>NW_019174404.1:5160812-5544267 GCF_002260705.1 Seriola dumerili
GTTTATTTGCTTTTAAGTTTGTCTGTATGGTTCAAGTTAATTTCAAGTTCAAGTATCAAGTACTGGGTCTACTCCTGACAGCACGTGCTCAGGTAGGAGAGCGTGATTACATACAATTTCAGTAAGTGCCCTTTAAGCCTACATAACCATAAAGTGTGCCTGCCACTGCTGTTGACATTACTCATGCTGCACCACAAAGAGACATACAGGTCATCTGAGACCAGATGTGGAACATACACAGTCCACTCGGCCGTGTCACTGTGTACTCAAATTAGTGTGTTTTTACACAAAGGCCTTGGCCTTTTTTCCCTTGCATGTGTGGTCTTTTGACACTTTTTAAAACCAACAATCTGACAATCACGCCCACTATACACAGTGACTGGCCAGGTGTGCAGTAAAAAGGTAATGCAGGGTTTAAATTGCTCTCAAGTTCTCTTTTTTTCATTTACTACACAGCTACTTATGCCACTTTTTGTGTGTACAGTTCAGTGCAACACCATAAATGCCTTTCAGGAGAGACTGTTTGAAAGTGAGCTCCATTATTCGCAATTGTACTATTCACTGCGTCTTGCCCTTCTCCATGATGGCACTTATCTTCAAACCACCTCAAAATGTGGCCATTCAGAACAGCTGTAAAACACTTTTGGCTTCAGACGTGGTCAAAAGACACTTCATTCAAACTACTTGTGTGAATGAATATGATACAGATGTAAATAATAATAATGTAAATATAAATACTGCAGCCTTCAGACTCCAAAAATATCTTTACAATGTATACAACACAATATCTAAACAAACCTATACAATCCTTTAGTCTTGAACAGACTCGTGTTTTGCAGATTTTTCCACTTGCTTTAAGGGAAGTGATCTGAAAACGTTCTGTGCCCACCACCAGAGTTTTTCCCGGCACAAAATGAGGCAGTCATATTCTATTCTTCGGCTGAATCCTGAGGGTTTTCCAAAAGGATAATTATAATAAACTATAACAATTTGCAATATGTCACCTTGTACATTTTTCACATTGTCGTGACCTTTTAAAGAGTAGATTGAATGATTAACTGAAAAAAAGAAACTTCAATAGATTAATTAACAACGAAAATCTTCTTTTTGCTGCCTTTGTGTCACATTTACACATTCACTGATAGTGTTTGTAATTTTTTTTATATATGTACCAGAAAAACATTTTTCATTGATATTTGACTGAAATTTTTTGTTAACTATCTTTTGTTTACGCTTTTGTCCATCTTCCAAATTTTTCATTATTTTACAGTCTGGAAAGACAAACAATGCCCCAGTGTCCACAACAAAGGACTTAGTTTTTTCTGCTGTGGCCTTTATCTTAAAATATCTTTGGTTAAAATGAATAAACGCGACATTAAAACGTCAGCTTTGTATTATTTCCCTCCTAATGACTTGCCACCTGAAGACCCTCACCTTGACTTCTCGTCCTGTCCTGCACTCTGATCCTCTCCATCACCCGTTGTGCTCGACTTTTAGACCCGACAAATGTACCGCATCTCGTCGGACACATGGATTATTACTTATTGACAGTCTGTTATAATCAGGTCTGCACTGTTCCACCTGACCTTGTGATTCTCCTCCTCACAAAATTGCCTTAAAGTACTCGCTGATTGGGACGTAACATCAATTTAGGAAACCTTTTTAAGAAACTGGACGTGCTTGGATACAAAAATAATATTCTCTGTTTGAGCAACCATGAAATATCAGGGGACCATAGCCTGACACACTCCTGCTGTGGGAAATAAACACACTCTGCGGAGGAAATTCCTTAAGGAAAGTTGTGGCTCTTTTCTTCTATGGTAGTTTTGGCAGAGCGTTTCTCTGTGCACTGTGCCGATTATGATACAGCGCCACCGCATCTGCGTAATGCTGCAACTACAGTTACAAAAGACAGGAAGCCACTGAGAACAACGCTTGTTAGAAAATAATCCGTCAGAATCTTATCGAGACATAACATTTTCAGGCAGGCACTTCCTACTTCTCTATGGAGGAAAAACCCTGAACACAGGTAAGAGGTCGTTGAACACATTTAAATACACCCGTTAGTCATTATTGTTAGTCCTACATGTTCACACAAGAGTCTGCGAAGAGTGGAAATCATGAAGCATTATAAAATACTCAGGACAGGATTCACTCAAGGGTGGTTATCTTTTCTCTCCTCTTCCTTTTTTGTGTTTGAAGATAATAATTAAAAAAAAAAACAAATTAAATGTGACTGGTAAGGATGACTAAATTAATCTGCCAGCATGTGTGTAGTGGGTGGTGGTATTTTCCCACTAAGATTATACTAAGGATGGAGCAGAGTGTAGACAACCAATAGTTAAACCACACAAACGAATTCCGCCTACAGTCAGGTCTTAAATCCTCAACTGAAGCACATTCATTTCAGAATCTTTATCAACATCTAGTGAACGTGTGTTTAGCAGACAAGATTTACAATCTTTTCATTTGAACAAAAATTCAGATGAGAAGAATAAAGAAGCCAGGGACAAAGACATTCTTAAAATGGTCAAAGAGGCAACTTCTTGTCATGTTCAATAAAAAGTACATTTCCTACAGAGAGAATAAATCACAACATCCCTCTCTGCTTCTTTAGTCTTTGAATTCAGGCACTCTGGAGCAGTGGCCTGAAGGCATCATTTCCAACTGACCACTGGGGAGGCGACCCGGACAGACAAGAATGGCTCTGGCCTTTAAGTGACACACTTTGTTTACCAGCAAATCAGTCTTCTTCCATCCTCTTTCTTTTACTACTAACCACCTTCAACTGACCATCTCAGTCCCTCCCGGCCTCTGTCTTTCGCTTTCTTTCTTTCCAATCACCATTATTTTTAACCATTGTTTCACTGCCTTTCTCCCTGAAAAACATCCTGGTACCCGGGACATTAAAAGGCCACACAATGCTGCTTGAGCCCATTCAAAGTCTGCCAGCTGTTCCAGATACTACAGGGCTTGCTCCAAGCTCTTGAGAACAGCACCACATTCAAGTAAACGCTACACACCCACACTTAAACAGGAAGAGCACACGTGCATAGACACATGCAGGTGGCGTCATATAGATACATCCAGCAGATCGAATGCTGTCTGAAATCAGACCCACCAGAGGAGGGGCTGCAGTCTGGACTGTTTCTCTCAGCTCAGTAACAGCTCACGAACTCAATTCAATTTTGTATCGCCCCTTGATAAAATCTTGTGCGCAAACAAGCCTCACAATCAAACCTCATAACAAATAGAGTTGTATTTTCCAGTTCAGGGGAATCTTCTTCGATTGGATGTGAAGGCACTACAACTTTGCAGTGGAAAATAACTGCAGAGTGTTGCCAAAAAGAACAGTTTTTTGGCGTGTTTTTTCATGCCTCATGTTTGCTGGGTGGGTTATGGTCGGTCACTCACTTGCATGTTTGTCTGCCAGGGCGATGAGTGTGCTGGAGATGTCCCTACGTCGGTAAAAACACACCACTTTGGCCTCCACGTTCCCATTGGCTGTCTGCAAACCAGAGACAATCGGCGTTACCACGGCAACAAGTGGTGCCGCACACAGAGCACCCACACACGCACGCACGCATGCGCATACACACACACACACGCGCATACACACACACACACACACACACACACACACACACACACACACACACACACACACACACACACACACACACACACACACACACACACACACAGCTGAGGCTAGTTTTTTAAGTTTGGCTGAAAACGCAGTGTGAGACTACAGCAGTTCAACAAAATCACATAAAGTGTTGCAGTTATCAGGACAGGAAAGGCGTGTTTTGGGTTGTCTATGCAATCCTAACATTCGTTTCTTCCCATTAACACTACATTGGTATGTTGTTGCAACACTGTTTATAAATTAGGAGCTGCATGACAATGTTTTATCAAATACCACCTGAAAAAGGAAAAACGACCACTCTGGGTAAAATAACTTGAAGTTCGAAAGCAATAAGGCTCATTTAGAAATTGATTTTTAGCTTTTACTTCTTTTTAACCCCATACACATAAAGGAAAATGGAATAACAGAGTATAAATTACAATATTGATAAACTCTGATTCTTTAAAGTGTTAAATATCATTGACAATCACATTTGTAGCATATTACAGGCCGAGCATATTGGATTAGGGACTCTGTCATGAATCCTTCCAGTGAGGTATAATGCGAGAGGAAGATGGATGTAGAGATGATGGAGAAAAAGCAAACACAGTGGACACATCCTATTTCTTTACATTCTGTATACATTTATTTCAGGCTTGCTACTGCGCCAATTATCAAATAATTGAAATCCAATTTTCCAGTTTCATATATGACGAAAAAGAAAAAGAAAGAAAAAAAAGGTAGTTTGCTCATTTATGATTGTTTTAGAGCAAACTATATCACTCTTCTTTATAAATGAAGAATGTTTTTAATGAAATGTGGAGGACTTCCACTGTGTTGTCCTGTGTTCCCAATTTTTGTTTACATTTTGTTTTTTAGTGGCACGACACTCATTTTCGGACAAGTACAGATGCAACCGCAGCTAAAATTAAGTAAAATTCTCTTAAGCATTTCCTTGTGCGTACAAGTTTAACCTGTAAACCCTACTTGCTCTACAGGTTAAGCGAAGCAGAACATAACACAGAATAATAAGAAAGGAAGTGACAAGGGTAAACAGACTTACAGTCAGCACTATGACATAAATATGGGACATGTATATCTGCACTACCAGGTTTCTGCTGCGTCTTCATCGTTAAATTTAAGAACTATTCATTACCAGATTGAATATCAATGGAAACTAATAGGGATGATAAGGCTTAAAATTAACACCGACATTTATATCACATTTTTGCCAGTATGTCCCAGAAGTGTGTAACAGTAATACCTAATAATATCATTAATTAAACACGACCTAGACCTGAATAATCAGCAGAAAATGGATGGATTGATAGATGGATGAACCAATTAAAAATAACTATTTAAAGGTCCACATATGAATTTTACATAAGGTCAGAGTTCTGGAATAATAGTACTGGAGCTTTTCCAGTTTTCACATAAGTTTGTGTGTGTGTGTGTGTGTGTGTGTGTGTGTGTGTGTGTGTGTGTGTGTGTGTGTGTGTGTGTGTGTGTGTGACCCGATTAGTCAACATTAGCAACACTCGCAACCCAATATGACTGAGTTTACTCACACTCATTTTTGACCGTTTTCAGATGGTCTTACTTTTAGACTAGTCACATATTCTAAATTTAAATTTGTTTAATCAACAGGGAAATTGGTCATTAGGAACATCCCTAGTCAGAAAATCAACATGTTGGTAGGCGTCGCAGCTGCTGTGATACCATCATAAGATGGTCTGCTTTTTACAACCTCCCTCAGCCTGAAGATACTCCGACTACCGCTGCTGATTCTGATTGCATTTTAATAAGTTAATGTCACACCATTTCCACGATTCCTTCACATTTCAGTGAAAACACATGGCAAATCTGACAAACTAAGGCAGAATTAAGATTGATTCCCTTTGGCATTACAAGTTCAGCGATATTTATATGTTCATCCAAGTTAAAACTGTTACCTAAACAGAACAGAGGATAATAAGAGAGAAACTGGAAAGGACAAAAAAAAAAAAAAAAAAAACATGCAGGCAGGAGGATGACATGAGTATGATGTAAGAAAAACAAAGAAAAGGTAAAGGCATATGTGGTATGATCACAGGGATATATCAAGGTGTAGTGCACTGTAAGCATGTGGCAGTTAAGCAGTAAGGTTGATGAATTTTCGATGAGCAACACTTATATCCGAGTCACTGTTATATAATTTAGACTACTTAGCATTACATACACAGGCTATTACGCACAGTCAATTCAGCCAAAGTTTTAATTTTCTGTCTCTCAATAGTTTTGAGCAGCTGCTGGTTGTCAAGATTTCTCCCCACACTGTTCTATATTTTCTAGACATGTATCTGAAACCTTATGGAAGAGAAACTCAAAGATCCCTGAGGAGCAGAGAGACTGACAGTGACAGGCAGAATAGAGGGCTCACTCTGAGCTTTGTGTCAATCACATTAAACAGCCTCCATATTATCCGGCACAGGCCTGGGACAGACGACAGACATCAGGCACCTGTAACTAGTCTACAGGGACAGGACTCTTTTTCTGCTTCTTTGACTGAACAATGTAGGTGATGGCAGGCTGGGATTTAGCCAATCACCCTCCACTGCAACATTATCATCATACTTTTGACATGATAATACAATACTGTATTTACTGCTTTAAGAGCAATCAACATATATTATTTGAGCCAGACATTTAACATATTTAAAATGGGATATTTTCATTATCCTTTATGTATTTTTCCATTATAAAATACTGGTTTTATAATGACTTTAACTCATAAAAAAAAGTAGAAGAATTTTCTGTCTTACACAAATAATAATCTTGATGTATATGTTCCTCACAAAATATTTCTTAAAGACAAATGTGACACTTTCAATTTGTTTTGTCAAATTGTTTTGTTTTGTTTCTTTGGCAGTCAGACAAACTGTCTAAAACCTATTGATGTCCCATTTACTGTCATATACGACAAAGAGCAGCTAGAACACAGAAGGTATGGTATTTTTGCTTGAAAAATGTCTAACAATTAATCGATTATCAAAACAGTTGCAGGCTAAGTTCATTACATCTCTAATTGTTTCCTGGTGACATCTTCAAATGTCTGTTTTGTCCGACTAATAGTCCAAATCAAATTTACAATGATCTAAAACAGAGGAAAACTACAAATCCTCACAAAAGTTGGACACAGTTTTGGCAATAATGACACATAAAGGCAAATTTATAGTTTCCAAAACTGCAACTAATGAGTTTCATTAGTTCAATTTATTATTTTGTCCATAAAATGTCAGAAAATACTAAGAAATCCCTGTTATAATTTCCAACAGCCCAAACTGATGTCAAATGTTTTGGCCAACAGTCTAAAACCCAAAGATATTCACTTTACTGTTTGGTGTTTTTGTTGAGAAATTATTTAAATGATTAAATGGAAAGAGACATGAAATCTGATGTGCAGCGGTCATGATCTGTGCTGCATTCAAGGGTACAAATTCAACCACACACTCACCTTGTTCAACTCCTCTATCCTCCTGATCAGCAGTGGGTTACTGGACGAGTTCTCAAAATAAACATAATCTGCAGAGGAACAGCAAGGAGGAGGAGGAGGAAGAGAAGGAGCGAGGGGAGAATGGAAAGAGAAAGGAAAATAAATGTCAGTCAAGCATTGCAAGGTCATCCAAATATTCAGGTTGATTTCCAGTTGGACCACGCTATGACAACTTAATTAGTCAACAGGAAAAGTGCAATACAGACATACACAAAATGTTGAATTAACTCAATTAGACACAGGAGATCCAGCCGTAGTTGGGAGGTCTCTCTCTCTCTCTCTCATCTCAACACCCAACCACCACACACCACAACACACACACACACCACACACACACACCACACACACACACACACACCACACACACACACCACACACACACACACACACACACAGGCTCTCCAGTCCTTCCTTCAGACTGCAGCCTTGTATTTCCTCAGCCCTCATGCTTTCTTTGTCTTATTTTATTTCTGTGCTTGCCCCCCACCCCCACCCCCACCCCCCACACACACACACATGTGTTTATTGCATGCACGGAGTGTTTGAATTTCTGTGGGTGTGTATGAGAGACTGCACATGCTTTAACACGCATGTGTGGCTTTACTATGCGTGTGCGTGTTTGTGTGTGTGTGTGTGTCCTGGCACTGCTCCAGGCCCATTGGAGGCTTAGCTCTCACCAGGATATCCCCACAGGCCCCAGTCTTGGTAGGGTGCCTGGTCTTAGCCCTGCATGTGTCTTGGCTGAGTGCTGTCAGATTATACCCCACACTTGGTAGGCTGCCTGGAGCCGGAGCTATCCTCCCTTCACCGCGAACCCCCCCCAATCCCCCACACTCCCCCAGGCCCCCATCTTCTTGACCGACTAAGCCAGAGATCGGCCGAAATTCCACCAGCATAACCATGATACACACTGACTCATGTTTATTTCCTGAACCTCCTGTGTCCAGCACTAACTGGTTTAGGCACGTACCCATCATGTTAGCACACCCAGGATCAGCACGGACATCCGAATCTATACTGCATTTCTATCACTGCCGGTTAAAGGAAAAATCCACCTACAAACACTTTGTTAAACATTGCTAAAACATCTATCAGACACGTATCTTGTATTTTCAATCCTCACAATGGAGACATTGGACCCAGAGAACAGTTAGCACAATCCTTGAAAACTGACCGTAACTCTTCATTGATTATTAAAGTAATGATTATTTACTGTTGATCAACAAATCAATTTATCGACAAATCATTTCATCTTTAGTCTCAATTTCGGTCTCAAGACATTTCTACCTCAGACTCACGAGTCAAATAATAACAAATTCAGTCTCTCTGGGACAGAAGAGGCAGAAACACTAATCTCTCCACCCGCAGTGATCTCAAACAGATCATAATGCAAAGCAGCCACAAGATTTGGTGGTGAGTAAGGGGCACACCTTTGACTTCTACTGAAAAACAGGTTCACACCCCTTCTCTAGAGCTTTCTAAAGGACACTGCACAAGTAAATATCAAGATTCAGGATTTCTGCAGTGTTCACCAAGTTAAATTTAAGACCTTCTGAACACTAGATAGACTGACATTTAAAACCTGTTTCACGTTTAAACCAGTGGGGACAGTGAGATTTACAGTATCAAATTTTTGTCAGTACTTCTCAGGTGTATATGACCATAATTCTTAGTAATATGATTAATTCATTAATTAACATAACCTGGAACCAGATAAGTGGCACAAAATTATATATATAATTTTTTTTTTGTTTTTGCTAAAATAACACTTGCCAATTATAAGTTGATGATCTCCTTAGTTAATGTGACAAGCAGCAATAATAACATTAATAATAATAATAATAACTTATATAATAATAACAACAATAACGACAAAACACATTATAACTCCTCTAACTCCCACAGGCAGAATCCAGATTACTTATTTTAATCTCCCGACAGCCACTAAACAGACATAGAAAAAGTTATAACTAATGTGACTGTCTACAGCAGGCAAGAAAAACTATTCAAGGCCTTTGTAAATAAAATTCAATACTTTCTAATATCTTCTAAGGCCCTAAATTCAGTGCTTTTTAAGATTTTAAAGACCTGAACATGTCCCACTGGTAGAATTAGCTAAGTAAGCAGTGGCACAGGATAAAGTAAATTCAATGAATATATTCCTAAATATTTTGTATGCAGTGAATGATCTGTGTATAAAGATGCAAGAACTTCACACCTCCTCTTGTGGGTTAACCAAAGCAGCAGCAGCAGCAGTTCAGAAAGCATGTACAGTGTAATTTGTATGACAGCTTCTTCTGGCAACCGCAGTAACACATTCTCTACTCTACATCGCTACGAGATGAGGAGAGATCGTCACATCGTGCCTATCCGCTCGTCACCCCGTAACAGCTTGTTACTAGACTCCACTGCAACTGTGACATCTTCGTCCTTCTGCTGAATATCAAATAGGCCAACTTGAAATTGAGCCGCGCTGAGACAGAAAATGAAGATAAGACATCTGACTTGCTCGTTTTCTAACACGCAAGGGAGGAGGCAGCAGCCTGGGGGTCAGGGGTCAGAGGAACAGGCTTGTGACTAGTTGTGATCACCAGACTGGCTGTGTGTGGACTGAAGTGTGGTATGGGAAAGTGAATTAGACCCTATCATTTTATTAAGGATGGTTGAGGCATCCTCAAGCAACAAACTTGATTAGAGCTAAACAATTAGTCGATCAATCAATTACTCAATCATGAGATAATTAATCTGCAAATTTTTCTCCTTGTTTTTCCTAAAACAGACACAATGCAAGGATGTCATTGGACAGCTAATAAGCACAAATGATCCAACAAATCAATAAATTGTTTTTAAGCAATAACATCAAACTATTGATGCTTTTCAACATGAGGATCTGCTGTTTTTCTTCATCGGAAATGCAAAGTACATTGAGTATCTTTGGGTTTGGGATTGTTGTCTTACAGAAAAAGCAATTTGAAAAAGTCACCTGGGCTTTCATCCTTTGGAAATAATCACCTAAGAAGTTTCCTGAAAAGGGCCATATAGTTTGATACTAATTATACGTAAAATGAAGGAGTGATCAGTTGGTAAAGTTGGTTCCAATTATATTTCTACATCCTAAGATAGCACAACTTTAAGACTTTGGTTCAGAGGACAGAATGTGACAGCAGGTGAACTGCACATGCAAAATATGAAGTATGTCCTCAAACAAACCAAAAATGTGGCATAAATGAAGATTAAAGTTTGCAATAATAAATGAATGAATAATGAGTAAGGTTTTGGGGCAATTCCTTAATGGAAATTCACCTGGAAGTCAATAATAAACTCAGCAATTATTTGAAGTAACTAAAATCACCTAAATAAAATAGTCCTGCATGGTTCTTTCAAGTAAAGTAAATAGGAAATAACAGGCTTGTAAAATAGAGCATTGCCAACATTTCTTTGAATGTAAGTAATAATTGAGGCCACAACATGCCTGTGACGAGTTCCCAGAGGTCAAGTTGTCTTCAAGTTGTTCGTTTTGTCTGGCCAAATGTCCAAAATCCAAATAAATTCAAGATACATTGATATAAAAACAATGAATGGCAAATTGTTATATTTGAGAAGCTGGAACCAGTGCAATATCCGCAAGAGAAATGACTCAAATGATTACTCGATTATAAAAATAGTTTGGGTTAATTCAACATTAACGGGACCGCATGTTCTGAACCTAGGATGGCTGCTAAAAGAAAAAAACATTCCCTGGAGACGTAAAGGTAAATAAAGCTGTCAACATTCAGAAGAACCCTGATCAAAAAGCTCAAAAACAGGGACAGGTCTCATGACAAACCACGGAGAGACATGTTGACGCTGAACTGCGGCCTTCAACGGTTGCCAGTTCTGAGGGACCCATTAATCGGGAGCCAAAATGCGTCATGACTGTTTCAAACCGAAGCTGAACCACATGTCGAACATTCAGTTTTGGTGTGGTGTCGGGTGTGAATTGCCGCCGCTCATTAGGACACTTTTTTTGGGCGCTGGTGACGACACGTCTCCCAGTGCATTTAGAATCACTGTGAAGGTGGGATATTGGGCACAGATCACCGTCTTCCTTTTTCCTGGCATCGGGAACTGAAATTACCAAGAATGGAATCACTTTAACGTTCAACCCGTGTCCCCTCCGGCAAGAAAAAGCGGGAGGAAAACGGTTAAGTGACAGTCAAGAATGGGATGTTTGAGTGTTGGAGTTTCCACCATGTGAGGAGCCGAAGCCTGGTAGAGAGCGAGCTGGAGAGGAACTCAAAATGAGAGCAACAGAGAGAGAGGAGAGGGCCTGTAGGCACTGAGCAGCGTCACTCAGTCTCTCCATTTCCCATCAGCCCTCCCGCCGCCTCAACCCGCGTATAACCCCCCCTCCCACCCACCCACCCACCCTCATGCTCTCCATCCCCCGCTCTCCCAGCGTCAACCAATCACATGGCTCCGGCGCCTATGATGTCACAGTGCAGTCGAATTTAGTGCGAGCCAATCAAGGCATGTTACTGAGCCCCAAAAGAGAGAGTCTGCTGGGCTGATTCAAACCAGGCCAGAGAGAGACAGACAGTCAGGGAGACGCAGTGATGAGAGAGGGAAAACATGAGTTAACTGATGGAGTCTGGGTATGGACAGAGAGAGGGAGACTGGAGGGTATCAGACACACACATAAGTGCACAGCCTAATAGAGATGGAAATGGGCGAATGAATAAGACACTTAAAATAAAGGCAAAAATCTGAAATGAATTAAAAAAAAAAAAAAGGTATAATAATCAGCATCGAAGTGTGGACTAATTGGTAAATCAGACCAACCAGAAAATTAATCTGCAACTATTTTGATAATTGATTAGTCATTTTAAAAGCACGAGTTCCAAACGTGTGCCGGTTAAAGCTTCTCAAATGTGACAATTCGCTGCTTTTCTTTGTCATGGATGATTGTGAACAGAGTATTTTTGAGTTTTGGAGAAATTATAGCAGCCACTTTTCACCATTTTCTAACATTTTACGGACAAAATCAAGAAGATAATCAGGGGTTGTCATAGACATACCCTCCTCATGGATACCCATCTTAACCACTCAGCTTGTCAGCAAAACAGGCCTGGTTCATACGTTGGTTAGTTTGTCATGATGTTATCTGTGTTGACGTCTCAATTTAGGGTAATCTGAGTTGTCAATAGTTCATAAAAATGTTTAAAAATTATCAACATAACACAGACTAAACCTGACAAAAAACCAGACCAGTGTTTTGCCACAGTCTTTATATTCAGCACAGAAAACAATACGTGTCACCTGCGCCTACCTGAAAAACTGCAAAGGCTGTGAAAAACACACATCTTTGTATGTCTCAGCACAGAAAAAGTATTGTCACTGTCAAAACTTGCAAGTTGTCTAAAGATGAATTTAAAATCTGGACTGAACAATTCACTGCCTGACAGATGTTGGTTTAACACGTTAAACATCCTCATACTGATCTTTACATTAATCTACTGCACCTTGGTACAGCAGTTCCTAAACTAGCGGTCAGGACCGGATTGTTTATTTTTTTTTCTTACTTTTCTCAAAGCTATCTCTCCATGACTCTCAAAAACTATTCAAATAAAAAAAGAATTTGAGAGGGGAACATCACTTTTTGGATGTCAAACTGTTCACAGCTCACAGACATTTGCAACCTGTGATGAAGGGTTTAGAGCAGGCACTGTCAAACTAAAAACTCTGAGAACTTGCGTAATAGTGTACTATATCTTACACAGAAAATTTGTTAGTACCTGATAATGAAAATAATCGGTATTTGCAGCCCTGCAGTATATCCTCTGCTACAGCATTCTGTCACACTATCTACCAACATTTTCTTATCACCTGATAGAGAATCAACAGTTTCTGCTGCTGGCTTCAGTAAAGCAGTTTTCTGCCCTCGCTGCCATGCAATATACAGTGTGCCAGCAGCGAAGCCTAATGGGAGTACACCTAGTGCCAAAGACGTGTAGCATCACTAGCAGAATCAACCTAAGAATGGGTCATGGTTTGGAGCCATATAGCTGGCAATATAATACCTGAATTTTGTTACTAGTACAGAAACATTTTCAGGATGCCTCATTTTGGTGAGAAAAGCACTTTTTGTAACAAAAACCTCAACAAATTAAGCACAAACCTCCAGTATTTAAAGATATCTTTAAACAAACAATCAAAATACAGGAAGTTAAACCAAAATAAAATACCGTATTACGCTACAGAATTTAAATTCCAATTAGAATTTTCAATTTTATGCACCTGATAATATTCAATACACGGACACAGTTAATTTGGGATTCAAAAACCACTAAAGCTCCTTACGCACCCGTAGTAGGTACAGAGGTGGTGTCTATAAACAGTACATTATATATGACAGTAATGAAAAGGACTGGGCTCGAGGAACGAGAGGGACAGAGAGGCAGGATACAGAGAACGTGAACATCCGCCCACGCTTGTCCACGTGCACATACCCCCTCAACAGCCATCCAATGCTTACTCATAGACACACACACGCACACACACTGAGAGGTGTGTCTGTCATCCTGAGCAGCAAGCATGGAATAGATTATGGCTCAGATGGAGGTTTTCTATAGTAAAAGGCAGGTAATTTAATCTTCTGAATCAATCTGCACCTCTTTTTCACACTTTAATATAACTTACTTTCCCTGATCGAACCTGGACACAGCTGCTCACATCTGTAGAGTGAGACTTAACCATTTATCTATCCATCCATCCTACAAATTCCTGTTGTTACCCCTGCATGATGAAAGTGAGCATGTACTTTTCAGACACTTACTGCTCTGCAACTCTCTTCTCTCTTCTGACCTGAGAGATAATCCACATTCAACACTAGAATGTAAAACATTAATTAATGTGAGCGTTTGCTCTGTTTAATATTATGTTTAATGATGTTTAAGCAGAGAGGGATTTGATCTAATAAAAAGTATTAGCATTTTAACTCCCATCACGCATCTATCCTGCAACTTTCGCTGCAGCAATTACTGCAGCTTGTTCTTGTTTAAATGTGATTAATCAGCAAACATGTGCAGGTTTTATTCAAAACTATTTTAGGGTAGTTTAGATGACCACATCTTGAATTTAATTAACTGTGGTCCCACAAAGATGCTACAAGGCAGCTAGCCCATAGCAAATCCTGTTTAATTTGATGGATGTATGTGCACTGTGCAGTTTGGCCTCTAAACAAATATGATGATAGGGACACTCTGTTGAAATAATCTAATAGCTGTCGTGTATCTGTTCAACTGACCATCCTGTATTTGGCAGGATGGCAGCGAAACAAGCCTCAGATCCTCACTCTGCGAGTACACCCACCAGATCTGCGAGAGAGGCAACTGCCAGCGTGGGCAATTAACACCAGCCACCAGCCAAGCAATGTGTGGGCACTGTCAAAGTTTGTAAGTTAGTCAGTTTGTAGAGTAGTAAACACAACAACACCTTTAGGCAGGTTCTGAATCATAACTGGCAGCATGGGGAAAATCCTCACCAGTCACCAGCCAAAAGAAATGCAGGTCCTGACACCAAAGTTTGTCACTTTTTAAGTTAGTAAACACTACAGCACATTTAGTACATTCTGCACAAGAGTTTTCACACTCCAACAGCCTCAGTGCAAGTATTAATTTAAAGGACAGGTGCATACATTTTCAGGCAAGTCTTAAAACATGCTTGCCGTAGTCATTGTTCCGATCTATACTAGTTATCAGGGATGTCACGATACCAGAAATTTGGTAGTCAGTACCATTACCAATGAAATTCCACCATTCTCAATACCACAGCAAAAAACAGAAAACAGAGGGTGCTGCACAGTCTGCTACCACATGCACATGCGCACACATTCATACAGTCAGTGTGCAAGCAGCAGTTTAAATTGACTAACAAGGTGACAGACTGGTGGTGTGAAAACAGTCAGTGTTAAATTCTGACTGACTGAACGGTAATGAGCCTTTGAGGACGTTGTGTGTGGAGCATTGCTGCAATAGATGTCAGCTGTGGCAATTCGCAAACAATAATGGTAACATTTCAGGACGTGAACATTCGTTTACTGTGCCTGCCTTCTTCTTCTTCTTCTTCTTCTTTTCAGGGTTTGCCAGTATAAAAAGGGCTTTAATATACATGGTCCCGGTCAGTCCTGGAAGATCACATCTCCAGTACCTACAACATCTATGTTACTTTAGAAAAACAAGTATTGTTGACTTGGTACCAAAGCATTGGTTCTCATGACATACCTACTGGGTATTGAGATATCCTTTCCTGATGTGCTTTCAATGTCAGTGATGGGGAAGAAAATCCACAGTCCTTGTTCTGTGCAAAACTACATTAGAAAGTTTGAAGCTCAAGCTAAAAGCAGGCTTTAACAGTCTTTCAAAAGTAGATCTTCCACAGTTACAGTCTTTTTAATAAAAAAAATCCCTCCACTGTCCTCCACTGCAGCTCAATTGCTCAGCAAAGAAGCGCTGTTTGGGAAACACAAAGGGAATTTTCTACTAAAAACCTTTTACTGTGGAAGATATCCATTTGATCTGTCGAACTAAGGGCATTCCTTTGAATGGGGGCAGGCCACTGGTGCAGCTGAGGTGCCAATACAGGGGGCTCTGACAAAAAATAAATAAAAAAAAAAGCAGGGTCATCCAGCAAAAAAGTTGAACCTAGCTTAACTCTTGCTGCAACGCAAGGTAACATAACGTCATCCAGCGAGGCGTTGCGTTGGCCAAACATATACACACGTGAATGCTTTATTTTTCTCAATTTACCCAGTGATCATCCTCACGAAAGTTATCATGCCGTCGTGATAACTTTCCAGTTTGTAAAATCCTGTCTTACAGTACCATAAACTTCTGTGCAGTGTTTTGGCATCTGAGATGCCTTAGAATTCACATTATCTGGTACTCTGGACTTCTATGAATCACTGGTACGTGAAGCAACACACCCCCACCTACGCAGCACCCTGAACACAGGACTGACTTCAGTCTGAATGCCTGCTAAAGCCTCATAATGGCTTCAGAAAAACTTAGGAATACATTTTTGCACAAACAATGACCATGGATTTTGTCCTTAGATCACTTACATTGGAAGTGCATTAGGATGGGATCTTTTAATGACTAGTGTGAACAGGAGGAATGACTGCAGCATGCAAAAACCCGTTTCAATATTCATATGGGCACAAGACTGTAGTTTGAAGACAGACTTGAAACATTGTGAACCTATCCTTTAAAGTGTTCAATTCCCAGATCTCAAGAAAACTATTTATTTTCTCATTGTCTCATGAGAGACTCATTTTTGTCAGAGCAATAAATCTGCAGCAGGTCTTAGTGACTCTCTGCAGGTTTAGACTTTTAAACTTCTGTGGCCTGTTCACATAAGACTCTGGGCTAGATTCTCTTCCCTTCCCTCCCCAAGATGATAAGACATATGTTTTAGCCTATACTTAGTCACAAACACTTTCCTGTGAATGGGGTAAAGTACGAGGAAGAAGCACTGCGGGCAACGGAAGAGTGGCTTGTGGCCTGCACGGTAAAAACAAAGACATCAAGGCCTACAAAGCCGGCTTTTGTCCAGGGTTCATTCACAAGGGAAGTCATTGCTTTTCTAAGATGATCCTGCATTGTCTTGCAAAGTAGTGGCCATCTTTCCAAGGGTTGGTGTTAGGAGAAGATTCAGTCAATTATGGTGCCTACTTTAGGCCTACATTGTGCTTGTTTTCAATCTAAATTATTTTTCTGACTGTGGAAAAACAGTTCAACAGTATGTTTATTCAGTAGTATGATTTTTATCTGTTTTCATATTGGTTTATGTTATTACATGTTATTCACTTATTCTTATTGTTCTGAAAGCATA
Source organism: Seriola dumerili (assembly GCF_002260705.1). Lineage (NCBI taxonomy): Eukaryota > Metazoa > Chordata > Actinopteri > Carangiformes > Carangidae > Seriola > Seriola dumerili. The sequence continues at coordinate 5,177,843 of NW_019174404.1, forward strand.
CAAGTTTTCTAGAGACAAGACAAACGAGTTAAGTTGGTTGGTATCTCAGTTTAAGAGTCTAACAGACTGAAGAGACATACCAAATTCAGCAACATTTGGCTGGTGAAGTGTTAACTTTCAGCCCTGCTCTGGACATAATCCTGTGCTCACTCAGGTAGGCCTTGTTTCATTTGACCAAATAAGAGGGCAGTGACGTTCACTACAGGCTATTTTTGATGCAGGTACCGAGCCAAGGAGAGTGGCAGCATTCCTATTACGCTAGACAATTGTCAGTCATGGCATGCAAATATATCCTCAACATGTAATCAATCACTTTCACTTTCCCTCCCTGTCTACTTGACACACATATGCTTGGATAGAGTAAAACAGAAGTAAAAATTAGGCTACCCGACCATTACAGGGAGAACAACAGACTACAATCATGTAAAAAGAAAGATTAATGAAAAACTCTGGTTGATGGAAAACCAGACTGACCAGCTCACACAGGAAAAGGAAATCGTCCTATCCAAGCTACACCTGTCATCAACAGTATACCTGTCAGGGAGCACCAAACATGGCGTTTTTCTGACACTTTTTGACAGTGAAATTTGTAGTGACCATTTTAGCAGTAACCTCACACTGAGTAAAAATTTTCCAGTACTGATATTTTTCTGCACTGGGCATCCAAGTCTTTTTTTTTCATATCCAGTGATCCAGGGAAACAAGCCCCCCCCCCCATTAAAAAAAAGTAGCAACTACTTTAATTAAGCTATGTTGTACAGTAAATTTCATATGACTATTTAACACAGTACCTATAGGATGTAAATCAGAGCAATATAAGCAGAAAATGAGTGGGAGGGGAACGGGAATCTTAATTAGGTATTAACTGGAGTTGCCTGCACAAAAAACGACACCAAAAAAATATTGGTTAAAGATGTAAAAAAAATAATAATTTTTTTTTAAACATCTTTAAGCATTTTTTTGTTGCTTAAATGCTTATTGCTATATTTCTCATCTCAGCTCTCGTAAGTAGGAAGTATCCTTTAACTTTTTTTTTTTTTTTTATCCCTGGACTTACTCTGCGAAAGCATCCACTCCTTGCTGCTTCCCTGTAAGTCTTAAGGGGTTTCTGCAGGTTAAGTGAAATACTAATAACGTTACTTACTATTATGAAAGACACGACCGGGCCGTAGTTGAATGGTACGCAAAACTTTTTAGTATTTGTCCGCCGTGTTACCTTAAATATACCTAAACACAATGCACGCTACTTTAGATGCATCTTTACATTGAAATAGTTGTTTGGGTTTATGCTAAGTTACAAAAAAACACAAAAGAAACGTGCAAAACCGGGGGCAGTTCGGTAAGCGAACCACTACTCTTCATCACCATCCTCCTCTTCACTCAGTCACCATCATCATCTGTGAAGCACAAGGCTGTTTAGCTTTAGGGAAATAAAAGAAGGGAAGGAAAAGACGGACCACGCTCTGTAAATACATAAAAGACCCGCGGCGAATCATGGCGAGTCCGCCATAAAAAAAAAATACGGGAAGCTCCTAAAATGTTGTCCCCGCCGCCACCTTACCTCCAACCCGGTACATGTTCGCTGCCATGACTGCCCCCGGTCCCTGGCTTCCTCTCCAGGTAGAGGGGAGGCTCTCTTCTCTCTCTCGCTGCCGGAGCTGTGTTAGCACTGCCGCCGCTGTGTGTTGGAAAATGGTGGATTGATCAATACGAAACAGACCAGCCGAGAGACCTTAAAGAGACAGTACACTTTATGTCTACACTCGAAATTTGGCGGCAGTATCTAAAAACTAAAGTCGTGTAACAAATTACTACTTGAATTATGCTAATGTCGTGACCGTTAACTACTAACAACCGTTTCTAAAATCTAACGACGCCATTATTCTTCTTCTAACGGCTAAACCAACGGTTATATCATCGATTTTCTCAGTGAACATTACCTGATCAGTTGGTTAGTTAGTTGTTTTTCTTTCTCTAGTTTAGATGATAAATGAAGAAAAAATAGTTTCTTGAAAGTATGCATGGTCCTACTTAAACTGACCTGGTGTAGCTCAGAAACCAATGGTGGAATATATACATATCATATAATTATAATTGATTAATTGCAAATTTGTTTGCAATTTCCATCTTGTAGGCTTGTTGTTGAGGGACTTTATTTTAAAATCTAGTTTTAAGACCTTAACTATTATGGTTTATATTGAGGTCACGTGTTGTTTTGTTTATGATGCTCTAATTTCTTCAGTGTGTCAAGGAATTATGAACTCATACCAAAGAAGTACAGCTTGTTAAATTAGGCTAATAAATATTTTTAATAATTGATTGATTGTTTAGACTATACAATGTTTAAAAATAGTGGTAAAGGTCCTTAATTTGTCTGACCAACAATGAAAGATCAATCAGTTATCAAAATTGTTGACAATTTTCTGTTGATCGACTTAACAATTAATCAACTAATCATTTCAGCTCTAGAGTACAGGTTGGTTAGGTGCCTGGGGAAATATCAATAGGGGCCCCCTAGGTGTTGTCAGCTATGTAGCCTAGATTTATTCAGGTTGGAGTTATGCTTGGATTCATGGGAGCTCACCAGTAAGAATGATAAAGCTGTAACTTGTCCTGCAACAAAACTATCAGTCTCTAAAGTCCTGAAATATATATATATATATTTAACCTTGTTGCACAACATAATAATTTGTCTACATAAAATATGAACTTGCGCACATGACAATGAAAAAAATTCTTTCAAGCCCTTGGCAGCTCCAAGGGGCTTTTATTTTTTTGCAACGATGAGTACCTTTACTTTAGAAATTGCATAGAAATTACATCTTGCTGATAATATCTCTACTTTTACTCAAGTAAAATTTTGAATGTATCACTTGTACTTATATTTTAATAGTATTTTTTTTACATTGTGGCATTGCTAGTTTTACTTCAGTAAAGGATGTTAGTACTTCTCCCAGTACTGTCAGAAACTAAAAGCTACAGTAATAGTCACCATTAAAGTCTCATGACCCTCGTTTGAAAAATAAAAATACAGTGATATTTTCAGGTGAAACCCCAGTTGTGCACCTTTTAAGAGTCAGCTAATGAAACATTTAGAGTAAGGATGTTTGAAACTGGTGTTTTCAACGAGCAGAATCTATTTGGGCCTGTCTTAACCACTGAATCTCCCACAATGACAGAGACATATCCTTTTAAAACAACTTACCTGGAACTTGATGCATCAGAAAACTTAGCGTTCCTGTTCCATCTCTAAAGCCAATGCTGTGATCCTAAATCCCTTGGCTCACTGGTGTTAGTTGAGGTCTGTGGATTAGATCTATGGGCAGGGCCCCATGGGGGTTTGTTCCAAAACGGAATAGGCTCATTTAAATTGAATTAATGTGTGCAAGAACGGTGACAGTAATAACCAGATAGATGTAAAAGATAATGTCATGTTAATTGTTAGGGTGTTTATCTAGTATGTTGTTGGTACTGAAATTATGTATCCTGGTTTATCTAGGCTACTTCATTCAGGGATGCGCACATAGGAATGCAGATTAATTAATTAATTAATTAATTAATCCATCAGACTTGGTCTCAGTATACAACATTGGATGCACCAACATTATCTTGACCGTGTGCAATGAGGGCAGACCCAGTGACTGATGGTATGATATTACAGGATTCACAGGGGTCTGGTAACATGACAGGAAAGGTTTAGGACAATCAAGCTTATTACAACATTACAGCAACCCACTTAGTTCATTGTAGGAACCTGCTTGCATGTGGGCAAATAGAAAGTGGGCAGAATATTGTAGTAAACAAACAAGATATTTTGTACTGCAACAAAGACCAGCAGCAGAATTTTCTTCTATAACACCTACCACGCATACAGCTATTCTCCCTGAATTATATTTCCAGTATATCAAAATGAAAACACAATGGCTTCTAAAAATAAAAAAACAAACATAAAAGTACAGCTTTTGATATGAGTAAAAAGAGTGTTAAGCAGAAGGTGTCTTCTGTATAACAAGAGAGGGCAGGAATAGTATAGCCTGCCAGTGATAGTTGATTAGCTCAGTTTTCACTGTGGAAACAGGAGTACTGTAGAGCCTCGATGCAGAAGGAATGCTGTGGTGAAGGCTATATCTGATCTATACCATATGGAAGCCTCAATTACTGTGGCCTAACACAGGGGACTACAGTCTGCAGTCACATGACCGTTATAAGCCAATCGTGTGTACTTACAATATGCACTCCTGCTCAAGTGTGCAGTCTCAATGTTGGAACTGTGCTGCATAGGAGGGACACTGTATTGTGTCTCAGGGCTCTTTTATGGAAAAGAACGAGACACAGATAGTGTGCGTGTGTTTGTATGAGGGTGTGCACAACCATTTATGTCATTTAGACTAAAATATAGTGGATTTGAGAATGTTTTTCAATGGTAATGTGCAACGTGGGAGCAAAACTAAGAAGTGTTTTGACGTGGGCTATAATTTTGTGTTAAAGAAACAAAAAGCATTATTACCCAATGGATATTCTTTCATTCTGTATATTTATTGCCCAATATACAGCATGCTGCTATGTGCAACATAAAGTGCATTTCTGTATAAAATACAGTCATTACCCAACTGAAAAGTGCTGCCTTTTCTTGAGAACATTGCTCACAGTAGTGCACTTTATTTCAAATGCCTACTTTGCTAATCAGCTTTCCCTTCCCTGCAATACTATAGAATAAAAATGTACAGTCTATTACAGAAAATCCCAGCACAATTTGTGTGTTATATATCATACAACAGTCGACACAAGTGAGCTGTCTTTTAAGCCGTTGTAATGTTACCCAATAAGCTGGGAGGAAAACTGTGCCAATACATAATGTGGTCTTAATTAAAGGAAAATAGGTGGTCAACAATGTAGCCTTGTATTTGGGAACTGTGACTACTTTCATTAGAACTGTTTGTTTACTTGGCTGCTTGGTGCTGTGCAGATGTTCTTTTTGAATCCACTTGCTCCTCTGCCAGATGTTGCTGCAGTCAGGAAGACAGGCAGGCGAGCATGCAGGCAGAGCTCCACACAGCACAGCACAGTGCAGGTGTTCTCCCCGATGAATCTCAGTCTGCGGAGATGGATCGGCCGAAGACACAGTGTCTGCAGAAACTCCCCAAAGTTAGAGTGGCTGCAGTCCTGGAGGATGACCTCTGACGGCCTCTCTCTCTGTCTCCTGCTTTCTCCTCCTCCCTTATCCGCTTTCTTTCCTCCACTCCTCCATGTAGCAGCTAAATGCACAGGAGAGACAAAGACACAGAGGAAATCAATTAGCCCCGTTTCCTGGCACAAACCATTCCATATCTTTGATTGTGGTTCCTCATTTGTTCTCTCACTGGGGGTTGAGCTTGGATCTAGAGACACTATGGGAGGTATAGCAATAAAGAGTCTACTGTTACAGCACTATCTCCTCTGCACCTAACAGTCAAACACTGCATGGGTGTATTTCTGTATCAACAGTGGAAAAACACACAGGTTTTACCCAATTATCTTTATTAAAAAAAAAAAAAAACTACCTGAGTGTTCTCAGATGTTGGAACACTGAAAGTGGTCAGCCAGGTTCAGTCTTTGTCTGGTAACAACAAGCCATGCACCTCTTGCTTTGACTCATGCTGTAGGTACAAAGTATGGTAAGTATTACTGAGCTCCAGTTTATCAACAGCGATCCAAAGTGACCCCAGAGGTTTTGTGAATGCATACACAAAACCGCTTGGAAAATATCCAAGAATGCTATCACACAAGTATAATTTTTGATTGTCTGACAAGTCCTGAACGTGACAGTTCTCTGTTGCAGACTTCCATAGTGACTTGCCATTTTGTCACTGCTCTGAAAGCTTTGACACTAGGCAGCACTGACTCTTTTAATTGGGAATCTCTGCTGTAGGGGATCTGTCAGGCAGATTTCACAGCTAAAAATATCAGTAACTGAAGATATTTACTCCCTCCCAGGGAATCTTGCCGAGGACATACAGCTTGTAATTATGTCCATCTAACGACAGGGGGAGCTATTGTACTTCTTTTGACAAAATGAGCAGTTGTTTCAAAGGGACAGATGCTTTGAGACCATGCAAAGTTGGATATAGTCTTATCTTAATCTTTATCTTATGTGAAATGCACATTTAAGCTCCAAAATCACTGACGAAACATCAGGATAGCCTAATGCCAACTGAAAACATGGTCATGGTCTAAGACGCAGTTACCTCAGTCCACCAGAGGGGGTCATCACTCACACAGCCTTTTCTTTTGTCCTCAGTTGCTCCCTGAAAAGCATCATGCAGAGGGAGAGGAAAGAAAGGCCAGCGATGCAGCCATCCCTAACAGAGGAAATGACACTTCAGTGACTACCATCAGGGCATCATGTAGACCTCAAGCATAACATAAATCAAACTTTGTCATTAGGTCCTCGTTATTGTCTCTCTGGTGGCGTGTTAGAAGGCTGCTTTACCGTGTGCTTTGCTTCTGTCTGTCATCTGTTACTGCAGACATGGGTCAGATGGAAACACTCAGCTTTACTTTGAAAGCCTCACAAGAAATCTTGGCCCTAATCCAAAACGGATTAACCATATTGCACTTGTGGGTTATTGATACTGTGACCTTCACAGAATGAAAGAGGAATGACTGTGCTACTGAGAAGAAAGACTGTGCCAGATATGGATGCAGACAGAAGGATATGTGGCACTGGAAAAGACGCCTTTGGAAGGTCCCAGGCCCCACCTTGCAAGGGAATCCTGCGGCTGAGTGTTCACCCTCTTCCATAGGATCATGTGCCAAAATGCCAGGCACTGCCAGACGGGTGGTTTTTTTTTTTGTCAAACAGCTGGTGATCCTCCAAATGTGTCTCCATCTTCAGACACTGGCAGTTGGTGAGAGGATGGTGTCGCGTGGGGAAAACCCACAACCGTCCAACATAAAAAAAAAGAAAAAAGGAATCACTGGAATGGCAAATGGCTTCTAGAAGTCACGTATTGAATTTCAATCTCTATCCAGAAAGAATGCTTGTCATTTTATAGGTCGACACCATCAAGCCAGAGCTGCACCACTCCTACTTCATGTCAATTTGAACATTACTGGATAGATGTGCCCAGCATGGATAATTGCTTGGTCATTTGTTTGTAGGCTGTTAACCAGAGGGGCTGTTTACTATTAGTGTTGTTGCGTCTTTTGACACACAATAAGTAGATTATTATATCCAATAAGTACTGATGCTTAGATTTATGGTTAGTCAATTCAATAAAATAAAGTTTAAAGGCATCTCTGTCTCCAGGATACAAAAATATATCTACTGATCTCCACAATTTTGCTTCAAGTTGCAACAATAAGCAGCTATCAGTCATTTTTGTAAGAAACTATGCCAAATTTCTTTGGTTCCAGCTTCCTCTGTTTGAATTTTTGTTGGTTTCATTATTTTCCGACAATTATTAACTAAATATCTTGACTGAGTTTTGGAAAAAAAAAAAAAAAATATCTGAAGACATTACCTCTGACTCTGGGAAACTTCAGAGAACATTTGTATTATTTCCTAACATCTTAAGAAACGGTTAATGAAGAAAATAATCGGCAGCTTTATCTATAATAAAAATAATGGTCAGTTCCTACTTTTATTTATTGCTATTGGAATCGATTCTATGATAACTCTCAGACAGTGTGTTATTCTGCTTGTCTATTGTTTTTGTGTGTAGGCCAGACTTCCAGGGGATAAGGTGGCTGGAAATTTGGTGCTTTGAAATTTTATGTAAATATAAAAAAAACCCCATAAAAACACTTGAATATGAAGATTGTTTCTACTTTGTCTGGCTAGCCTGATACTATTAGTCCCTTCCCTGGTATTTCTTCCTTGGACCCCATGATGGCATCAGAGGTCATTACAGCAAGATTTATGTCATACCTGGAAAGCCTCTTCAGGGGGATCAATAACCCTATAATGTATTAGTACTTTATGAGGTGAGTGCATATGGCGGGGAGATTGACACATCGTGTACTCCCACCTTTGATTGACGTGGAAATCTATTACACACATTGGATATGCTTACCATTCATTACACAACGGTGCCTTTTGCTTCACACTGAGTGATATCAATGAGAAGAGAGAGGCGTCGCCCGCTTCTTTCATCCTGCAGAGAACACGGTGAGGGAAAGAATGGAGGCTTGTCTCTTAAAGACCCTTACAAACACCTGAAACAGGATGGGACCTGGTAGAGCCTGCTTTGTTTTCCACCGCAGCACCACCCATGATGAGAGGGGTCTAATTATACACCACAAGAGCTCGACTCAGAGTACGCAGCAGGTTTCTTTACATCAAGTGGAACAAAATGTTTTATAGTCAGTTTGACTTGGACCAAAGCTGCGTAGGGCAGTTACATCTAAAATGTCCCTGGCTGTGTGGACCAAACAGACAGGCTTTGTTTAATGCTGAGGTAAAGAAAAATTTTACAGTGCTGAGCTTTTTATTATGAACTTTGGGCTCGAGAGAGGCCAAGCAGGCAAGACCCTGTCACAGAGGGCGATATTGTTTGTGGACAGACTTGCACTGAAGCGCCTGACAGATAAAAGACGTGAAGTTCTTCAGGGGCTTTCCAGCAAGTATCATTTCAAATATTTCTGACCTCAAGTTTTCATAATAACTTGGAAGAGCTAATGTTGAGGAAAAAAATACCATGAAATAGTTGTTATTGCCAAGAATATAAAACTTATTCTCTGAAACTACCAGTATGCTGGAAGCTGGTGCCAAAACAATTATTTTCATGAGTAAGTGTTGTTATTTTGCCAAATGCTGTACTGTACTGCTTAATGTGCATCTCTGGTAGAAACTAGAACTACCAACAAGCCAACACGCCAACAAGCCAAGTTCCAGGAAATATGGTCACAATCTCCCGTGAGTTACACCATGAGTGTTTTTGCAGGACATTATGACGTCACAGTGAAGATGACCTTTGACCATTTGGATATAAAATGTCATCACTCCATTTTATCCTTATTGACATTTGAGTTAAACTGTGTCATAATTAGTACATGAATTTGTGAGTTATGGCCAAAAACTTGTTTTGTGAGGTCACTGTGACATTGACCTTTGACCATCAAATTCTAATCAGTTCATCATTGAGTCCAAATGAATGTTTGTGCCAAATTTGAAGAAGTTCCCTGAAGGTTTTACTTAGATATCGTGTTCACAAGAATGAGACAGAAGGACGGACAACCTGAAAACATAATGCTTTCAGCCCTGGCTGTAGCCGGCGGGGAGGCATAAGAAGAAAACAGAAACGAAAGTGGTCTAATTCTCGACAGGAAACTGAATACAATTCCTCCACTATTAGTGTGGAACTCTTACACTGACTGATAGCTGACCAGTTGTCTGTGGCTGTATTGAATGACTCGGTTGCTGATTAATGGTTGATGAATGAAGCTCACACAGCACAATCACCACTGATATATCCGCTGAGTAAGATGGAGTCTTTAGAACGTATTGATTCTTAATCAGTTACACTTAACAGGCTGCTGCAGAAACACAAACATCTAAATTAGTCAGACAAACTGGATCTTCAGTGTGATTTCACAAAGGTCAGGAATGTAGAAAACCAAAATCTACTGCTATCTTGAATATAGGTTTAAATGGCAGCAGTGGTTCAGTTATCTTCAAGTAGGTATTTCATCAGTTAATATTCGTCCTAATATAATATTTTAATTAAAAGCTAATGCAAACATGAGGACAGAAGGTTCTTTGTATTTAAAGTTTAACTCCTATGTGCACCAATAGAGAGATCCCCTCGGAAATGACAGGGAGCTGTGTGAGAGGGAGGATCAGAGGACATGTAGATAGCGAGATCAAAACCTCCAAGAAACTCATGCCAGCTGCCTCTACCACACCCTCCCTCCACAGGGACCCTCGCTGGGATTCATCATGGGTGCCGCGCCTCTATTACACCCCCTTAGGAACAGCAGAGCACATGTGCCCCATCTCTTCATGCTGTAAACAAACAGAGGGTAGAAAATTAAATGAAATGACAGATTTATTGAATATATGCAGTACGCATCAGCTAAAAATAGGCTATTTAGATTAGACAAGGGAGCAGTGAAAGTGCATGCAGTGGAACCAGTGACCAGTAAAGTCGTTTGCCAAGTACAACAATACACCCACATCCCTAAAAATGGCATTCAGTGGAATTTAAACCCTTCACAGTCCCAGTGGGGGTAAAATACTTCAAAATTGACTGTCCATGGCTTAAGAAAACGCAGGGGCACTCACCCATCTGCTCTTAGAAATATTGTAACGGAGCCACAAACAAATGTGTGTTTTGTCTGTAAAAGCCCCCCAGGGGCATGGTCAAAAGGCCCACTGTGTACGTATGTGATGGGTCAGGGTTAATGAGTCAACGTGATGTGCAGACCTGAGGGGGAACTTTAACAAACAAGAGCCCCGATTTCACCAGATAGCTGATGAATATCAGGATAAATAATGTTGAAACAGTCTCCTAACCTTTATTTGTAATGAATGGTCTCCAGCTGGTGTGGCTGCAAGACGACCTTATAACAAACCCAAAGAAACTGTATTCAATGAATGACGCTGAGAAGTTCTAGTACATCATAAAGGCTGGATTACCCACCTGGAAAAGGGGGCTAACGCAAACACTGCATAAAATTAAAAGAACAGTTTGATTTTTTGGGGAAATACACGTTAGATTTCCTGCCCAGACCAAAACAGACCCCAAAAGTTCCAATTTTACAGCATATCAACAAATTTGTACAATATCAACTAAGGCAGGTTGTGCATTATAACCTGATCTTAGCCCTGCCTTATTGAGAGGTCTTGTGTCAAAAACTATTTTTAAGACCTCTACATTTGCTATTTATATTCTGCTCACATGGTGTATATTACTAAATAAAGTTATATTTATTCAAATTGCAAGAAATTAGAAGTTCAGTTGTATTCCAGCATTTAGAAGTCCTCGCAAACAAGGCATTATGTTCACCTGGGCTTCAGGGAATAACGATGGACCTTTTTCACGATTTTCTTTATATACTTAACAGTAAATCAGTTATTAAAAAAATAATCATCAAACTTATAGATAATGAAAATAATTGTGATGATGATGATGGAATAATACTACCTTGCCAAGGTTTTCTGTGTATCAATTACTCGAACAGAAAAATGAAAGCAACCCTCATTCACACCATCATTATAAAAAACTCTCTAGCCAGGACAAATCTATTCAAAAAAATCATTTATACCAACCTCCATTAACATAATAAAGAAGCGCTTACACAGGGCCATACAAGAGTAGGGAAAGGTCCATCACATAATTAGACACAGAGAAAAGGGGGCAGATAAAACTGTCCTTCAGTCTTATCCACAAGATACAGTATCTGTCCATTAAAATCTCACCGACCACTCAGTCTCTTAGTCTGTCTGTCACCCAACATATACTGTAGCTTATCATCTGCAGAGAATGTTTAATCGTACCCCCGTCTCCTAGCAGAGCTAAACATAGGCTGCTGTTTCTAAAATAATCGCCACTCTGGACTGGGTGTTATGGGAACATTTCAATAATTAATTCAGCCTCTTTTTTTTTCTCTCTCTCTCTCTTACTCAAAGACACGCACATTCTCCGCCAACAGACCACGTGTCGTCCATGCAAACACTGTGTTCTTACATTTTCAGAAATTCCACAGCTGTCTGAGGACTTTTAAATGATGTGCTTGTGCGCCTTAAATAGAGGCCTCAGAACCCCTGAATCTGACCTAAATCATCTGGTTGCCTCTCTCTTGCACTTGTGCCCGTTTGCTGAAAGAAGCAGCCTGCTGTGGTCTTGGGCTGGGCTCAGGCTGACCGTTATGTGGGCTCCTCAAAGCAAACGAAATGTCACGTGGCTCGTGTGGATTATGCTGCATTTACATCTGTGGAGCCTGAATGTGTGAGTTTGTGTACGGGGGTGAGACAGACAGGAAGCAAAAAGGAAGGAACTGAAGGCAGGGACACTGGATTGATACTGTCTGGGGCCAAAGGCGGCTCAGGCACCTGTTTGGCCTTGGGACACGGGGCTTATGTAATGTGTTAGGGTGAATAGTGTTTAGGACAGGTGTTGCAGCTAGAATCTATAAACATCCCTCTGCTGTTGGCTGGGTCGCAGCTCAGGCCTGGTGGGCCTGCAGGCCAAATGGTTCAGCACTAACACTGTTATTTGTTTATTGAGTTAAATTCCTACTGGATCTATTCTACTGATGCAGAGAAATATAAAAGGCCCTAAAAACATATTTACTTAGTCAGCGTCTTACTATGAGCGATGTTCCGGACATAAACAGACACTATTTTCTGCCCAGAACATTTTTGGTGATATTACTTGATTTGTTTGTACTATATTTGCCTTTTTTCTCTGCTGTGAATAGGACATTTTTCTTTTCCCCAATCAGAATTTGGCAACGCTTGAATCACAATCTGATGAAGGCTGTAGAAAGTTAAGTTGGCAGCACTGTCAATCAAACCTAATCAAGTCCCACCAACATATTTCTGATGAAAACAAGTGATTGAATGTGAGGCTAAATAATACACACAGATCATTATTTTCCCGAACGTTAACTTTGTTTGAGGTGGTATTTTCAAAGAGTCTCTTACAAATAAGACGACCATGTTTCCAGTGAGTTGTCATAACTGTATTTAAGTAGATTTAACTTATACTTGTCTGAGTGCATTTCAAAATCTGTAATTCTGTGTTCATGTGTATGGCATTCACCTACTATTGAAATGGCAAGATTGGAGAACACAATTATGCTATTTCAGAAAAACTAGGAGGATATTCCTATATTATCTTAAAGAGGGGTTCAGATTCATGCAACAATGGCTGAGATATGTCCATAGTAGGGTAAAGCTCCAAAAACACTGGATCCCACAATTCCCATAATGCCTTATCTCAGTATTCTCTTTCATTAGACCCTTGCTGCCTAGTAAATGCCCACAAATTTCAAACTCCAGATATTTCCTCAGACTTTCAATCTTCCAGAGCCTGACATCATAAACCTGTCTTCACAAGCTATGTGGTGAAGAAAAAAAACTGTTCTTCATGTGTAAAATTGGTGAAGTGTCCCTTTAAGAATGTGTTTTGTTAAAACAAAGATTAGGATGTGTCACATTGTCTTGTATTTTTCCACCCTTGTTTGCTTTATCCTAAGTCTATAAAAGCAAAGTACTAACATGCTTTGAGGCCCTGAGGACCACCTCACCCTTCTCCCTCCAACCCTTTTCTGTCTATTCCTGTCTTTACCCGTGGGGCTGGATGCTTGATCTGCTCTGCAGAAACAGTGTAGGTTTGAACCAAGCAGCAGATCAGAAACAAGTTAAAAGTAAAACTAGTGGCCTGGATATGTCCACTTCAGGCTCCCCGGGATTACCCACTCCTCAGAAACGTCAAATCATAATGCCTCAGAGAACAAGCCTGTCAGGGGCATCTCCTCCTATACTTATCATTCAGTTTGCTCCATATAGTATTTACAACCTTGAAATGACTGAAATTAAATTTTTAAACAATTTTTCAAGATTTGCTTCTGTTCTGTTCTATTCTATTTTTCATCCTCACTTTCAGTAAATGTTTTATACTACAGAAAAGGGGAATACTATACCATTCCTTTTTATCTTTATCGCATGTGTTCAGTAAGCCGAGGAATTCAGAGAGCATTGGCTCTTCGGTTTCAGTCTCCTACCTCCTCTTTGTCTCCATTTTGCTCTGTAGTATATTTGACCTCCTCTCCTCTCAGCAGGTTTGAGGCTGATTGTGCGCCGCAGCTGAACTGGCAACAAACCTGCAACCACAGCAAACGACTGGAGGTGAACGGTAATGAACTCGTGTCCTCTGTTAAACACACCATGAATGCTGCAGCATGAAGACTGTCTATTCTAACTGTACAGCGGGTGGGAAATAGTGTGAAACATTTCTTTGGGTAATTTAACCAAGGCTGGATTATCAAATGGGCGAAGTGGCCAACTTGCCCAGAGGAGCCCCAAAAAGCCTGAGGTTCTCTCCATATCATTTGGGTTTTCAGAATGTGATTAATTGTACATTTCTCCATCCGCCTCTTGTCTCGTAGAAGAACCCTGTATCAAAATCTAGTTTTAAAACCTAAATTGTTTGAGTTTATATTGAGTTTCTTTATTTTCAAGTTGTACTTTATCAAATTACTTCCATTTTTTTTCTGTTGTCAACTAATTAACACAGAGAAAATCTCAAGCAAGGTAGTATTATAACATCATACGATTAGCTGGCCCATCACAATTCCCATAAACCCAAGAGAACATATTCAATTTGCTTTTGTCATCTGAGCACCAGTCAAAAAAACAAAGAACAAGAGAAAGAAGCAAGTACCAGTGAATTTGTGACAAAAAAAGACTTAAAACAATTAAACACTTATCAATACTATTGTCCTTAGGGGCCCAACAACAAATTTCTGCCCCAGGGTCCCTAAGGAGGTTAATTTGACCATGACTGTAACTGATCAGGAATGCCCCACAATCTGCCCAGAGTACAGTTTTCTATACCTTTAAGAGGCCGTTGGGTCTCCAGCTGACTGTTCTTTTTAAAACAGTGAACTCAGAGATAAGGAGGAACCGGTTACAGGCATGCTGACGGGTGCTAATCAGCCGGGACACAGATGTGGGAAATATCAGAATGTCTGTTCCTGGCCCAGGACCTGCACTGTGTCACCAGGCAGACAGACCAGACAGCACTGATGTGTGAAAGAGATGAACTCAGTCACTCTCAAGAGGCCGGAGTGGAAAGAGACAGAGACTTCTAGAAGAACTGATAATCTCCAGTCAATGAGTCTTTTAATTAGTCATCATGAGTAAATGCAACAACTACATGTCATCTGGGATTGTGAGAAATTCAGAAGCTGTTCTTTTTTTTTTGTTTTTGCTCTGCCTGTCTCCCTCAGTAGGCCCAATTTGTCATGAAGCCAGCAACCCTTCTTCAGGGAAAGCTGATCCACCCGAGCCACGTTTCAGCGTCTTCCTTTGCCTAACAAATTCCTACGAGTCACTCACTCTGAAAGACTGCATTGTGATTCAACCAAACACTGCCTACTCCTCTTGTGGAAAAGGGGAAAAGGGAAATGGGAGTGCATGTGCCCCTGTGGACTGCTCCACCACTTGCCCACAAGCTTTCCCGCCTGCCCTGGGCTGACAGTGAAATCCACAGTCTGGCCATAGAAAAAGGAATGCTGCCTTCAAGTGCTGCTCGTAAAACTTACAACTTCGAGTACATCTATGAAGATTCTAAAGGCCACAGTATGCTTGAAACAAATTTGGTCATCCAACAGGTATTGCAACCAAGTGTAAAGATTAGAGTGATTATAAAGTGGTCTGAATGACCACACTTGAAGGCGCGAGAAGCCTGTGCTCATAGGAAAAACATGATAAATTTTACATTAGAGTATACTTTTGTACAGTATCTCCTCTAAAGAATTCATTACGTTGTGCTTGGATGTACACAAGAAAATTGTCAGGAATATTTGTGTGAATATTAATGATTTGACAAGGAGTTTGAATAATAATGAGAAATGAAGTTGTGTTTTGATAATTCTTCAGCCATGGGTCTGACTCTGAAAACATTTTTCAGGGAACAAACTTGATACAAAAAGCTGCCCCAAAGATTTAGAAAAAAAGAAATTGAATTTGGGAGTTGTAACCTTCGTCTAATCATCAGATAACACAGGAAACTAAGGAAATATTTAAAGCTAGCTACATACTTTACTAAAGAGCTAATGTATCTCCCAATAGTTTGTTCAGTAGTATTTTGAGGAATAGCCTATTGTCACGACGAAATGTGCTGGGGAGGCAGAATGAAGAGAAAACACAGTTAACTAACGCCCAAACATTAACAGAGCAAAAGAAAATCAAATCAAATAGAATCAAACAGTTCTTCTTACCATGTTGTTATCTCACCAACAGCTGTTAAAAGTTGCGACAATTCCCACAACACATGAAGTACACGCGGGGGGCGTGGCGGCGGGGCGGGACTATGTTAATGAGCAGTCGTTGACTGAATAGATGCTCCCAGCTTCTGAGAGGGAAGCAGGACACTTGCCGTGGGAGAGAGAGCAACCAGAGGACGGAGAGAGAGTGGACGCCGCACCGGACAAACAAAACAGATCACTTTCACTCGACACACAACGTCCCAACATGGCTTCAAAGTGTCCCAAGTGTGATAAGACGGTGTATTTCGGTAAGTGATGCCCGCTTTTTTATGGTCCTGGTTGTTGAAATTACTTTTGGCTCATGATGGTAATCCCGCTCGTTTGCCAAAGGATACTCCTGACAGGGGAGCGATCGTTTTTGGGGGCAACTTGTTTTACATTTTTTTTGTAATGCAATAGTTCTTTAAATCACAAATACCATAAATAGTGTTTCTAATCGGATATAAATCAGTTGATGCCCATTCATTGAAAAAAAAAATAAAAAATACGTTTAACACACATACAATTAACCTATGTTGAGTTACAGAATTTACATAAACTAAAATTACCTACCTAAATCAAGCTCTGAATGTGCACATACACATACACTCTGCTACTGTGTGTTTTGAACAATTTCTAAATAGAGTACAGAGGGATATTAAAAGTATTTTTGTGGTGTATGTTTGACAGTAGCCTAATATTGGATCCATAATGCTCAATACTGCTTTAGGCTTTTTGTCCAGTGGTGGGAAAATTTTTATACCCTTTCTACGTTTTCCAAATGAGCTTCTCACATAAATAAAGTGTACAGCATTTCTTAGATAAGGACACTATTTTAGGAAAAGACTGTGCTAGAAATGTAAATGATTCACAGAGACAAACCAAAAGCTGGAGAGGCAAAGGAATCAGTGTAAACAAACCCCACATCATCAAATGTTTAAACAAATTTACACTTTTTAAAACCCATAAAAAGCTTTTATCTAATGTGAGAGAAAACATGTCCTCTCTGCACCGTATTCACAAAACTGAATGAATGATTTATCTTATTTTGACACTGATCTGTGCCATTTTTAATTTGTTGTCTTTGGTAAACATCCAAGCCTGGCAGTTGGCTTTGGAGGGTTGCTGATGGAGGCCATTGCCAAGAGTGCAGAAATGCCATATGCTGAGATTGCCCACTCACGGAGGAGCACAGCAACATCATGCTGTGTCAGTGGGATGAAAACCTGTAAACACGTTTCTTTTGCATCCTTGTATACAAAGGTGGGAAAACAAAACACCCACTTGGGCAAAGAGCTTTGACTCACACTCAGTCGCAGCGAGGAAGACGGCATCTCACATCTCCTTTAACAGATGTTCACAGTGAAAGAAATACACACAGACAAGAGCAAAGCAGCAGATTAAAGGGGCTTAGATTGTGAAAATAAACAAAAATTTACATCGCTGCTTCTGAATCCGAAGGCTGCAAATGATGTGCGCCCTGTTCAGTTTATTTTTAGGGAACATGCTGCTGTCCTGTTGAACCTCGAGTAATCCTGTGGTTGTGTTTGGCCACGTGCTGGGGACAGAAAAATTCATTCCTCGGTGCTGATCTTTTCTACACTTCGCAGCACACAATCGGGGCTGTCACGGGGGTCAAAATCAATTATGTGAGTGGATGGAAGTCCTCTTACGTAACGGGAGTGGCAGCGAACATCACAGCTGCTGCTCATCCTATGGGTCCCGAGAGCCATTGCCATGGAATGATATCTGCACAAATAAGATTTATTTGTCTCCAATACAGATTTTGATCATGTCTGGAGTATTCATTTGCACTGTAGCTTTAATTCGCTGCAGCAAGTGAGTCACAGTTCCCGGGTGATGTATGTTATTTTTTTTATGTAACATACTGAGATTCAGCCTCGTGGAGTTATTTTTGGTCGGGTGTGTCTTGTTGGGTGGAGAGCGCTACTATAAAGATGAGGAGGAGGAGGGTGATGATGATGATGATGATGAACTGCTACTGGAAACCAGCATGGGTGGAATCAGCTGCACACATCAAACCAGGGAGGATGTAGAAAGTGAAGGGAGGTGTTAATAATATTGTTCACAATATTGAAGTCATTACAAGGGAGGCAGGGAAACGTATGACAAGACATGGGAGAGGTCAGGGAGGGAGAAAAGTTCAGCCTGCGCTGCTGCCCACAGCCTGAAGCATCAACATGACGTCAGTGATGAATCCCAGATATTGTAGAATGAGCTCCACCTACGTACATCCTCCCCTCAGCCACTTGACTCTCCAGAGAGGTAAGATATCCAGTTGTTGAGGTGAAATTTCAAGTCTGCAGAACAGTGAAAAGTGAGAAAACGGGCATGGATACACTGCTTCTGATCTACACCAGGACATGTGTTATTGATAGAGAAAATTGTCTGTTTCCCGTCCCATTTTGCTCCCATTTTTCCTCCTTGTGGTGGTGGCTCGTGGTGTGCAATATACAGTGGTGATTGGCCCACCCTGCAGTTACCCACCTGGTCCTACAGCTGGTGTTGCCCAATATTTGATTTTGCAGGCAATGTCTTCAACACTTGACTTATCTCTTCGTTACTTCAGCACAAAAACGTCATGAAGTGGCAGCGGTGAGCCGCAGTCTCGGGTGGAAAATCTTTTGCTTTCATCATTTTCCGTCTGTTACTTTAACAGGCAGCTGTTTTATAGTGGTGACGTTTCAATTTCATCACCACTGAAGGCAAATGTTGACTGTTGCTGCCATTTCCCTTTGACTTCCAAGTGTCTAAGGTGTTGTTAAATGTTATATTCAGACCCCCCCCCCCCCAAAAAAAGGGAAACCTCTGCTTGTTGCTGGTGTTGTGAACATGTTAATTGTAGGGTTGAATTCAAATTCCAAGCGTCCACGTTGCGGCCTCGCATCTGTTAGTTCCTACGCTCATAATACACTAGGGACCATTGGCAGACATGTGACCAGGCCCAGTGGAAATACATTGTTAGCGTGTGAGAGAGTCCATGCAGAACACAACACAGCATGGCTCACTAAATCTCCCAACTCCAGACCCAAATTCAGCTGAGCGATCCAACTCTTGTTCATGACAAATTGGAGCAATGCATCTTTGTGCAGCTAAGTGAATGAACAAGAACTTAATGGGAGCTAATGGTACTCCGCTGTGAGTTTCTCTTTCATTCACCGATTCCTCTCACTCTGGCTCTCTTTCCTCTTCTTCAATCACTTGGTGCTGCCTCAGGCCCTGAATTCCTCTTCCCCTGATTTTTTTTATTTATTTTTTTTCAACTGCAAGGACTGGGGGAAATGGGGTGAGATGGCTCGCCTTTATTTAAACGGATACTCTCAAAGCGCCTCATGCATTATAATGAGAAACGACATCTCTATTCACACAAGGCTCTTTCTGTCTCTTTGCACGTTTGTCGTCCCAGTGAGGCAGAATACCTTCGTCCTCTCAGCCTGACAATACGGAGCGGGGCACTGATTCCCACACACCTCTTTTTCTTTTCTTTTTTATCCCGCATTTACCCCAAACATCCACACAATACCCTTTTTTCTTCTCTCCCCCCTTTTCTGTCAACACTAGAGTACCCTGTTTTCCACTTGGCTGCCCAGTAGGCTGTGTGAATGTGCCTTGTCAGTTACGTAACATCATTTCTTGAGTCGTTGCCTCCTGTTCAGTGCCATTGCATAACATGCCAGATACTGTGCACCAGTCAATGAAGGTACTTTCTCTCTGCCTTTTTGAGGCACAAATATGATCCCCTAATGGAGAGGGCATTAAGCTTGGCGCTGAAAGTCAGACTGCCTCCGCCCCTCCCCTCCCAACACAGGTGAAACCATTCCACCTTCCAACAATATGACCTGTTAGATAACAGCACAGAGGAACAATGGTGGCTGTGTACAGTTAATCCAAATGATTTAGACTTTAAAGTTATAACCCTTAACATTTACATATTAAAAACCACATATTTTATATTTATAATGTAGTCTTCTGTTGTTGTACAGCTATGCAGCAAGCAAGACACATTTCCCTTAAAGGCTGAAGATCAGTCTTTAAAGGGCCTATTTGTAAGTTTTCTCTGCTGCCGAACATGGTTTCTTGCCGGGAGCTGGTGGTGGTGAACGTCGCTTGACAAGAGCTTCGGCCATCGTTGCATTTACAAGACAAAGAGGTTATAAATCGCCCTCTGAGCAGCGCTACGTCTTCAGGGCAGAGTGGAGGCTACAGTGAGTTGCTATCAGAAAGTAATGAGACGGGGCCTGGGCTAGCTGGTTAGCATGCTAACTTAAGTAAAAGAAAATAAGTTATAGAGATAAGAGTTAACACTGGAGAAAGCTCTTGACAATTGAAGGCTGCTCAATGGAAGTTTGATACTGAACTCACAACGTTTCTACTAGACAGCTGTTAATGCTAATGTTAGCTTTGTAGCAATAGCAAAATGCACAAATAGCTACTTCTTACTAGAAGTTTGTTGGATAAACAGAGCAAATTCCATGATAGAGACATTATAAATCAGAGAGAGAGATGATACAGAATGAGACCAAACGTTTTGTTAAAAGAAAAAGTGGAAACAAACTATAGATGATAGTACTATGGTCACTCCACAGGAGCAAGAGCAAACTGTTTGTGCGAGGTGGAGTGTAGACTCCAGATCAGCACATAATCTTAAATTGCAATTGCTTAGGATGCAATGTACGAAATTGTTAAGAGTCACAATATTAATCTTTCAGCCTGGTATCATTCTGTGATCATTTCTGCTATGCTTGAGGTTTTTGAGCTTGAGTAGAGTTGAATAACTACACAAAGAGGTTGAATGTAAAGTCAATTTAAAGTCAGTGTGAAGACATAAATTCACCCAGGGTGCAAACTGCGGCGAGTTGAAAATGTTTTAACTTGAGCGTAAAATTAGCGCTTATCCGGTGGAGGGAAATGAAGGAAGACTGGGGGAAAACTGTGATTAGAAACAGATGAATTTACTTTTTGACAGGCCTTACCCTCGCACAAGGGATCTGCAGAAAACAATGCATGCTCGTACTGGAAGTGATGCAGAAAACCAAAGCCAATACATGCATGCATTTCATGTGATGTGACAGACAACATTAGAGTTCATTAGCTCAGTATTTGTGTCCGGTCTGACCAAATTAGACCGTGTCTTCTTTAGTCGTCCTCCCCCTTATTAAAACAATGTGACAGCACATGGTTTGTTTGGATGCGCTGTAAACAGATACACAAGTCACTCTTCTTTTGTTGTGTTTCCAACAGTAGTGGTTCATACAGGTGTCATTTTGATGTATTGTATCGTTAAAAAGCATGTACCAATACCACCACAGGTGTTGCCAGATCAGCAGGACTGAAATTAAGACGTAAGATGTATAATTTTAAGTCTTTAACTTTACTTTGCTTCAACATTTTCAAAGGGAACTATTCCACTGCACCATGCTCTCACGTAGACAGTCAATTTTATTAGGCGCCTTTATGAGACTCAGATGATTTCACTCAAAGGAATTTAAGCACTGCTACATTTTATGCCTCCATCATATGATGTCTGCCCTTCTTCAGGGGCTGATTATCCACTTATAGGCTAGATCTGAAGGTGAAATTCAACTGATACAGGCCTTCTTCCTCTTGTGAAGACATGGTCCACTACTCTGTAAGCAAGTCATGCACACTAGATCTTTTTTGAAGTCCCTGTAGCTGGGACACGGTGTCCTCACCGGTTAGAGAAGAGATGTGGTGTAAGCAGGCTCAGGGGTTTAGGGGAGGGCAAGCAAGTCACCCAGGCAGGGACTGCGGAGAAGCACTTTGCCTGCGGCTCCTCTGACCAGCGCAGACAGGATGCGAGTTAGCTGCAGCCCATTTACGTCAGCCAGCAGGATTCACAAGGTCGGCCTCTTTTATTCACAGAGGGAGGAGGGGGAGAGAGAGGGAGAGAGCCTGGGGAGGAAACCTCGCCTTGGCCGAGGCGACAGACGACCTCCAGAGCTAAGTTTTGCCACAGGGTTGCATCAGCCACAGGGAGAGACGGATCCAAATGCATGTTTCCTAGAGGCTCTTTAGCATCGGTCTCCAGCCAGCACAGTCAGTGTGAGCTCCACAGGGAGCTGCATGCACACATTGACCCAGAACAAATCAATTCTAATGTTCAACAACACACCACTGCCAGGGTCAACCCACTTTTAGTTTACACAGAGCTAGCAGAGGATGGTCTTTTAAACCTCCAAAACTTCCTTCTCACAAATTTCACTAGTTTCTTTAAACATTCTTCATTCAATCTATCACATTCAATCTATCACGTATGGATTGATTATTAATCATGTGCAATTGTGTTAAAGCTTGCACTTCATACACTTACTGTATACTATTGCTGAAATGATTAGTCAGTTGACAAAAATAAGGTCAAACAGAATGCATGTTTCTGGCTTTTCCAATTTGAGGCTTTAGTTCTTTCCTCTGTTTTATATCATTGTAAATACAGTATCTTTAGGGTTTGGGCTGTTGATCAGACAAAACAAGACATTTAAATATGTTCAGAAGTTATAATGGGTACTTCATAAACAAAAACATTAATCAGTTCATCGAGAAAATAATTGGAAGTCACAGCTAAAGTCATTTATGGAACAAAAATGTTTCTACTGTCGGCTTCAGGAACTCCAATGTGAGAAATTCACTGCTTTTTAATATCTCATACATCATTATGAATCAAATTAGAGAGATTCAGATACATCAAAGAAATAATCAATATCTCAATCAACAAATGTTTACAGTTTTAGTCTAGCCTCACAATTTAGGCATATTGGCCTCTAAATGTCTCATTTCTTTGACTCTTAGACTTGAAACTCAAAAATGGTGAAGCTATTGACATGAAAAGGACAAATAAATAAATAAAGCTGCTCCCCGAACCATCACTACTAATCATTTTAGTCACCGTAGCTAGCGGAATAATTGGGATTATCACTTTAGGTGTGATTATGTAAAGCTGTTATATGTCACGATCCTGTGAACTGAGCAGCAACTGACCTCACAATAACGCTCAATAAACTGTTGCATGGGTTGCAGTATGCGATGAATGAGTTTGTCTAATGCAGAGTTTAAAACCTCAGCTGAAAATTCACTTAAACTCACTTCCCTTGGTGAAGTTGAATTCCTCTGTGCGCCCGACTGAATGGCCATTGTCTTTAAGTTAAAGCAAAAGGTCACTAATCCTTGAGGGTGTTTGTGCTCCAGAGAGCAGAATAGTGAGAGGATGCAGAGAAGGAAACACAGGCTGCTTGTTTTTTCCTTTCTTACATTTCTCCTAAGTGTGAACCGGGCTTTTCACTGAATGCACCTCCTCATGTTCGATTCCTGCTCTGCCTTTGGGGGCCCTCCAGTCAGTCAGTCCGTCAGTGAGTCAGGAGTACGGTGTTTATTAGGACGTGCAGTTATCACACTGCTGTGACCAAAAAAAAAAAAAAAACCCAAACAGCAAAACACCCGCGTGGACTCAGCTGTCACTGATGGATGAAGGGAATGAGAAAGAGGGTGGTGAGAAAGCGGTGTGTATGTATGTGTGTGTGTGTGTGTGTGTGTGTGTGTGTTTTTATTGTAGGAAAAGCTGAACAGATGGGTCCACATTACCAGAGGGTGCAACAGAACAGAATCCAGCCAAGCGAGATTTAGAAATATTTACAATAACATTGGTTACATCACGAACACGACTTGCGCAAAAATGTTCCTAAGCCAGAGATGTGATATACGAGTGAGTGTTTGATGATCATATTTAACCTCATGTTCATGTACGCTTCTCTTACAGCTGCTAAACACCCAGAAACAGGAGCCTGTGCAGTTGCTGCTGATTTTATCTGGTTGTAGACACGAGCAGCGGCACTGTTGTCATCCCCTTTATCAAACGCATTAGACACCCCCCATCCTCACCAACCCCCCCACCCCACCCCACCCCCCACCCCCCTCCTCGTTGCACCCTGATCGAATTATTGAGTGATAAGAGAGCACCCATATGAGATTTCAGAGCCCAACCCCTCCCTGCCACGTTGCATTTTGGGAGTTCAGCTGTTCAGTAACTTGTAACCACTGCGTGTTTATCCGTTCCGACTTCGAGTAAGACGGAGGACAAATTTCCTCCTGACCTGGGGTGAAACTCAGTCCACAGTCTGCTGTGGGGTTTTCGATGCTGCTGCCCTGTCACTGCTGACAATTAGGCAAACTGCATTCGAGTCGTTTGGAGAAATGGGCCCGTAATGTTTTCCCTCTGAAGAACCCCTTGTTAAAGTTCTGTTGCTCAATGTTCCGTCCAATTACGGTGTGTTCGTAGACCGTTTGCTGCAGGCCAGCTCCCTGTACAGGCAGAGCGAGTCTTTCTGAGGCGTAATTGGTTTCGCTCTTAACACGATTTGAAGTTTAAGTGCATCATGTAACAGAGGAAACAAAAATAAATCAAATCACAGCCCGCTTGAAGTTCTCTGATGTCCTTCTATCGTTGGATAGGATTCTCTTACTTGCTGCAATATCACATGAGTAATTTGTTTTTAAAGATGCTGAATCTATCTGATGTTGAATTTGTTGTTGTTACCCTTTGCATTAGATGTCGTATGACTCCAACTTCCCAGGAAAAAAAAAGGTTAACCTCGATTAATGACTTCTCTTCATAGACCATGACCATAAGCTAATGGTTTAGCTCCTGAAAAACCTGGATAACATGTTACTGGAACAGTAGAAAAGACTAAATTTAACTAAAGCTCCTTCATCAGTTATGGTCTGTTACGTCTGTTTGTAGCTGTGAAATGGATCGCGGTTGTGTAAAGTGTAAATATGTCTTACCATATGAAATCTGAACCATCAGCCAATCACAGTTTCCATGTTTTTCCCAGTTAGTGACATAAAAAGCACCTAAATCACTTCCTCGTGCTTTTGGATTTGAATACACACAGAGTGCTGTGTGTATAAGAGATGTTGACTCTTAATTTCATGCCCATGCAAGGCTAACAGTAGTGCTGCTAACGTAATGCCATTTTCATTGGGCGATAAGTCAATTTTTTTTTTTGCACTTGAGCCTGTTTGGTAATTCCCTGGCTGCAAATCAACTTAACTTATGCTGAAGTGGGTGGTGTGTAAAAGTGTATAAATATATGTGGCTTAAGTTGACTGACACGCACACAGAGGCTCTTCACAATCACAAAGCACTGGCAAGTGTGTTCGGTATTGTCTGCTTTACTTTGATTAATGGCCAGTAACATCAGTGAAACCAAGCAATTGTAAACAC
Source organism: Seriola dumerili (assembly GCF_002260705.1). Taxonomy (NCBI): domain Eukaryota; kingdom Metazoa; phylum Chordata; class Actinopteri; order Carangiformes; family Carangidae; genus Seriola; species Seriola dumerili. The sequence goes on from NW_019174404.1 coordinate 5,203,059, forward strand.
TGAGGCTAGATGGGTGAGAAGAGGAGTCAGCAGCCGGCTCTCTCACTGATTTAAACCACACTGACAGTGCAGTCAGAGGAGTCGACCGCAGACCAAAGAGCTTAGACCAGGAATTTCCAAATGAAGTTAAGCAGCTTACAGTGGTGCAGGTATCATATGGTTATGGTGATGACCTCTGACCAGCGCTATGTTTCAATTTTTTTTGTTCTCTCGCCTTTAGCTCAGTGTTCCTGCAGTAGCATAATCTGTCTGTCAATCAGTACTTCATGTAAATAGTGACTGAACTATCTTCACTTTTATTCACTATTTGATAGAGGCACAATGTAGCATTATTTTATTTTTGATATCCCATGAAGTCAGAGCTTTTCTGAACACGTGCAGTGAATAAATTTCATGGATGAATATTTTAAGATAAAGTAAATTTTGGACTGTACGATTTTATATTTGGAACATTACTGGAGCAGCAAGCACCACAGGCTATGTGGTTTCAGATCTTTCTGTATTAAGTTTTTCTAAGTATAACATTAAATATTAATTTATAAATGAGCAACAATAAAGGTTTAAGTGTGGGAGAAAACATGCTCTGTTATTATTAAATAAGAGTTAGGTGGTTTTCTCTGACTTGATTTGGCAATGTAAGGAAACCCTACAACTGTCATCAGATTCAGACTCAAATATCTAAATACATAAATCCTGACTGGCGTTTATCTGCCAAGTCTAACCCATATCAAATCAGTGAAATGAGCACAGACGAAAACTCAAATACACAAATAACCAAAACTGTTCTAACCTTGGCAGAAAATTGTGTGTTCACGTAGGAACCCATCACTCTTTGTAAGAGGCTGATTCAGAAACCAGTTTTTCAGGGCCTTTAAACCCATTTAGATTTTTTTTTAAAGCTATAGTACCTCTAATATTCAGTGGGATATTTTTATATACTTATTCCTTAAAAAGGTGTCATGTTTGGTTTCCTCCAAACATGACGCTTAGAATTGAGGCCAAAGACTTAAATCTCGGTTTCATCAGACCAGAGAATCTTGTTCCTCACAGTCTGAGAGTCCTTTAGGTGCTTTTTTGTCCCGTCTCTGAGGCAGATTCTTCCTCCTTGTGGCTTTACCACAGTTAAACTCAAATCAAGGTGTAGAAACATCTCACAGATGATCAAGAGAAATTGGAGGCAGGTGAGCTGACTCTCAAGTCCCATACCAAAGTGTCTGAATTCTTATGTCAATGTGTTATTTTAGTTTCTCCTTTTTGATAAATTTGTTAAAATGTCTGAAATTCTGTTTTCAAGAAGGCGGCAGAATAACAAAATGTGAGAAAAACCTAAGGCATCCGAACACTTTCTGAATGCACTGTGTTTATATATAAACATAGTAGGTTTATAGCAAAAACAGACATGAATCTCTGGTGAGATGTACTAAAACTCTTCAACAGTGAGGTCCACATTGAATCAAAGGGGAATCCTTTGTTGTTGCTTTTCAGTGAGACTGTCACGGGAGAAAACGGCTTGGATAAAAGGATTTGGCACATCCTCATCGATGTTGACAATGTAAATGTGAATTTCCGGAGAGACTTCCCTGTGAACAGGAGCTTGTTTGTTTACACAAGTGGGCGCATTTACCCTCACGTTGTTGCTCTAACGAGGTAGAGGGAGACGGGGTGGCATTTCAGTCACTTTGTTTGTGCCCACGTGTGCTATTTTGGGATACCGAGAACTGACTGTCTATCATTATGTAATTTTTATTTTTTAATTTAGATTTCTCTTTCTGTTTGTATCCGTGCAAAATTTCAACCCAAATGCATATTTTCTGGATTAATTTCAGCAGTCGGGGCTATATGAAGGATAATGAGCACAGAGGCTGGCTGAGAGCTAGAGGTATAAACATCTGGGCCAGATGCAGATCCCCCCCTCCTCCCCCACTCTATAACTCCCACAACACATAATACAGACAGACAGGCTCACCCCTCTTACAATAACAACTGCCCTTTAAAACAGGGAGCTGTTAAACAGTGGACTTTGTGGACACGGTCATATACAGAGGAATGAGGACACACTGGTGAGGCTCTGACGTCTGTCTCCATTCATACACTGACTTCTCAGATCTGTCTGGAGGTGTGCCTACATTCGTGAGTCAGTCAATGATAGATACACACACACACACACAAACACACTGAATACTCAACATTGAGGCAACACTGGCAGGGTTCCTGTGGTCCGTTTATGCAGCCTGTTTTTAACACTGTCGAGGTGTCAGGAGGTTTATGGTTATTCTCAGATTTAGGAGGAAATAAATCACACACACACTCACACTCAGAGCAGACAGGTTAAGCTCCTGCTGCTTCCTCTCTGTCTTTAAACATCGGCTGAAGGTGTTTAAAGGACTGTGACGATTCTCTAATGTAAGAGAAACTTTAAGAGAAGCTAATTTTACAGAAGAAAACTGACATTGAAGTTTGCATGCACAAACACAAAACGTTAAATCTTGGCATGGTGAAATATTGTATGACAGTTGCAGGTCTGAAAGGGTTTGAGGTGTCTGTTGAGAAGAGCTGTAGCGTGAGCAGCAGCATCAGCAGCCTCAGGATGCGTTCAAGTGCAGTATTGAGTGTAGGTCACCCATGTTTTGGCAGCACTCAAGGCCCAACACACAATCAGGTTCAGGTTTACTGTCATATGCTTGACATCCTGCACACAATGCCATTCCTCGTGGACCTCAGTACGTGACATATTGAATTTCAAGTCTATAAAGTTGCTTGATGAATGATGTCACCAGCCGTGATGAAAATCCATTGGGGTGTCCTGTTTGATGGTTGCTGAGACCAGGAGTGGTGAATTCTCCCAGCTGATAGTGCGACCAGTTCTTCATGATTGTACACTCCACCAGTGGACAATAGTCTTTGGACACTGGATTTCGTCCACCGCCTCGGGTCCCACCCGGCAGCGATGATTCCCTGTCGTTTCAGTAGAGAGTTAGCATTTCCTTTTAACTCTAGTGGTGTGTGGAGGTTATGCCTCTATCCCTTGATTGACAAGCAGATTATTGATTCACAGAGTAATTTATTACAGGCTTTTTACTCTGAATAACAGCATCTTTAAGAGTGATATCCCTTTTCCGGCAGTGTCTTCTGGGCAAGTCAGCATTCCTCTGCTCTCAAGTGTTGATTGGCAGCCCCCCACCCTTCACCCCTCACCCCTCACCTCATCCTCAGCTATTCCCCAGGGTCTTGTTGTTGGCCATTTGTCTCAGTGTCGTAATTGACATGGAGAACTGAAAGTGAAACTGACCTACAGAACTGCTGATAAGCATTTTCCACGTAATAAAAAAAAATCAAAAAATCAAATCCAAAGAGGAAAGTGCATTTGGTCAAAGGTTTTAAGTGTCCAGTCCATTTCCAGTCTGTTTGAATATGTTACTTGACAGTTGGCCTCTTTTCTAATTGTTTTTTAAGCTCTCAAATCCATGTTATCCTTTTTGTGACATCCATATTTAGTTATAGATTTTCTTCCAGTTTTGTTTTTCTTATTTTTTTCTCGTGTTTTTGGACTCCATGCTGTTCAGAAACAGACTCCCAAATCTCTGATGTCTGATTCAATTTGCTTCCTGACATGAAGCTGAGACAGGAATTTGACATTACTTTAACAGGTTAGGGTACATGCAGAAAAGCGATGTAAAGAGAGGAAGAACAGGAGGAAGCAATAGTCTGTATGTGTGCATATCTGTCTGCACGTATGTTTGTGTGTGTTTTTGACTGAAGGTATGTAGGAAACCGACTCCAGTATCCGGCTATTTGTGCCCTTCCCTGATAAGAGAAGGTGTTTCCTCTGCTGCCTGCACAACTCCTTAGGGCCCATTGTGTGAAAGCAGCAGAGATTTATTATTGGAAAGGGTATAATTAGGGTCCTTTGCTTGTCTGGAGGGGCGGTCGGCGGTCTGGAGAAAAAGGCGACGGAAATGGGGTTGAGGGACCGTGTGCAGAAGGAGGGGTATACTGTAAACTGGGGGATGGGTCTGTGTATGTTTGGAGGGGTAACACAAAGGATCTGGGCTGGATGTGGGCACCCCCCGCTGCTCCAGCTGGACTGGGACTCACGCCACTGTCTGTCTATACCGCAGTGACATCATGACAGCATCCTGTGTGGTACACAGGCTTTCCCAGTATCCCCATCCCCACCCGCCCAGAAAACAATCACCCAGTTGACACGATGACAGGATTTCCATCGGGGCACAGCGGCTCAGAGACACGGCACACAAGCTGATCATTATTGTGGAGAGTGAAGCGATGAGGGGACGTCATGCAACTCTGCGATGAGCGACTGAACGACACATTATAACACATACAAAGCGTGGCGCAACTGATGGGAGAAAATAGCGACCGTTGTTCAGAGTAATGTATATAAATGCTGCTTTATGTGAATGTTTACACTCAACTCTGTTCTTCTGTCTCGTCTTTTGTCTTTCATGTGCAGCTGAAAAGGTGTCATCACTGGGGAAAGACTGGCACAAGTTGTGTCTCAAGTGCGACCGCTGCAACAAGCTTCTTAATGCGGGAGGCCACGCTGAGGTCAGTACACAGTACACACCTAGCAACAGTACAGCACTGAAATTACACACGTCTGACAATATTTTTCTATAGTTCTGCAAGATAACATTTTTTCATCATAAATGAATCGATGCATGTTCTTTCTATAAAGTGTTAGAAAATGGTGATTAATGGAATCGTGGAAAGAAAAAGATCCTGATCCTTTTTTTATTCGAACCTGTATGGCAATGTTATAGGAGTGAAATGCTGAACTGGGAGAGTGCGTAGGAAGAAAACATCCTAACAAGGCAGAATATCACATTCCTGCTTGACAAAATTATGTTTGTTATTCAGACTGTAATGTCTACTTTTACTAGATAATTTGACAGCTTTATGTTCCCTCATCGTGTCCAGATACAGTTAAAATCTTTGGTTGAAAATGCCAACCGCAATAACACTTAAACACAGCTGATCCAATCTGTGATGAGAAGTTCCAACAAGACAAAGCTTTGTTTTAAAGTGTCACAGGCCAAAAAGGGTGGAAACTACTGACTGAAATGATTTATTAAACTGTCAATTAGTTTTTGACTATTCAACTTATATCTTCAGCACTATGTGTCACAAGCTATTGACCAAAGAAATTAGAAGTCCAAAGGGTCCAGCCTGCAGCCTAAAACCACTTCAACTTTAAATAAAAGTACGGTAGTGTTGATCCCACAGGGTCAAAGGCCAACAAACTCTTGCCATAGTTCATTGACTGTTATTGTGAAATCTAACAAGGGGAAGCCAGTGCTGCCTGGTTATGTATTAACTTTTTGACAGACTTTATCAATAGTGAATCCTCAATGAAGAATGTCAACAGTTCGGCAGATGTTGTGGCTTTTCAGAAACATTACAATGCTCCGGTTCCAGTGTTTTAACATAAGGAAAATTATAGTTTATTACACAATGATAGTGTTTAACTGTCAGACAGGAAACACAGTATTACAGTGGGAGAGCATCTTTTCAAATTCAAGCATTTTTCAGTTGGTTATTTCATTTCACAGACCATGTGCATTTCTACAGGAAATTGCTGAGTGAATGTCCTTTTTCCTGCCTGGTAAGATCCGTCAATATGGTTTGTCCTTGTGGGAATTTTAACCCCCTTAGTGCTACAGGCTGGGTTGCTTTCAGATCCCTTTTCCTCTCTCCGTTACATAATCAAACTGCAGTGTCACGTCTCAACACAGATTCCCCCGACTGTGACCCTCGAACGAGCCTGCTCACTATCTGGTGCTGTCACCCTGGGGATTTTCTTATCATGCCCCTTTTATTTTGACTTCTATGACCCAGCCAACGGTTCAATTCTCACCCTCTCTTTCTCTTCTTTCTCTCTAACGGCACATGGGTGAATATCCCTCGTGCACTTTTCAGAGTCTCCCGCCTCTTTTTTTTCTCTGTGCAAGGAGGATGTGATCTTAGCCTTTTTGTACACAAAAGCGATGTCCCTGCAGACCCCAAAGGATGCTGCTTCTGCTGTTTAATCTCTGCATGATTACAGTAATGTAGTCACACAATCTCTCTGAGGCCCGCACTCTCTATGCACCACCATCCGTCCCCCCCCCCCACTTCTATCCTCTCTCTCCATGGACAGTATCCAAATCCCGCCCTGGGCTGCAGCACCGTGCCACGAGCCTGACTTTAGTAGGAAAAACTCGATGCCCAATAATCGTCATGGAAACAGAGTGAGGCTGAGAGAGATATTACATATAAAAAAATGAAAGCAACTGTTGGATTGTCTGGGAGGGTGTTTGATGTCATCTCAAGCCTGGTATGCAGAAGGTTATGAATCTCAGAGCAGTAACGGCTGCAGGTGGGGGTGGGGGTGGGGTGCGGGGTGAGGATGAAGCCCAGTGTGGCTTGTCGTCTGTCGGCTAAGGGAGAGCAGCAGCTTCCGGCGGCTGGTGGCAGAGAGCCAGGCTGGAAAGGACAAGGCGACAAGTCTCCACTGTTGACCCTAAATGATCATGGCTGTATTAACTCTTATCACTTAGTGAGCACGGTTTGCATCAAAAACCACATACCGTCTTTTCTGAGTCCAAACAACAACATTTATGGAACTATAATTGATGGCATCTGTGAAAAGCCAAACCTATTCCTAAAATAACTAACAGCTAAGACATGTGGACTTCGCCATACGTCTGTAAATCAAGGAAGTGAAAACAGAATAAAAACAGCAAGGGCCACAACAGATGTTATATGCTTGAAAGCTCCAGAGCAGCTAATAAATGGACCTTGAGGTCAGACTCCCTTATCAGTGGCTGTTTCTAGGGTCAAGCTTGAACTCTGAAGCTTAATCCATAAATTCCCTGAGAAATCATAACTTAAAATATTGCCAAATATTTAGACTGTTTTTTGGGGGGGGGGTTTGTATCAGAGGTTATCTGCTTTATGTCCCGTACGTCCTCCCGTGGTCAACCGTGGAAACGAGAACTGCTACTGGCTAATGTAGAACAACTTTGCATTGTGCAGTAAACAATTTTAAGTATATAAGAAAAAAACATTGTAAACACACTATGATGTGTAAAATCAGAGGAATTCAGCATTAAGAAAAATATATTTGTTACTTTTCCAGCTTTTCTCAAATATTTGTAAAATACAGTTTGAAAACTCTACATATAAAGCATAAATCTCACCTTTGTGTTGCTCTCGACTTTGTTTTTGTCTGTGGAATGGGCTCACTGTTTCCACTAGTGGCCGTTGGGGTAAAAAACCACCCAAAACAGCAGTAGTTTTTGCAGCAGGCCTCTGGTTCTCAAGGGGCAGTAATGAGCCCACAATGAGACAAAAACATCACACTAGAAAGGTGAGATTTATACTTTATCTGAAGTGTTTTCACGCCATATTTTTCGGTTTTACAAGAGAAAGGACTTCAGTAAGGACTTTAGTAAGGACTGGCTGGTTTTGCAAATGTAGTTCTGGTTAACTTCCCCACTTCCGTTAAAGTGCAGGGAGTTTCCAAATTGGGCTTGATCATGAGTAGATATTGTTTTTGTTTTAAAGGGTAAGAAGCCAAAAAAAAAAGAACATTTACAGGACCACAGACTGGTGCTAAATGCTAAATGGTGACATCTCTGAAAAGCCTAACTTATTCCTAAAATAACTAAGAGCTAAGACATGTAATGACTTTGCCATAAGTCTGTAAATAAAGGAAGTGAGAAGCAGAACAAAAACAGTTGAGGGTTCAAAGTAAATCCACCTTCATTCCGGTCTTGAATTCTAGCAAAGCCGTGGGTAGAGGCTGAAGCAAAGGGGCACAGAGCTTAAAAGGAGGGTGAGGAAGCGGAGCAGGTTAGGAAAGGAAAGAAGAATAGATGGAGAATACATATTTCAGTGTCAGGACGTGGGAAGTTAACTGCTGGGAAGAGAGTGGGCTGTGCAGCAGCAATGGATAATCCATTTTTAGGGTCTCTCTGCCTCTTCGTGTTTCACAGCCAGTGCCACAGCAATACTGTACAGCAGGCTGTTAACAGACCAATTCAGTTCACTCGACAATGAAGGCCTGTGTGTCCTGTCCTGAGAAAGTCATCAGGGCTTGGCGTCTGCCACCAAACCTTCACGGATCTCATAAATGTCAAACAGGAAGTGTGAGAGGGGTGCGTGGCTGCTTTAACAGTAGCTGATCCTGTCACGGTTAATGCATTATTAAAGGTGAGAGAACAATCCTTTTCACTGCTGCACCGTCTTCTCAGGAAAAGGAGCTCATGGGGCAAAAGCAGAAGAGTCCTTTGTTTTTCGCCCGTAAGGGGAAAACCCTCACCACCCAGGGCCTGGCATCTTGCCTGTTGCAATTGCTTGGTTCCTCTCATGTATGGGCATTGGGCTCTGGACCAGTGGCCACCCTGGCCCTCAGCCCTGATCCCCTACCCAAGCTGGTCACATGCTCCTGCAATGACCGCCACATTCCCAGCATGCATCAGCAACAGGCCATCTATGTCTGAGCCTGAGTGCCGCCCCCCCCCCCCCCCCTTTCAAGTGACAGACGGTCATGTAGGCTGCACTGAAGTGTGGCGATGAATTCATCAACACAGACCTGTTTCTTGGATACGGCCGGTGTCATTATAATGTGTTGAAGCAACCTGTGACAGTGACATCATCACGAGGCAGCCGTGAGCTGGAAAAAAAAATGAACTTGTTTCCGTTTTTGGACACATTTTCTCCATCTCCTCTTCTTTCAAAACCAAAATATATGATGTCAGAAAAATGTGTGAAAAATATGACTTCTCATAAATGTCACGGGTCAGTTTTCTCATCTGCGTCATCAGGTTTGGTTTTTATCCTTAAAAGTCTATGGAGTTTGTTTTATCTGTATTTCATGGTGTTTTTCTGTGTCTCCCACAGCATGATGGAAGGCCCTACTGCCACAAACCGTGCTATGCTGCCCTCTTTGGGCCAAAAGGTAAAGTACATGTCATTTTGTTCAACAAATACTGTCTCACATTTGTCATTGTTGAACTCAACATACAGTGTGTCATGTTAAGGATTAACAATGAGTTATGCATCAATCAATAAATCTACATTATTTATTCATGCATTTCTACATTTCATATATTTATTCTGTATCTGTTACAGGGACACCTGCTACTGATGTTAGCTATTAGCTATCTATCTTCATTTTGAGATTAATTAAGAATATTTTTATTTCATTATGTATTTAATATTTATTTAGGCATGCATTTTTTAAATAACAATTTTAGGTTACCTTTGTATTTATTTCAGAATTTATTCATATATTCATCGAATTATTTAATTTGCAATGCAGATTTTTCCCTGTCTTCTGTCTTTTAGGTGTGAACATTGGTGGAGCAGGCTCTTATGTGTATGACACTCCAGCCAACAGCAATGCTACTGGTGTGGATTCAGCCAGCAAGGCTGAGGAGAAGCGTGTGTACGCACCGAAGGCACCTTCGAAAGGTAAATAAGAAACGTGCGCATGTATTCGTACTGTATGTACTGTACATCGTGGCTCTAGCAACAAGTGTTGATTTGAAAAAGCTGCTCAAAATACAAGGAGGGTTTTTTTTCCAGTACGATTTGGGTGTTTTCAACAAGCTGTTGTAGGTCAGAAGGAAAGCTGCTTCTGACTCAGTGATAAGACCATCGATACACAAAGTCCCCCGAGACGTGAGGGGGGTTTTCTCAGACGTGTTAGATAGGGATTTCCCAGGAACACACACTCTGTCAGCAGCAACAAAATAATTTTAACGTTTTTCTTGAGCGTGAATTCATCTCAGTTAGTGGCTGCTTCCACAGACTTGGTTGTTGAAACCAGAAAACTCATTTAATTTAATTTAATTTAATTTAATTTTTTTTTAACCTTTCTGCCGCTAAATTATTTCAGCGTGTTTGGGCTCAAATCTGGAACATCTTACCAGATGAAAAGAGATTTTTGAGATCTATTACAAACATTTTATTCATTTAAATGGAAATCAGACAAACAAGTGAATGAATGTCTTTAGTATTCTAGTGCAAGTCGTATGAAACGAAAAAAGGTACCTACTATGATTAAATCTGTATGTTTCAGGAGAACAGCTGTCTGTGTTGTCACGATCTTTAATTTTATGCATAAAGCTGTATTTGTTTTATGTGCTGTTTATTGTTTTGTGTTTCTGCTTGTCCACATTTTATGTTGGCTTGAGTCTCTATGTTTCTATGTAGAAAAGTATCTTGTGTATGAGGTTTATGCCATGATAAAAACAAACTAAACCAGTCTTTACCTTTTGGCACCATCTGCAGTTCCCAGCACAGCACTACATGTAATCAAACATCCATCGGCTGCCATGATTGGCTGCTGTAAGAAGGAGTGAGAGAAGTGTTTTAACTTGGCAACCAGAATTTACCTTTTTACTCAGTAATTCCCTCTTGAAACATATAAAGGTTGTTTAGTACCTGGCTCAGCTTTAAATTTTATTCCTCCACATTATTGGTACACCGGATTTCACACCCAACTGGAAAGATCAGTGGTAGTTTAGAGAACCACTTTCCTTTGCTACCTCCAGCTTTTCCAATATTGTAATGTGTGTGTAATGTGTCGGCAGCTGGCAGCATCACCACTTTTTCCGGAGAGGCCAACCTGTGTCCCCGCTGCAACAAGAAGGTGTATTTTGGTAAGTAGTGCCACACTTCCAGGGTGAGGGAAAAAAAAGTTGCAGTGATATAGGTGTGGACCTGCAAAGTGGTTGCCATGGTGTCTCACATGTTGTGTTTATGTGTGTGTGTGCCACAATAGCTGAGAAGGTGACATCACTGGGCAAGGACTGGCATCGACCCTGTCTGCGCTGTGAGAGGTGCAGCAAGACTCTATCTGCTGGCAGCCACGCAGAGGTGAGAAAGAGAGGCGTTTATGAGGAGGAGAAATAAAACCGACAGAAGTGAAGAGTTGGAAATTCTGAAAAGAAGAAAGGACAAAAAATGTGCAGGGAAGAAAGGACGGGAATATATGGAGAGAGTCAAATATAAATATGTATAAAATGAATATGAAAACATAAATATGAATAAGTTCTTTTCAAATCAAATCATACAAAATATATGCAACATATGCAAAGTAAATCAATTAAAACTCAACAAAACAAAAGGAATGATTGGCATTTAAGTTACAGACTTTCCCTTTATGTTTCAGCCTCTCACCACCTTTTTACCAGGTTACAGATTACTCCAGTGACCGTCATGTAGCCACTTTAATAAAAGGCTTTTATAACTCTTCCACCTCGACTTTTACAGGGACAGAAAAAAAAAATGCTCTTATTGTGTTAATGTTTGCAATCTTTTTTTATTCCAGCATGACGGCCAGCCCTACTGCCACAAGCCCTGCTATGCCGTTCTCTTCGGGCCCAAAGGTAACCGCTAGGGGGTGCTGTCATCCCACCACTTATCAGCTACACTTGAAACAGAATGTCATTATGTCTGAGCACTTGATGCAAAACTGCACACGTTGCACAAAATAAGTGTTTCTCAACAGTCATTTCATCATAACATTTGTCTGCAGCTTCTTGGGCCTGAGGGGTAACCATTACAGGACATGTTTTACAGCCTCTCCTGCTCATGTTGCACCATCTCTTGCCCTCTCTCTTAACCCCTGACTACCCTCTGCTGTCCCTGTGGTTTTTCCAGGCGTGAACACTGGTGGTGTGGGCAGCTACATCTATGACAAGGAGCCCAGTGCAGTGACCCAGCCTTGAACCTTTGTCCCCTCAGCCTCATCCCTCTTCTCTGCACAACACTGACCATCAACCACAGTATTATTATTTGTAGTCTTTTTTTTTTCTTCTTCTTCTTTTCCCCACCTGTGTGTTCATACCTGAGACGACCAGCCTTCTGCTCCAGACCCCCACCCCCACCCCCCACCCCATCTATGCTGACCCGCTCCCAGCAGCCCTGGCTCAGATGAAATCATTGATTACAGATGCTGCCTAGACATGTGATGTATACTGTATATATTTGCTCCAGGACGTCCCTCCCACATGATCGACTCTATTCGTTAAAGAATTTCAACTATTTGTTTGTAAGTCAACACTTTAAGTGTCACTACAGTAAAACATTAAGGTCTTATAATTCAATTTTGCACCTAGAGAACAGTGAGAGGATGTTTTGACATATTGTATGTTAAAAAAAAAAAAAATCAGATGGAAAGTGAATCTCAGGTTTGGAAAGGTGCGTTGTGCGGATAGCCAGAGGAATTTCACCTCGGAGGCTGCTGCATGCACAGGTGGTGCTCAGGAGGACCGTGTTGCCAATACTAAAAGAGAAAATAATAATAATCTGCTGCCTGACAACAGTCCTTATATGAAAAAAGTGAGATTTTGTTTTTAAAAAAAAAGAAAAAAAAGAAGTCAGAACATATTGTATAAAAAGGTGAGAACGTGGATCTCTGAGGCGACTGTTACATGATTTTCAACATCCATGAGGCTGTATTGAGACTTTGTACTTTTGAGCATATATTAATAACCAGTTTTATGGCAGAATCTGGATTATAAAATATGTTGCGCTAATAAATAACATTTTGTCCCAGTTGTTTTATACAGTACAATACTATTTTTGAAGCATGGCAGAATGTGGGTGAAGTTTTGGGAAGGTTGGGCTGTGATTTGTCAGGGGGAGAAACATGTATTTATTACTTCAAATCAAGTCCTTTAAATTTCATTAGCCACTGTACTACTACCCTTTACGGGACTGATTATGAAGGAGGTCAAATAAGGTGATGTAAGCTGTATAATTCTCTATGATCAAGATTTTTATTATTTTCTAATAAATAACCCTGCTGTTATTTTCCAAGAGATGATGCGCTATTCGAAGTATTATATTTTTTTGCCATTAGCAGAAACAGTAGCTTAGCTTGTAGAAAGAGACGAGACACTGCAGACAAGTCATTCTGTAAGAATGTGCATTCTAGTATTATTGTATGATTGTTACTGTGTTTGTTCATTACCTGTCGTACATGGTAGGGCCTTGTAGACACTCCAGGGCTCACTGTTTGTAGAACTGAGACGCTGCACTTCAGCCCTGCTGTATTCGTCTTTTTAATCCCTCGAATAAATATTTCACCAACTTTTCTTCTGTTACACTACGATTATTGTTTGACAGATTATGAACTCCTCTCTCTGTTTATGAATTGCAATAAACAAACATTACATGTGGTGTGAGTTTGTGGTTCTGTTGTCTAATAATCAATTTTCTGCTTTGATCCGACTTGATTAAAAGTAAAAGTACTTCATAATTGGTAGCAACAGAGCTACAATGAAGTATCTCTATGAGCATGGTCCTGTATTTACTCTCAGTCTGACCTATGCACGCAAACAGACACACACACACTACAAGCTATGTCAAATAATGACGCTTGTTTAAACATTACATTCTTGTGAATGGGAGGCCCATCAGCAAAAACAGGAAATGATGGTGTCACTCTCCTTGCACAAATTATACCATCAAGCTAAAAAGTACACGTGAATATGTGAAGCAGTGACCACTAAACATTACAAAAGCAGAATAAGCATGTTCAGCAAGCTCTCCCTGAATGACTAACTGGGTTAAGTGAAGTCATTTATCTTAGGTCATGTTTAACTACCACAATGGAAACACAGTGGTTTGTAATGCAGAGAAAAACCCTTAAGTGGACTTAGCCCTATTTAGTGGTATACAAACATGTAATAGCTGTGCACTGACTAAAAACACTTGCCAGCTACACTAAAAGTGAGGCAACACTAAAGCTCAGTTTCTCACTTCACACTTCTATCCAAACACAATGACTGACAGCATGAAGAATAGCTTTACCCTGCTGCACGGTTTCACTCTTACATCACTTTTTAAAAAGTTTCACTCCACTACAGGTATGGTAGCATTGCTGGTGCATGCACACACACTCATGCAGGCTGCACAGTTGCACACTATGTCATCATTTTAGTCACTAAATCGCAATGTGAGCTACCGCGTTTCCCACATTTGGTCACATTCAATAAGACTATGGAAACATCATTTTACCGTTGAACTGGACCGCGCCCGGGAAACTGTACTGTATGTGTTTTGCCTGGATACCAAACAGATGTCATCATATGGAGCCACAGGGCCGCCTACATGTGAATTCTTTATTGTTTTCAGATCAGTGACGACAGACCTACACGCACCTCGGACCGACTGTGTCCTTGTGATGGAGACAGCCAAGTCAAACCATCTGTTTCAGATAAAATTAGACACACAGGACTTAACAGTGAATACAGTTTGTCTCCACCTGCAGGTGTTGGTCCCAGGATTAAAGCGTTTACAGTTTCAGCCAGGTCAAGTTAGTTTCTAGTTTCTACACTGAAAGCGGAAAGATCATCTCCTATATTGTTTATCAAGTCATTTCTACCCTTTCAATTCTTTCAATTTTTGATCTACTGCTAAAACTAATGATTATTTTCCTTACTTGGTTACTTGGTTGCTTATCTTACTTGGTTTGCAGTTGTAAAACAGTGAGGAAATATTCTCATCTGGGGAACTGGAACCAAAGAATGTTGATATTTTTTCTTTAAAGAAATTACTAAAATGATTAATCAGTTATCCAAATTGTTGCGGATTAATTTCCAATTGACTCAGTAATCAATTACTCAACAAAATTGTATTTACACAGCTTTGTTAGCATTCCACACAACATTAGCGTGCCAGTGGCTAAAGAAGGCTAACACAAAGCTTGTTTTTTCTTGGTTAAGATGACAAGGTGTTGAATTTGTATTATGCTGTCCAGTAGTAGGTACACATTTAGGTTATAATATGGACAAAAAAATGCATGAAAAATGTAACAGGTTTTTAGAAATACTGGTTTACAGAAGCTGAAAGCAAGGAAGGAGAGAAGTGGGATCTAGGCTATCTTTCTTCATGGGGCTGGTGCGATGCCATGTTGTCCTTCAGGACAGTAAGCTAGGAAGTGAGACTCCACAAGGGCTCTCAAGAAAGTAAAACAATACTTATGTTACACGTAATTTTAATCATTTCTGACTTACTCCCTACGTGATGTAGCTACTTTGGCCCAGACAGAAATAGTTTGATAAATACTGGATGGATTCACATGAAAAGTTGTACAGACGTTTATATTTCCCACAGGACAACTTGTAATAACTTTGGTAATACCCTGACTTCTTGTGTGGCGCCATCATCAGATCAAATTTCCTGTATGTCTAAATACTTTAGTTGTTATTTGGGCCTAAACTAATTGCAGTCCCATCAGCCTCAGGTATACTTTTATTAGTGCTAATTAGCACATGCTAGTATGCCTAAATGCTAAACTAAGATGGTGGCCATGGTAAACGGCTGCTAAATGTTCGCATATTGTCACTATGAGCATGTTAGCATGTTAAGACATTTGCATTCTTGCTAAAATCAGACTGCGCTCGCTATGAAAGATCAAAAGTTTGAGTCTGGCGCATAGAGCTTCTCAGAAAAACCAATGTTAAAGCTAACACTAGAAGAACAGGTCGAGCCTCAGATTCAGTCCTCTGTGACACTCAGCGAATAAAATGATTCTGCATCAGTGGTGTCAGGTATGGGAATATCTGCTTTTCATGTTATGTTTTTCATAACTGCGTTTCCAGTGAGGGGGATATCGATATCAATTCCTCTCCAGGTCTCTCTTACCCTCTGGACCATTCCCTCTTCATTCAGGGGAGCGAGACTTTGTCTCACATCATAAAACAATATTTCCACCATCTACAGTTATTCCCTAAATAGATCTTACATACTGACGCTGTGAACGTTCCATGGACTCAACCCATCAAACAGATGTCCGAACGCTTCAGTAAAGTGACCAAAACAGCAGCGCTGGAAGAGAGGGAGTGTAGGGCTCATTTTAATGGAATCGGGACAAGTCTCTGGGGATGCCTTTGTCACTTTCCCTGGCAGTCTGATCCCGTAAACATAAAGCAGCAGTGTCCCGTGACCAAAAGTGGTTTGCTTTCAAGTTTGGCTTTTTTTGTGAAGATAAAAAAGCTAAGATATAGCAGAAACTACAAAGGAACACTTAAGGGTTCATTTTGCAGAGTTGAGGTGCTACCTTAAAGCCCCGAATCATTTCAAATATTAAATCCATATCTCTAGATATTCTTAAATATTCATGACTAAATATGCAGCAATTAAAGTTAGAGTTTGGTGGGAAAAACATCCCCCGGTATTATTTACTCAAAGTCCACATCATATCAGGTGGATGGTAGAAAGATTCCCATGATGATTTGCGAATGATCAAGAAGAAGTATGATAATAGAGTTGGTTGTCTGAGGATTAAAATACGTGCACTGACAATATAACTCCATATACATTACAATTGGGTTAAATTATTACAGTGAAAAACGGTCTCTGGCTGATGTGAGATGAGCATATTTGTTTTTAGGCACTTCTATATCAGAGTTTCTCATTTGTAAATAGTGTCAGGAGGTTCAACTGTTATGTTGCATTAGTATTCCTGGGTCCGGACCTCAAAATGTACCTAGTTTATCAAGTATTGATACTCTGCTATGTATGTTGTTTCAAGACAGGAGCAGAAATAAGTAACCTGGGAAAATAAAAGTATTTAAATCAAAACGTATAACAGCAGGAATCAGGATCTACAGGCTACTTCTGGTACATGAACAAATCTGATGAGCCCCAAAGTACCCAAGCGGCATTTTCAGCACTCTTCAGTGAACGGGCTGCAGTTCGGTGTGGACAGGAAGTGTCAATGGCAGCGTGTCTGCGTGAGAGCTGGTATCAGCAGCAGCCAAATCGAGTATACAGGTTTGTATGGATTTTGGCCTCAGTAACGAGCAGCCACAGCAAGCAGAGAGGAAAACTTCAAAGCAAGTTAAACTTTAATAACACAGTACTCAAATGAGTTTTTATACACTATTTAAGGTTGTAATGCTTCCATTTATATGGCTGGCAGTTAGTTTGGTAACATATAAAAAGGACTTTTAAGTGCCAGCTTGTGTGGCTCTTTCTTTTTAGAGTGCCAGCATGTGCCATTGCAGGCCCAGTACATATCGAACTAGCATTATAATTAATATAACATTTGAAATGACACGAACGCAGCATGTCACACAAAAACTCAGGACTGTGTTTGATCAGATTTGAGTGACAGCAGCCTGGCAACACGAGCAACATTACATTTGTCATTACATTTTGATTTAGATATTGCTGAATCCCGATTGCTGCATAGAAATACATGGCGTCACCTTTTTTGAAATTTACTTTCCTGCACAGACAGATCTGTCAAAGAAAATCACCACAACTGTTCCAGCTTGAAAATATTGTGTTTGTGAGAGATCCCATCTCTTATTGCAAGGAGCTGATATATTCTCTATCAGCAATCTATTAATTGTGCAACTATGCTACAAGGCATCGGGTGTGGTACATCATAACATTTTTATAACATCTAATTCCTCAGGTGTCAGTCTGATCATGATGCTGTAAAGCAGCTGTAACAGAGCTCTGTGTACTCTGGATCTCACCCATGTTAGATTAACTTCAGCCCAGTCAGGTGGGTGACAGATTGCCTGAGAATCACTGCTTTGTTTCCCAGTCAGTTCAGCAGGCTGTATAAATTACTGAGGCGCCTTTTGGTAATTAGACTTCATCTGCAGTGATTATATTAGACTAGGTAATCATAGGAAATTTGAATGGGAGTTATGGTTATGGTTTTTCCAATAGCCTTCGATCCAGCCAAGTGTCTAATTCAGCAACAATATCTGATGGGGAGGTGCCCGCTTAATAACTCAAGTCACACATGTGCCTGGTTATCGCATAAGGACTCAATATGGTTTAACAGTACAGTTACATCAGATCCTGCACATTAGTAAAAAGCGTCAGGGGCTTTACAAGCATTGTCCTCCTCGTCACACTGACAATGCCATCTGTATCCACATCCTTCCACTGTGCCTGATGGTTTTCCAAACCCACAGATGTCGTCTCACTACAAAAATGTAACTTTTCTACTTGTCTTATGTGGTAGTTATCTGTATAGAGAGTCTGTGATATTATCAGAGAAGAAGCAGATGTGAGAGTTTAATCACAGCCAGTCAGCCTCTCCCTCCTGCTGCTCATAACATCCTCCCTGCGGCTGCAACGGCTCGGGGCCCGCCTCAACACAACACGGCCAGATAGACTCGCATTTGAAATGTGACGAGGATGTTGCAGCTCTTTTTAAAACCCTCCTTTTTTGAACCCCAGAACCTCCCTGCTACCCCGATGGCCCAAACTCTTGCTCCTCTTGCTACCCCACATGAACAATCACTCAACACAGGTGGGCTGTCTGCTGTTTCACATTGACAAGAGCAGCAGCGGAGAGACATGAAAACTATGGCAAGCTGCCGCTGTCCAGGCCCGACGCCAAGACCTTCCACCCCTCCCTCTCGTCTCCTACGCTCTGATTCCTCTGTATTCCTCTCTCCCACAGGTCCCTCAGGGCCTGCCCGCCCCACAATGAAGGGATTTTTATCATGCTTTTGGTAAAGGGAGCTAGACTTTGCAGAGATATTGGTAAGACACGAGCTGCCGTTCCAGGTTATCTTGCACCTACAGTTTCTGCGACGCAGCATAGAAGGGGTTAATTGGAGGTTAGCAGCAAAAACAATGAGGATAAGCTTTGTTTTTGGCTCAGCCTTGGTTGATGTAGCTAAATCATATCATAGATAAGTTAACAAGGTATAAAAAGATGGCCTCTTTGGTGGCAAATCTGCACGGCTTTTATGGTGCCATTTATCTGGTCATTGAAACGGTGAGGAGAAAAAAAAGGCAGATAAAACTAAAAGCGAGATTGCAAAAACATGAGAAAAAGTTTGTCAGGATGTCAGAAGGATGCTTTTGAAGCTCTGGCTGAAGTTACATGTCATCCTTGCCAGAAGCTCATGTAACACTCCCCTATTTGACCTTCCTGTCTGCCCTCTCTGCAATGTCTAAAGCAAAGAGAAGCACTAAAGCCATGTGAATAGCCCATTCTCCCTTCTGAAAATGTGATTTTGTGTGTTTACTGATGTCAGATCGGTTACATAATGCTCAGCCACACCCTTCAGACGGCCGGGAAGCAGCTGTTAAACTGATCACATGGAACAGTAGGTTCCTCATTATCACGTCTCTTTTCCCTCTTGTCACCCTTTCCTGTTTTTCTGCTCCTTATTTGCAGGTTTGCCCTGTGCGCTCTTAAAAATCAGAATGCATATCTACAGGATTTATAGGAGAGTTATTCAACGTCAGAGCCACAGATCAATGGTGGTAATAATAAAAGAACACAGAATTAATATGGAAATTTTAGTGGCCTCTGTTGCCATGTTTTTAAAAAGGAAAGTTGGCAGTCCATTCAACTTTTAGCGTTTTTTTTTCTGATTCTGTAAAGCCAGTTGGAAAGCTGAGACAGTGCCGGAGCAGAGGAGAGACGGGACAGAAAGTTCGGGTGGGATTTAATCCAAGGGTTGTAGGTGGGCTGCTGCACTCAGATCCGTTTGTGCGTCATCCTTTTATGAAATGTTCATTGAAAAGGGAATGGGCTGAGCAACGGGGAAGAAAATATGTCTGCTTTCATCAAGACAACTGCAAGCTCTAAAAATCCTACCTGCTCAGCACCAACAACAACTAGTACACAGCAACTAGTTAGTGAACATTTAGCACCAACAATTAGCAGCTGAAACACCTAATATTTCCCTTGGGAAAACTCAGCTAAAAGGAGAGTGAATATTAGACTAAAGTGAACACAAACACAACTCCACATTAACTCTAATGTTGCAGACATGTGATCGCGTGCACCAAACTGATGATGAATATGATGCGACTGCAATAAACAGTTCTACCTTTGATCCACAAAACACCAGACGATGACTTTCAACCTTTGTAAACTGATGAGAAACTGTCCATTTGGTGAGAAAGACGTCCATTAAGTAATCCTGAAATATGCATGATTGAATGTCTGTGAATGCAGCAGCAGCTATGAGTAACTCCATCTAATTCTTATCTTTAATTGAGCTCAGATATAAAAAACAATGACCTAATACTGGGCATGGAGCCACTGTGCACACAAACGTGCTTAGAAAATGGTAATCAGATGCACCAGAGGGACAAGAAGGCCAACAAGTAGCTGTTAAAGTGTTGAATTTACTTTTAGTTTCTCTGGTAGTTCCTAGACTTCCCTTACATTTCATATTTTCAGTCTACATGTCTTTCATTCATACGGTAGGACTCCTATATGTCAGTCAGTGAGGCTGTTTGCTTGCACACAAGGCCGCACCCGTTGAGGTCACAGCAGCTTCCCTCATTGTCGAGTATCCGGTAAAGTTTACAATGGAGCCAGTGTGCACGCTGCCAGGCTGAGATGGAAAACGAGCGAGGAGGGGCACCGAGCTAAAGCCCTGCGAGGAGTTTTGTAGTCACTTGTGGAGGAGGATGAGCGATGACTGGAATGTCAATGAGCGGAGATGATAGGTAGAGAGACAATAATGACAAAGGACAAGAAAAAAAAAAATGTTACAAAGGTTGACGAACGGGGCGTCGTATGGCGTAGTGGTCTAAGCAGGTGCCCCATGTGTAGAGGCTACAGTCCTCGCTGCAGTTGGCCCCGGTTCGAGTCCCGCATCGGACGGCCCCTGCTGCACGTCATTCCCCCTCTCTCTGCCTCCCCATTTCCTGTCTCTCTCTACTGCACTATCAATAAAGGCATAAAAAGCCCCAAAAAATATACTTAAAAAAAAAAAAAGGTTGACGAACGCTCAAGCTAGACTCCTGTCTCTCGACACAAGAGCGGTATTGTTCTGAAAGTCGAACGCAAATTTTTCTACCGTAATTGAAGCCCCGACATAAGTGATCTTTAGGAGCTGTGAATTTTTGGCTCCGGCTGACGAAGTTGGTTCTGTAGTTTGATTGATCCAACAGACAGATTTTGTTAGTCATTACTTTTTGCTGTTGTCTTCGATTTGAGCGCTCTGTACGTTTCTCCTTAGTGCTGAGGTTACAGGACTATCCATTGCTGTAAGTTTTCACAGTGTTGTTTTCTGGATTTACAACGAAAGCTGGACACGGCACCAGCACTCAACCTTACTTCTTATTTGTCCCAGTGGCCATTCACAGTACTGCAACAGAAACAGCACTTTCCCCATAGACCACCACCATCTGTAAACCTTCTGACGGAACCCCTCAAACAGCATTATAACTTTTTGTATACCGAAATTCTCAGAGCTTAGAAAATACATTTTAAAGTGTGTGATGTCGCCTAATGTAAAGTCTATGGGCAATGCTGACAAGATAGAAAACTTTTTTTGGCTTTTGCATGAGCAATTTTCATTCAACTAAATGGGCGCCATTTTGGAGTCTGGTATCCAGTAATACATCCATGAACTCAACTGGACCCATGAAAGAGAGACAGCTGATGCTGGCTAGCGCCCCGCCTTTCTTTCTGTTGACGTGTGTCTGAGTGACGTCATCACTGAGATGCGTGTGCAGAGACGGGGGTAAAGAACAATCTAAAATGACAGAGCTTATCAGGAGATCAACATGAAAAGTTGTTTTTGTACCCAAAACTGTATTTCAAAAGTAATGAATGGAAAATGTTCATCATATTACTATTATATTAAACCTGTCTGTTAGCTCAGAGAGCAGAATTAGCCATTTGCTCCAGTGATCTGATCAGAGCTCTGGATTTTATGAAACCTGTAGATGTTTTTACACTGAAGCTGCAAGAATAAACAACAATTTTAAGATCAGACTGTTACTGTGTGTTTAAGGCTGTTTGGTGAATACTGCTAAAACTTGTTAAACATGCATGTTGAGTTTCAGTTTGGGACTCTGATAGAGGAGCAGACTGATAGCTTTGGATTGGATTTCCGGAGAAAAAAAATAATTAAACAGGCATACACTTTTCATGATCCTGCGTGGCTGATCAATAATACTGATTAAATCCCACACTGGCACAGTTTGTCGCGAGGGAAGTTTGAATTTCTAACAGCAACAGCTGTTGATACCGATTTGTCTTAGAATACGGAAAGTAAACTCTAAGAAATGAAATAAATGAAAGATTGCATTGATTTACAGAAACTTAAATATGTCCGCTTTTATATTATTTTATATTCAGACTCTAAGTTGAACTTAGACTTTGGAAGTCTGCTTTTTTACATCTGCACACTGTGCCAGGCTAACTGCAAATACAAGACACTCGATGGAACATAAACCAGAGCAAATCTCTAAAAAGCAGACACTGACAGGATCTGAATTCTGCACACTTAGCCTGCAAAGACCCCAGCTGTTGCTCTGATATTATTTCACAGACTTCTTCAGCGGTCACAGAGTGTTCCCACATAGTGAAAGCCCACCACAGGGACCCTCCAGAGCCTATCACTTGGGAAAACATTTTCTCTGCGTTTGCCTTTTATTTGGCTGGCGGGGGAATCGAAGCCTGTTTGTGTTATGGGGAGGCGGTAGCCAAGGAGACCTGGGTTTCTCAGACGAGCTGCATTCCAGATTATTCTTAACACAACTTTTTGTATGACTTGGAGAGCGTCCTCAATGTTAAACCATATCTTCAGGCGGAAATTAGAATTTCAAAATATCAGACACAAATGCATCCTGCTCCAGATCCAAACATGTCTGAAGAATCATACATCTTATAGAAAAAAACATGTTATTAGTGCTTGATGATTCACTGGTCTGCGGTTGGACAAGCTCGGTAGTATTGCCAGAAATGTGGCTGAAAAATCCCCCTGCCACAGGAACCTTTATTTGATTTGGTCCAAGAAGAAATGTATCAAGTAAAACCACTAGATTTTAATGATTACATCCAACTGGAAAGAAAGTGGTTTGCCCGAAAAAAAAGAGGTCTTTTAGAGATGAGCGCGGCTCATCAGTTCCCCTTAAATTGTCAGATTATATATTTGCATGTTTTATATGTTGTTTACTGTGTGTTGTAGCTGGGAAACAGCATGACATTTTCAAGGCTGCCAAGCTTTGGTTTTTCTCTACATGCTGAGGTGTGGGAAGTGAAGTGCTGTAGTAAAATAGCAAAATAGAACTTGGTACATATTGAATTTAGAGAGTGGTGTCTTTATTTTTAGCCTTAACAAACCAAAATTACGACGTCAAAGTGGGAAGGAATGGATTACCATACATATAATTACTAGCACTAACCAGCTCTACACTGCAATACAAAACCAAAGCTGTTCGCTTACTCATAAGTCTTCTACACGGATCAACAACTGATGAGGATGCTGACGCTGTGCCTGGGCAAATGCAGCTTTAGCCATCGAGGCTAAATATAAGACACCTTTTTTCAGGCATCTTGAGTTAGGAGAAGTTACCCCTAATGGAAAGCTTGAAGTTGTAGAAACTGTAACTAATGGGAGCTGTGATGTTATCATGTTACAATACTTGTGCGCTTTGTAAGCTGTTTCGTTTTAACAGGGACGAAAACTGCAACCTACAAGTGGCCAACTCTGAGAGTGGCCAGTAAGTCCCAATTCTCACTGGAAACACTGGACAGGAAAATGACAACAATACTAAACAATGTGCCCTTAAGCAAGGCATTGTGTCACCAATCCCTCCACTGCAGCAGCTCAAGATAAAAAAAGAGCACCCACATGCGAGTATGTACGATTATGTCATGACACAACGACAAACTTCCCCTGGACAATTAAAGGTCAAAAACACACCACAGCGGATCCATTTGCATGTTAAGCTTTGTCAGAATCCATTTACATCAACACACACACACTTCAAAAACACATCTCGGTATCTGGTGTTCCGCTCAATGCAATGTCCAGATCCCTCGGTGAGAGATAGCTCACAGGAGAGCCTCGCTGAGCTGCCAGAAGTGGACCACATCACACACGGTAATCACAAAATCTACAGCACCAGTTTATTGAGATGGAGCTGAATGAAGTCGAGTCACAGGAGGGAACGGTTTCCTGGTTTTTTGGAGGTGAGCCTCGCTGGTCTGCGTACGCACTGAAAGCTGCAGATGTGAGCCTTCATGCCAAAGTAAACAGAGACGGTGTTTGATGTAGAACTTTGTACATAAAACTATGATCCTTTTCAAGTTACTGCATTAAAATCACGCGATTTATATTACAGAAGACAGTAAAGGGGGCCACCTGCCAAATTTAGGGAATTAAATGTCAGCAGAAACAGCAAACAAGGTTAGAGCGTCCATAAAAGTTTCCATAAATTCTTTGAAACTGCGCAGTTCATTGGGATTACAGTTACATTAAAAACTGCCACATTAGGTGCACAGGGGACAATTAAAGCAAATCTGAAGGTCATATTTTTGTATAATGCAAAGCTTTACCCTGCATTTGGACAGTCACATACCTCCAGCATTTGCCAGCAGTCTACAGTCCAATATTTCTCAGTTGCTGAACAAACTTCATGGAAAGACAGACAAACAGACATGCGCACCGGTTGATTAATGGCTCTCTGACTGCAATTCGACGTTCACTGGCATTCACCGATTCTGTCCGAGGGAAAGGCTAATTGGTTTTCCAGCAACACTGAGGCATAAATATCATGAGATCTGTTTGTTTTTTTTGTCCCATTCACTCAATGAACTCTCCAGTTGCAGAGAGCATACTGTACAGTGGTTATTTTCCAAATACCGGCATTCAGTCATTTTGCCCCACTAATACTCTAAAAATGACACATGGGAAAGTGTGACAGAGCGGATAATAGGCCTGTTAGACACGTCAAACATGAGAATTTAGAAAATCTACTAAGCATTCCTTCAGGGTGAAAGTTTTCAGTGTCATTAGCAGCTTTAATAATGTGTGTTTCTGCACACACAGCTGGCTCATTAGATTCATGCTGCTTCAAATTTCTTCTGACTATCAGAGTCAAAACAAAAAGATTCATGACATCGACTTTATCTCGATGGTTATAAATACATCCATCCTACTGAATGTTACGTAAACTGTATTTCCACAACACTCAGAACTTAACAAAGCATAACACTGTAACTTTTTTATCATCCAAACTACCTTGGTTATTGATCGACCACAACGTGAGTCCGGCTAAAATCTATGGTCTGTCATTGGTCACCGTTCCCGCCGCCTCTCTTTAACATGACTTACGAGGAGAAGGAGAGCACAAGCATGTAATTTCAGGCACTTCGTGAATCATTAGTCCGGTGATTGATCTGAAGTGGGGTTTATGTGGCATTTAGAGGATAAAAATAGCCATTCAAAGCAGTTCGGTCCATGATTACTTGCAGTATTCAAGTGCAGTTTCAGCTGAGATTGAAACCAGGCATGAAGCTTTTAAAAGAATCAAAAAAAAAAAGAAAGAAAAAGAAAACCGCCGTGTGATGAAAATTGCCTGTTGGGAGTGGTGGATGAGGAAAGCCGCTTGGATTGGTGGGTTTCTGCAAGAGCAAGTTCCAGACCTACTCTGGAGATCTGCGTGTGTGGTTATTCCTGCTTACAGTGAAGTAAACCATTACTTTCTCCAGTTCTCACCTACCCCTGAGAAACTCCGCTAATTAG
This sequence comes from Seriola dumerili, assembly GCF_002260705.1. Taxonomy (NCBI): domain Eukaryota; kingdom Metazoa; phylum Chordata; class Actinopteri; order Carangiformes; family Carangidae; genus Seriola; species Seriola dumerili. The sequence goes on from NW_019174404.1 coordinate 5,228,564, forward strand.
ACATTTTGGGAAACACTTGTGATAAAAGAACGGACAAACCAGGACAAAGAATGGACAGACCACATAGACTGTTTCCTTTTCACTCACCAGATTTTAGTATTTGACGGTCAGATCCTTACAACTGAGTAAATACACCAGACAACACACTGAATGACTGGTCATTATCGAACGGAGTTCTGACAGTAGACAACCCCACAAATCTCCTGTGAGAATGACAATTGTTGGTTGTTCTCGTACCAAAACAAACATGGACAGCAACCAGCAGCTTGCATGGTTTGCAGAAAGTCAAATTCATGTTGTCAGGTCCAGACCAGCCTCTGTTTCACTAGCTTCTGTAACTCAATGCAGTCTCACATTTAGCATTTCCTTTATCCTTCTTACTGAAAAAAAAATAAAAAATAAAAAATAAGTGTGTTCCCGGAGATCAGCATACACTACAGCTGTTGCTATAAGAAATTGAAACCTATGTGATTAAAAAAAAAATGTACACACTAACATTTATCTTGTGCACACCAAAAAAAACTACATGCACAGCAGCTACTTGTTTCATTATAACTTGGTTTCCCTCATATCCATTAAACTAACCAACCCTCTCTTCTAGTTTTCTAACTCTTCAACTTTTTCGCTGTTATCTCTGCTGTGTAAAAATGTCGAGGAACTATTTGTTGCCCTCAGTCCTGCTCTTTTTACTGACATATCTGAACTAATCACGACTCCTCACTCACTCATGGACTCACAAGCCGTGACGTTTAGCCTGTGAATATCTAGGACATATGGGAAACTGTTCATGAAAGGCCACTAAAAGCATAAATATTTAATAAACGATAATACTAGATAGTTAGTATTTTTTTTTTTTTTTTTTTAAACAACTGTCCTTATCTAAACAAATGCAGAAATCCAACAACATACTGTTGAGAAAAGCTCTATTCCAAGGCTGGATTTTCAGTCATTTGTGGAGTGACAAATGTCAATGGGATTTTGAATGAAGTTTCCTACTTCGGGAACAGAATGCAGTGCAGTTTAAGCTGAATAGGCCACTATAAAAAACAAAGATTGGTACAACGTGCAGAGTTTGGGTGAGATCCCTGTGGAGCAACTTCAGGTAAATCTGTTTATTTACTGGTACGTCTCCCACTGACTACACGACCTCATCGGTCACTGCTGTCAGTTGCAAATATCAAACGTGTTTATGAAAACAACTTGCATCGACTGGCATAAGATCATAAAATCAATCCAGTATAATGAAAGCTTGTAACAAGTAAACAAGCTGTGGTTAAACCCTGTGCCACACAGCAAAACTAAAGTTTGTTCCAAGTTTGTTGAATGTCAGTAATAAATACACAACGTCACATAAAAGGAAGTCAATACAAGCAAAATTGCAGTGGCCTACAATATGAGCAGAGTAAAGTTGGCGTACCTAATATCCACATAAATTCAATAGGAGGCATTTAACCCATTGCTGGTATCCTGCAGTAGAGATTTAAAAAGAAAATACCTTAAAAAAACATGAAGCTAAAATATGTCAAACTCACATAAAACCACAATATACCTCCCTCTGGCCACTCATCTGTCTAGCAACACCAGAGCTGACTGCCTGTGCTTTCTCTTCCCTGTAGACTACACTAATTAGAGGAGTACTTGCAGGTGAGGCAGCAACGGGGTGTCGTTCGAGAACGTTCAGTCCATCACAGTAGGCATATAATTTAGCAAATAATTTCCCCAGAACTATCCATTTAAATGCAGAGAGCCTGGATAGCCAAGATCTTTCACAGTCGACAGAAAACCTACAACACAAACCAACAAAAACCTTGAGGACAGCAGTCATTTAAACAGAAGCCTGATGTCCTCCTATAAATATTATTAAGCTGCTTTGGTCACCATGGCAGAAGCATCCAAAAATCAGACTTTTCTCCACAGAGTCCTGAATTCCAGCCTTGGAGGCCAATTTGGCATCGTAACAGATCTTGGACGAAGAAATTGTGTCGCACAAAGCGGATTTATGAGCCATCCTTTGTCCAAGTCAAGCCTGGTGATGTAGTGAACCATGTGGCCATCTACTGTAAATTTTAAAAAGGCCAAGAAATAGAAAAGAAAGCAGGCTTGTAGCCGCACAGTGGGACATGCTTTTTAGACTTGTGATTGTTCTGACTGTTTGCCAAGTCTACAATGAGGTGACACGAGGCCCACTGAGTTCCTAAAAACTGACAAATGAGTCCTGATCTAGCAACTGCAAATCCCATGTTTGTATTAATGTGTTGCCATTTATGTTCCAAAAAAATATAAAAATCTCTCTGTGCACCTTCTCTTACCTCTAATGGTCCCAATGGTGCTGAAATAAAGCAGTGTGGGTTGGCATCACAGCCAAAAATTAGGCTCTAATGAGCAGAAATCTTAACACATTCAGAGTTTTGGAGGTACCAGAGGGGAAGTCATGAACAACTGAGAGCCTGTCAGCAGGTGCTAAATTATAGGGCTGTGGTCAAGAGATATTTGACACCTTTCAGTGAAAAGTGGTTTGATCTGAGAAGAGGATGGAGGTTTTTGGAGGAAGGCTGTTCTGGCTTCAGTGAATGGGAGACGCTTTTAAGGCTGCAGAGAAGAGAACTTGATTTACTGATTGTAGCCAGTAGAAGTTGTGGAGGCCAGTGAACAAAGAAGGGATTGTGTATTTTGATCACTTATTGAAATAGAGGAGGAAACTATTCGAAGCCAAACAAAATGTAAATATTTAAACAACAATGCTGGACATATTTCTGCTATTTGCTTATTCATTAATCATTCATTTGCACTTAGAAAAGCATTGCACTGAGTTGCAATCAGAAAAGTAGTAACAAAAAGAAAAAGAAAAAAGAATTAAATAAATAAATAAAATAAAAAGAGAAAGGCATGTTAAGTAAGCAGTTTGCAGAATTCAGCAGGAAACACTTAGAATCAGTGCTGCAAAAACAAGAATACCACTGAAAGCCATTAAAACATGTGGGTCTTAATCAGCCTCAACTGATCTCTGTTGTGCTTTAATTCAAAATAAAATCCCACCTTCAGTCCCGGCACTGTTTTATATAAAGTAATAGTCTGATTGTGGAAAATTGTAGTCATGCTTTTTTAGAAAAACAAAACACTCCTTAATTTGATCCAGCATGCCTTTCTGCGAGTTGCCATTCATTTAATGAGTTCCAGCAAAGCTGCTTTTGACAGTAAATAGGCGATATTGTAAAAGTGTGGTTCTAAAATGAGAGAAAAGAAACAGGTTTGGAGTTGTTGTTGTTGTAGTACCTTGAGTGAAGACCAGGTGATGTGTCTCGTGACAGGTGGGGATCTGTCACCACAGCTCTCACAGCTGAAGCATCGCAAACTGTTCCAGGTTGACACGAGCACGTTGACAAGGAGCATCATCACCGGGACCTGTATATCAACGAGCAGAATATCAGACTGTGTGAGAGAGACCTAAACATGGAGCTGCTATTGCTGCAAACCAGAAAACACACTTGCATAGTTATGGGTGAAATATGACGTTTCTCTCTCTGTCAGAAAACAAATTATGTGAAGCAGGTTACAGTGCAATGAATAGGCAAGTATGTGCAACAAATCTTAAGGCACAGAATGAGACTCAGGGGGAAACTGTGAGGCTAACTACTGCACTGTCAAAACCAGATGTTGATGATATACAAGCACTCCTGGGTAAAATACATTATCTGATGCATCCAAGCAGCAGGCTACTTGTTTTATTTGAGCACACATCCAAATTTTAATTCATGGATTTATGGCAGATAATATTTCCTGTCAAACTATTTTGCATTTTCACTTGCATTTCATTCAGAGCCTGGATTTAGTCTGGATGCCGTGTTAATAAATTCTCTATTCAGTAAGCCCTGTCCCTCTGTTGTTATGCCTGTCAAGCTTTTCAATTCATAACTGCACAGATACAGTTTACAGAGATAAAAATTTCAAATTTACCACTTCAAATTCTTAGTGATGTTTTGGTGGGTCCTTGATTTCAGACAGAAATCGACAAAATCAGGCTTATCTGTAACTGGCAACCATCAGGTTTGTCTTCCCGAGATGTCAACTGTTGCTAGCAGAATGTAGCTAGCTAGCTAATTAAGGTAGCGCTTGCTCTGCTGCTGTCTCTCAAATCGGATACTTCAGTCAGTACACACGTGGTACACAGAATGCTCCCTGACGTAGTGCGTGAATTCACTACAGGGAAGTGTTGTCCCTAATCAAACGATCTTATTGGAGCTCCTTTATTAATAACCTTAATTGGAAAAAAATTTGGAATTTGTCAGCTAAATATTTGATAAACAATAAAGCAAAAGAAGTATCCTTTAAATTGATTCATAGATTTTACCCAACAAAAATTTTTCTACAACGATTCAAAAGAGATATTGATGTTAATTGCTCTTTTTGTGAAAGACACCCTGAGGATATTTTTCATTTATTCTGGTCTTGCCCCTTTTCCACCAAATTATGGATGGATATTTGTGATTTAATTTCTACTTGCATTTTACCACACTTTTCCTTTTGCTTTGAACATGTATTGTTTGGCTTCATTGACTATCCACCAACAAAAAAAGGACATTTTTATGTAATTAATCTGATCATATATTTGGCAAAATGGCATATCCATAAGTGCAGATACACTGCCCAAAAACCACTCTTTTCTATTTTTAACAATGAGGTCAAACAATGTATAAAAACCATTAATTACTCCACTAATAAGAAAGCTATTAAAACTATTTCCATGTGTGCTCTCTTTGATATATTTTTGTAATACCTCTGTAATATTCTATTTCTTTTATATGTTTGTAACCCCCTGGAGATTTTCATTGCACTATTCTTTTGTATTGTTCTGTATGTATCAATAAATGTATTAAAAAAGAAAAAAAAAAAAAAAAAAAACGCTGTCGCTGGGCACTCACCGGAAATGACGATCACCTGTTGCCCTCCTCCGACATATCTGCCGGCTGCTGTGCTAGCTTGACTTCAAAATTAATGTTTTACTTTCCTGTGTGTTCCCCCTGTGTCATGCGACATGGAAATTAGGCTGACGGATGCCGTGTTTTCCTTCTTCTAGCACCTTTTTCACAAGTTTGAAAATAGCCAAGATGGCGACCGTTAAGGATGAAAAGTATTCGTCGTTTTACACTCTACTGTTAGGCCAGTGCACCATCCGGGTACTTATGGTGCACTACATGTTGCCAGACTTGTCAATATGGAGTTTGCGAATTGAGACACATGAATGTGAGTTTGTTGAATCATAGTTATGGTTGCTAAGATATGATTGGACAATTGCTGTTTGGGAGAGTTATTCAACAAATGGTCAGTTCATGAAAAAAAGAAAAGAAAAGCAATTTGAATTCCATACCATGTCCCAATACATGGTGACACTTTGCTTTAAACCCCCCTATCTAGCATTTAGAAATACTATGCAAACATTTGATTATTAACATATAACATTTGCAACATAATATTATTAATGTATATTATTTATCAACAATTTCCTCTCCTATGCAGAAGTTATGCCATATTTACCTATCAATGAGTAGAAAACATGTGATGTTTGCTCTTAACATCACAAGTAAGTAAGTTACAAGTGACTCAAGGGTGAATTTTCTTTCATATCTTTAAAAGGAAATGATCACATTGTATCCTCAGAAACATGCAGCCTCTTCATTTCCTGTTATTGAGGAACTCAGTGTTGCTATAGCAGCGGACACAACCCTCCCAACAAACAATTACCAGTTGCCAAGGAAATTACAGCTTACCACAGTGTTTATTTGTTTGACCTTTCTTTTCCTACTAAATACTTGAGCTTCTGCCAGGTCGCAGCATTAAATGTGCCTTAATGACAATGGTTTACTGTAGCCCAGTAGGTTTAAATGACCGTTTTGATTTTGTACAATCTGACTGGTTTTTCGTGGGATCCTTTTTATGAAAAACGTGTGCAGCCATGTTTTACTCTTGATGATGCCCAAATCCACCCCTGACATTTCCCATGAAGATTCAAATCCCTGTCCCGGACTTACCCCTGCCAACAGTGTTTGCACATGCATCGTGTAAGTGTGTGTGTGTGTGTTTGTGTGTGTGTGTGTGTGCGTGTACGTAAGTGTAATTGTTTTGATTGAGGGGCCACAACTGAAAGCCACCCAAGCCAAACACTGGTTTGACTTGTCTGCCATCTCTGATTTCTTGCATAGAGGCGCTGGAATATTTAGGTGACATTTTGCAACCATGGGAATAAAGGACACTGGGCATGCCGCTGGGCGCAAAAAAATGACTGGAGGGTTGCTGGTTCAAATATGGGACACAGAAGACTAACAGACAAACAGAAGACTAAAACATACAGTGCAGTTACAGTGTGCATGTTTTGTTTTCACCCTAGCAAAGAAACCAGACCTGTACTTGATGTTCTTAGGAGTCTGGATCATTCATAATGTAGCAGCAGATCAGAAATGTATTTACACCTTACAGTATTTAATGAACCAACAGTAATATTTTAAAAACCAGCTCTATGACACACAGGAAAGTGCAAAGACCTGAGAGATGGACTGTAGCACTCTAGCAACAGCTTTTTAGCCAGACCAGCAGCATTTCAACAGTTGGAAAGCTCAGAAAATCTTCCTGCCAGTCATTATGACATCACTCCCTATCACACCACTCACACACAGCATTCACTCATCTCGTCCAAGTACCATCATGCAAGAAGCCAAGCAGGTGTGTTTGCAATTGGCTGCACATGTAGTAGTACGCATGTTCAAACAAGCTTAGTATAACTCAGCAGATGACAACAACATGATGAAAGAGAGACAGCGCCTACAAGATGATGTGATGCAAGGTAAATGACTTCACTAGCATGTCAGTGAATTGAGTGATGGTGATGTTCAGGGCGACTGAGGGAAATGATGAAGCATGAAAGCGTACATTGTTGTCATATGAACTACATATGCAATTTGTTACTTGTATGTCATATCCTGTGAAAAAGCAGGACATAGGGAAAAGGCACCCGTCTTTTAAAGAATCATTTCAGGTATGATGTGACCTTCATGATATCTAATTTTAGGTCAAAACACAACATAGTTTGCATCAACATGGCAAGGATCATCAAGTCTTCCTGATTACGAATGTATTACTGAAGTCCTGATTGAGAGCAAAGCTACTTACAGTGTAGGACCAAACAAAACTTCTACCTCTGATGTGGGGATAAAGAATTAATCCACAGACGATTAATCACCCCCGGCAACCACAACAAAGCGCAGATGCTCCGATGTTTCCCCGTTTGACTCAGATCTCAGGAAACTTGTATGGAGCATGACGTAATGGGAGCATCAAAGGCAAGCAGAGATAAAGGGTGCAGGCGGTGACCCTGGAAAAACCTGGGTGTCTGAGAGAGAAAAGAAAGAGAGAAGCGTGTGAATCTGTGTGACTCAAAACTTTTACCAAAAAGATTCCACTGTGCTATTGTTACAAGGAAACAAGTTTGTATGTTCAAATGATGCCTACTCACATTTTGCAATCATGTGAGCCATTGTTAATATAAAAGGACTGATATAGCCACTTTAAGCAGTTTGTGAGTAAATGTACTTGGTTACTCTCAGTTCGGCTGTAAACCTACTGCTGCTGCTATCTTTTGAATTAACAATCTCCCATGTGTTTTTATCTGAATGTACAGTATATGCATGCATACTGGATGCAGTGAGCTGAAACTCACTACATCTATGTGTGCATCAGAATTTTGCAAGTTTCTAAGTGTGTGAAACCAAAGCATTTCCCTCCATGACTCAGCCGCTCTGACAGCATGTGCTCCACTGAATGGACACAGTGTCCTCCTCCAACAGGCTGTGGTGCTTATTGGGCCTCATGTTCTTCCCAGCCTCATCTCCCTCCTCTGGATCTCCATCTGACAGATCTGGCGGAGTGATGGCCGCAAAACCCTGCTACATTTTGTATTACTTCACTTCCTGATTTCCCTAAAAACAGATCATGTTTGCTTGTGTGTTTGCTCTGCGTGGCCCCTGATCCATCACTGTGTATAATTACAATGCTGCTCCTATAAATTCAACAAAACCCAGAAAATATTTGGTACAATTAAAACAAGCAGAGCCAGGGGTTATTTTCAGATCCATGACAGGAAATTTGGTTTCATTTAATAGCTCTGCAAGTAATTTTGAACTTTCTTCCATTAATCTTCCAGTAAATTGAGAAGCCAATCCAATTTTCCTTTTAATTTCCTGATTAATACACATACATTTTAACCATCAAATTCAATTTTCTTGATTCTTGGATGATGAACCACTTTTACAGAGAGCAAACCTCACAACAAGCAATTATGGATGTAGCTGGCTGTGATTTCATGCTACAAAACTTATGGGCTCTCAAAGGTAAAAATATTCTTTATTTGACAGTAGCTCACAGTAGCTGCTCTGTGTTCGGTCAATTTGAGCCAAGGGGTCACACTGAGCACCGCTTTTTGTCAGGCCTGTTTGGATCATATGAATTCACTGGTCAGAGGTCACCGCACAGTCTCCATGTGTTTTAATGATGTGAATGGAACGTGAAATAGTACTGTGACTATTCCCTCAGAGGAAAACATGACATAATCATTAAGTCCAAATATTGGAAACCAAATCTAACCCATGTTTTCACTCGTAAAATTAATAAGGTTTTGAACTGACTGCTTTACAAGATCTGACTGTGCAGTACTGTAGGTAGTTTTCCAAGGTTGTATTCTCATGGTTTTGAAGCTGAAATTCAATGCAAAGTTCATGAAAAACTAGAGCCAGCCTAGCATGCAAGCACTTTTGAGATAAAAATTTGGTGAATTGCCAATTTGCACCTTCTCTGCATAAACTTATGCTAAGAATGTATTTAGGTATTTAAAGGAAAACACAGGAGGTGACAATTCAAAACGTAATGGAATATAATGCAGTAAGGCTCCCAAATTCAAATGTACCACGCTGTCAACAAATCACATGCTGCTGTTCCTTTTATTGTCTTTGGGCAGATGCTCTGCAGCTAATGCTGGATTAGCTTGTCTGCTGCTATCTTAGCTAGCAAGCGAACATTTATGGGCAGGCAACGTTACCTTAAGATTAGTTAGCAATTTAGCAAACAACACCCCTAAAAGGAAACTTTAAAACATTACCTAGTGGTTCACAACTTACTTGGTTTTGAGACTTTTTCAGAAAAAATGTCCTTTCATGGCGCCAGAAGAGAGGGTGCCACAGTCACTGCTGATCAAGATCACAACATTGTGTGTGTGTGTGTGTGTGTGTGTGTGTGGGGGGGTATTTACATTTGCCACAAAATATTATGTGGCTATAAAATCTCATGATTCATATTCATATTTTGGGAGCAAAGAAGACCTAGTGCTGAAGAAGAAGACCCGTCCCTGTCAGAGGCTTTGTTGCATCTATGAGTAACGTTACAGCGGTTTTTATTTGGGGGAGATCTATCCCTGGATTCCCCCCTGAAATCTATGCCTATTCTGTACTTGATTAGTGATGTAGAACATGAAAGCCCCATGTTAGTCTTGTCTAATTTGAAGGAGGAGGGCTGATCACTGAGAGATGTAATTACAAGGCAGTGAGAGAGACACATAAGAGGCACATCGACCTCAGAGGCTGGATGAGAGCCCAGTAGACCCCGAGGCAGAGTGCAGGCTGCTGAGGTATGACCTTCAGCTACCTGGGTGGCTGGGGGAGATTAGCTCTGATTAATCTTCAGAGGGGCAGAGCTTCTGCCTGGCATCCCTGATTTAATGGAAACCATCCCAAGAAGAAAATTACAAGGCAAACTTCTCAACCTGAGGACTTAGGAGGTTACCCCCAATCAACAAACCCTGCAGGTAAATTTGTCACTGTAAAGCAGCGCTGAAAAGAATTTGATGATATATCATTAATGCCAAATTTTGGTCATTGAACTTTGAACTTTCCTGCAAGGTGCCAGCCTAATATTTCACTCACGCTGCCAGTGTGGCTAATAAGGCTTTTAAAAACAAGTTAGAGCAGTTCTTTCTCTGTTTGAGTATGTAAGCTATTGCTGTTAACTAACATTTCTTCTTCCACATTTGCTGATCCCAGGAAAATAACTATGTTATCTCTCTAGGTTTCCTGCCTGATGCCAGGTGTTACGCCAGAATATGGCGTAAATTATATGTGTTTATTGTGGTTCATCTTTAATCCAACCTCAGTCAAAGGTTGATAGAGACTAGAGAAACGGAAATTTACCTCTATCAAAGTGTCATCTTGATTGGCTCGAGCAGTGAGCACCTGGAAAATGTCCCAACCGAGGAAAAAAAAAGTACCAATGGTCTGTGTTACAGTCACCCTGACAACATTAGTTTTTTGTTTGGTTGCCATGGCGCTTTGATGACAAGGATCCTCAGGGGGTTTGATCACACAACTATGGCAGAAGTTAGACATAAACACACTTTGCTCTAAAGGTGTGTCTGTATGGGTAGCATGTGAAGATACCACATAAAAGTAAGCATAACAACATAACAACCCCCATATAAACACACAAATACTGTACACTGTGCACACACACACACACACACACACACACACACACACACACACACACACACACACACACACACACACACACACACACACACACACACACACACACACACACACACACAAATGACAACAATATTTCAACCCAACAGATCAGGTCACAAATTGCCCTGGAGTTGGGTGTGATCTGCTTGTGTTGTAATGAATACACTCAGGACTCTGAGCTCAATGTCAAAACAGAGTCACACCAAAGAGACATTATGGTGCAATCACGAGCAAATAACCTACAACACTGTGTTACCTCAGCTGTGCAGCTACTAGTCTGCTAGTCCAACACCACCTGCCATATTCAAAATGTGTTCATTTGAACTGATTAAAGATAATTAAAAACTATTAACAATATAAAAGTGGATATTTTTACACAATTTTTTATACAGTTCAACTATCAATATTTACGTTGGTTTGGTTAAGTTTGCATTGGCAGTTTGGATTGGGATGCAGTGGCAGAATTGGCAAACTATATCAACTGTTAATTACTTTTATCTATGTCAACAATTTATCCATTACTTTTAGCCATTTTAACCATTTATCCATTACTTTTATCAACTATTAATGACACCTTTAGCTAACTAAGTCAATTATTTATCAGTTACCCCTATGTATTTCAACCATTTATTACTTTAGCTTTACTTTTAACTGTTTTTCCATTATTCCATTTCACCATTTAAACAGTGCTTATTTCTACTGTAGCACTTAGCTATTTTGACCACGTTTAGCTTCTCCTTTAGCTATCTATTAACTGCTGATTATCTAGCTATCTATATTGTTTATTTGTTACTTTCAGCTAAGTATTTAAGCTTTAATTCATTACTTAGCTATCATTCAAACCATTTATCCACTATTGTTAGCTTTTTCACTACATACATTATCCTTAGCTATCTATACGTTTAAGCTAGCAATCTGAACTGTTCCATTACCTTTAAATGTTTAAAATGCTGTGTTATTATAAATATACATATTTAGGTATTGTACTGCTGACTCCACAAAGGTGTGTGTGTTTGTCCAAAGTCACCTGACTTGGATTATTCATCAGGGTGGGTTATCTTGCCATTCAGCACTGAATAGACCGGTGGAGTCACATATCACGTTGATAATGACAGAGTAGCAGGGACTTGACTTTGACTAGGCTAAGACTAGGATAACTTGACTAAGTTGGAACAGTTTTATAGGAGAATGGCTACACAATAGGTTCATGTTGTTTAATCTATGGTTTAATTTTATTATGGCTATTAATTTCCAAAGTTCTGTAATCAGCATTGCTTGATTTGGATGGGAGCACTGTAATTACCATAATTTAAAGGTGCCATAAAATGAAGCGTGAACATATATTCCTACTTTGTATATTTTGATTTTTAGGCACATTTGATTTTAAAACTGAAGCACTGGCCCCTTGAGAGGAACCACCTGTCTTACAAAGGATATCAGTGTGACGTACAACAAACATCCCTCTATCATTTACATTACAAAAGGTTCAGAGCTTCAAACGATCACCTCATGTGACCCCATGATTATGTATGGTAGTGGTTATGCTAAATCTTATCATGACTGCTCACACAGTTCTGCAGCAGCTCTCTCTGTTGAACTCTGAGAAGGTGTGAAATAACTTTGGCAAAAGGAAACAGGGCCTGAATAGAAGAACAAAAGAAATGTTTTTATACAGTACATTAATAATTCATTGTTTGGTCCACTGAGACATGCAGAATAAGTTAGCAAACTATAGCCTAAAATCCCACAGACACTTATCAGGTCCAGGTGTTGGCATGCAGACTCTGAACTGTGGTCACAGTGATGAAACATAACTTGTAAATGCCAAAAAAAGATTGGATTTCCTATTTTATTGTACAGTAGCCGAGGTTTACATTTAAATCACTTTAAGATCCTTGGAAACGGTGGGGTTTCAGTGCTCATTCATCTTGTATGCAAACTTTTTAACTGGTGACCTGTTTTATATGCTTTGTGCACTATAAGCCACGAGTGAGTTTAACCTATACAGGCTATTGCTTATGTTGGTTTTTGCTTGTGTGGTGTGTTTTATAAGCCTGAATAGGGAGGCCTATCCAGTATTTCATATGAAAATGTAAAGATAAAAGAAATGTCTTTTTCATCCTTTCTAAACTGTTAATCATCTTGTGACCCTTCACATCTAATCCGTCCATCCAAAGGCTGTAAAAAAAATCAAATGTATAAATAAATCATATCTGAGAAAACTGTATTGTAGGGCCAATTAAAAACGCATTTATCCATTTGGAGTACTGTAAATTCAACAGTAAAGGAGGGCTTTATTCGCAGTAGCCTAATTCTTTGTGATGTTTTCTGCACGCACACTCTCACAGACTCATCACAAGCCTCTCCCCCTGTTAGAAAAAAACAGAAAAGTTTCAGTTGAACTATTTCCTCGGCGCTATAAATACAGGACGGAGCGCACATCTGCACTTCACAGCGAGGCGTGGTCAGTCAGAGCTGACAGGTAGAACCGCAGGATACCTATTCTTCTTTCTCTACGGCAGATCAGCACTAGCTCCAACAAAATGCCAAAGTGCCCAAAGTGCCAGAAGGAAGTTTACTTCGGTAAGATTGACATCTTTATATTGATTCTCCTCTAAGTGATTCTCATTTTACTTGCAGAGATAATATCCTCTTTTGCATAAGAACATTTCCTGGTTATTGAAAACTAGCGGCTTTTCTGCACAAATGAGGAAACAGGAAACTGAGAGTGACGAGACTTCAAGCATGTTTTCAAGCATGGACTTTCAACGTATATATTATAAAAACAAATGTACATTTTTTTTTCATCCACTCCTTTACAAATTGAAATCCTGCATGCACAATTTAACTTATGTACAAATGCATAAGTATTATCAGCAAAATGTACAGATAGCATCTGAACTAAAAGTACTGACTGTGCAGAATGGCTCCTGTCAGTGTTATATTATTACATATTTGTCATTATTATTGGTGGTTAATCTACAAGCAGTACTTTAATACTGTAGTTGGTTAAGGTGGAAATAATTTGAACTACTTTACTGTATGTACTTAGGGTAGATTCATCTATAACTGCATAAAAGTGAAGGCAGTGCAGTAAAAAAGTACAATAGTTACTACTGAAATGTCAGATATAGGAGTAGAAAGAAGCAGAAGATGGAAATACTAAAATACAATTACCTCTAAATTAGTACATGAGTAAATGTACTTAGTTACATTCCATCGCTGGCAGGGGCTGTGCTGCACAATATACTTGAACTTTTGATAATTAAAGTACATTTTATACTTTTTCTTAAGTAAAAATTTGAATGCATTACTTTGACTTGCAATGGAGTATTTTTACATCGTGGTACTGCTACCTTTACTTAAGTAAATGATCTGAATGCTTCTTCCAGTCCTGAATATTACAGATGCATCAGCATGTAAGCTTTTACTTTTATGTTGCAGTACGTTAAAGGTGGAGCTTCATTTAACTGCTCTAATTACTTTTGGCCACTAGTATCATCTATAATGTATTACATAGTTTAAACATGCATGCATGTAAAATCTTAATCTGAGAAGTAACATTTAGCTGTGAAATACTAAAGCAAAGTACTGTACTTGAGTACATGTACTCAGCTACTTCTCATCAATGGAGTTTTAATCACAACCTTATTTGCTAACTTGCTCATTTTCTTTAGCTGTCAATGCAGCATCCGAGCTGTGCACATTTACTCTTTATATCTGCCTGTATGTTTGCATTTTGCAGATTGATGCCTCGTAGTCTCAGAGGGTCACTGCACTCTGCAAGCTGTCTTGTTATCACGTTACTTAGGAGTTTAAAGTCTGCGCTCCCTGCAGGAATTGAGTTGTCTTTCTTTGTGATTCATGAGCTAGATGAATAATGACTGGATGGAGCACAGGAAGCAGGTTTCTTCTCTGCTGACATCTTTGCGATACAGTAGGTCGGTCTCGTGAGGACACTATCAAAGCAGGGACCTATTACTCCATCTGGGGGAGGAAAGGGACAGCTCCATTTTATTTGCGTCTTAATCCATTTACCACATTGTCTCCGGCTCAGTAGTGCGACAGAGTAAATCTTCTCCGGAGAGATGCGCAGAGGCTGAGGCCAATGCAGAGTCTTTGGAGTGTCAGTCAGATGAATTGATCCAGAGACTGGGGAGACATCCTTTCCATTCTCCCTTTTTATGGACAAACCTTCTCCTTCTGGCCAAAACAAGCAAACCAATTTGTTTTGGCCAGAACGCGCCAACCTATCGTTTTTTTTTTTTCCCCCGAGCAGGAGAATAAGAAAATGCTGAAATAGAGCTGAGGGATAAGTAGCCTGAAACAAAGCTTTTTGTTCTTTTTGTGGATGTCTTGTCATTGCCCTGAACTGTCTGCATCAAATTCCCACCGAAACCTCCTCTGTTTCTAAAACTTGCTTAATGTCTCAGTCTGTGATTGTCTCCCATCACACCTCCCTGCTCCACTCCACCCCCCTCACCCTCCCCTCTCTCTCCGTCCGTCTCTTTTGCTGCTCATCTGTCTTACCGTTATGAAGCTCTCAGATGGAAACAATCAGGCTACTGCTGCTTCACTAAATGATGGAGGGGGGGGGGGGGGGGGGGGGGATCTGTCCCAACTCCAAAAAAAAAAAAAAAGAAAAAAAGAATAATTTGTTCTTCCTGGAAACTTTGCAGATGATCATGCTTTCCAATGCAGGATCACTGACTTAACAAAAAAGTGTTGGAGGCTAACATGTAGTGTAGGTAACGTCATGCTGTATTTATGCAGAGATTGTGCACAAATGCATCAATGAAATTTTTAGAATTATTGACACGACATCATGATAAATATCTTTAACATCTAAAAAACCTCAAGTTCATCAACCTTAAAAGAATAGTTTGACATTTTTTGCTCCCTTGCACAAAGTTAGATGAGAAGATTGACGCCTCACCCTTATTTGCCTGTTAAATTTAAGGCCACAATTAGCAGCACGTTGGCTTAGCATAGGTAAAAGCCTGGAAACGGGGAATAAAAACTAGCCTTGCTCTGTCCATTGGTAACAAAATCTGCCTACTGCCTCCTCTAAGTTAACTGTCCGCTTGCTGAGGCTTCAGCCTACGGTCATGAGAGTGGCACCAATTTTGTGCACTGAGAAATGAGCCAAAATCATTTGAAGTGATTCTTTAGTTCATCAGCCGTAAAAAGTTTCATAGTTAGTTAAAGAGTTTGACTTCATTTAAGGTCGTTCACATAACTCTAAATGCTTGACAAAGCATTAAACAACCTCCCCGTGAATCTTTTTTGGGATGGAATGAAGCGAATAGTTGAACAGCCTCCCCTCACAGTGTGTTTTTCCATTCAGATTTATGTGATTGTTTGTACTGGACTGCCTCCATAATGCTCCCAGTCGGTGTGAGCTGATGGAGAGGGCAGATTGGATTATTCTTCTGTCTGTCACACCCCATTTCTCGTTCATATCATCAGGTAAAATAAATAACCCGTGTACAAAAGGGAGCTTTATCAGCTCCATATAAAATCGAGAGAAAAGCAGCATTCACGGGCGTCACCCCGACTGATAGGGATGGACTCAGAGCTCTGCTTTTTTAACTGCGAGACCCCCTCTCCATTGCTGCTCAGACAGGCAAGAATCCACTGTTTGCTCAGTCCACTGCTTTGGTATTTGAAGTTAAGTACAGTAATTACTTTGGGTCAGACCCGCGTTCCAAGTCCCGCCACATTTTGCTGAAATGTTTTCATGGAGCTGGCCTGAGCGGCTGACCCCACCCTGGAGCACTTTCTCTGTTTCCACTGACTGTTGCATAATCTCATGCCACATCGGGCTATTTTTAGAGAGGAAATATGTCATATCCTAATATTGTGGGAAGGTTTTGAGGCTCGTGGCCTCACCTGAACCCAGAGTTATTTACACTGGCTGTACCTTCCTGACTTTTTGTCATGTTTCCAGATGCAGCTGTTGATCATGCCTTGTGCTGCACAGTTACGACATATGTTTGAAGAGATGGCCTCAGATCACGATAACACTTCTACATTTTCAACATTTCCTGTGCTTGGTCTCGGCTGTCATCCTCCCTTAGCTAAGCGGCTTCGTATCTGTCTTTGCATCGAGATTCTTTGTCTCTCTTGTAACCGTGTGACCAGTCTCAAAAGGCATCTGAATCCTTGTCCATCTCCTTCAATAAAGATTCGGGTTCTTCCCTTCTTTTACAATCCTCCTGAGGGGTGTTTGCACAGATCAGCCCTGCAGATAAAGACGGTCTTTATTGGAGTTTATGAGGCGAGATGAGGATGGATTCATCAGGGACACTCAGTCCTCTTTTTCACCATCAGGCACCACACCCAGACAATGTTCTCAAACTTATCTGCGGAGAGTACATCTCGTTGGTCTAAAACTGCTAAATTCACAGCACTATGAGCTCATTAATTTAGTCTGAGACTCATTAACTGACCAGCAGACCATGTGTTAACCCTGTGACGCCTGCCTCTCCTCCACAGATGACAGTAGCTCTCTTTGGGATGGAAGTTCGAGGATGTGATTATTAATTTTTGCCTTTTGATGTGTTTGGCAGCTGAGAGGGTGACGTCACTGGGTAAGGACTGGCACAGGCCCTGTCTGAAGTGTGAGAAGTGCAACAAGACACTCTCAGCAGGCTCACATGCAGAGGTGAGAGATCTGAATAACATGACACACTAATAATGTATATCCTGTAACTTTGAGTTCAGTGTTGAATCTGCAGCCTGATCTGCAGTATTTAGGTTCATCTTTCAACAAGTTTAAACGACAAAAGTGATAAATAACTTAATATTTAATAACTGAAAATCGCAGACTGAAATTCACATAGATTATATAGTTGTTGCTGACAATGCAATCACACCACCAGGCCTGTTTGGTAGCTGTTCATAAGCTTTTGATCATATCACACTACAAGTGACCCTCCTGCAATGATATTTTAATTTTGAAATGTTTTCTTGACCTTGGAATTGAAACATTAACACTTATGTATGTATCACTTTAATATTTAAAACAAGTGTAAATTCTACTCTTCCCCCTCTTACAGCATGATGGCAAGCCATACTGTAACAACCCCTGCTACAGTGCATTGTTTGGACCTAAAGGTAAGCACATTCTCCGCACATTATCTTTTTTTTTTTTTTTTTTTTTTAACACAGTGAATGAACTCACTCTGACCTCCTGACACCGTAATCACAACATCTACACTTTGGAATACTATTAATAAAAAACAGGAATAAAACACAGTGATCCTGGTAGCTGTGAAGGCTCAGTCACCTTTGGTCAAGAGACTTTTTCTCATCCAGAAACGCCCATTGTGTTGTTTATGCGTTAGTGCTGAGGCTGTAAATGGTCCCATCAAAGCACACACTGTCACCTGATATCAACCGCTCGTTACATAATTAGTGGCATCTCTTTAAACTCCAGAGGAAAACAGTTCGGATTTGGTGTCAGATTTCTCTTTTTCCTCCAATGTTTGGCCACACTTTTTTTTTTTTTTTTTTTCCCCAGTTACTTTCATTATTCCTGATGTGAATGTTAATTCCTCTTCATCTTTCCTCTCAGGATTTGGGCGCGGTGGAGCCGAGAGCCACTCATATAAATAGACAGGTATCGTGCACACATGCATCCTTCATCCACCCATTCATCAACTCTCACATTTGCATGCATTTGTTCCTGTCGTACATTTTCATGGTATTTGTTAAGACAAACACCGACATTAGCCACAAGCAAATCCGTCCTTGTACTTTGCACTGTCTGATGTGTGTTTTTTCTGCTTCTCGTCGTCAGGTTCAGGCCTCGCAGTAAAAAAAATGTTGCTTGGAAACTAGATCGAAGAAGCCAGCATGCTCACGAGTCCCAATGAAAACCAGCAAACAAACTGTGCTCTGATTTAGAGAAATCATTTTGAGTGCATGGATTTTTATTTTTTCATGTTTGTTTTTTTTTTTTGTTCCGTTTTCTGAAGATGATTGTGTATTCCCATGATGTAGTCATGAAGTGGTTGTCCTCTGGTCCTCTTTATCATTCTGATTAAACACTTTTTAAAATTTGTGTCATTTTTATTTAAATTTTTTATCTCCCAATGAAAAAACAAAGATAAAGTAGAGCTCCTCCTTCATTTGCCAGTGTGTTTTGTCACTCTATGTAATTGAATCTACGCTCCCTGATCCATTTAAACCCATAACACATGAGAATGTTCAGCATTTTGTTTACTAGAATTACTCAATGGCTCAATGAAATCCTTGAGCCCTGTATTATTTAGTAACATCCCTTTTATGCTTTAATCAAATAAGTTAAAATGCCCTTAATAATAACGATTATTTTATTATAACTAACTTCTCAAGATATAGAGAAAACTCTGTTTATATGGTCACCATCATGTATTTTTATATGTTTCAAAAAGACCTCAACAGACATGAAACTTTTCTAACTCATAAAAGTCACAAGATTTTCATCTGACCATAAGCAGCACACAGTCGTAGTTATTGGTAAAATAATCTCAACATAAGGTCTAGGTTCTGGAGCTTTCAGTCATGTCTCATGGTCTTCCTCAGCAGATGGATTCCCTGCTGTCATGCATTTTAAGCGCTGCAGATATTTACTAATGATTATTTACAAACAAAACGTGGCTCATAAAACTCATAAAAACTGGCTAATATTAAGGGTCGAAGTCCATTCTTGATAGTGAGAACAGGAGTTGACAAAATAATCTGATTTGAAGGTCCATTTAGTAACTGTTCTCAGAGCTTTTGAACACATCTCACAGTCTTCACCTGCAGATGAAGTTTGTTCAGTTCTCAGGTTCAGGTATAGACAGTCAAGTCTCCATTTTTCTGAGCACTTTAAGGATTTGGTCTTAAAAACTGGGATTGAAGTCTAAGCCTTTGGAAACAGAAGACGACATAGCAATCACCTCATGATCAATTTAGTAGCTGTTCTCTCCACTTTAAAACCAACATAGAAATGTACTCGCTGCTTTTAATATGATTTACAGATCTCCTAAAACAAACCAATCCGAGGGATAAAGTGAGTTAAAGTGAGAATACTTAATTTGCAGCATGGTCCTAAGATTTTACAATCATGAAACTGAACAACAGAATCCATCAGTACAAATTAAAGTAACAAATAAATCACATCTGTGCATTTAAATACAACAACAGATGAAGAGTGCAAGTATAATTTCCCAAGATGCACTGTTAAATCACAGTTATAACATACATGGTATTGTGACAACTGGACAAACGCCGTCTGCTGAGGAAGATTGTGTCGTACAGTTGAAAGCTCCTGAACAACTACTAAATGGACCTTGTGGTAAGACTGTTCCCAAACTCAAGAATCCACTTTCATTCTCAGTTTAAGTCATGTTTCATTTGGCGGGTGAATATATTCTAACAATGCACAGGTTTAGAGGATTTAAAACCTGAACCCGGCTCATGCTGGTGCATTGTGGGTAGCAGCTGGAGCAGCTGAGGCCAGCCTGAGTCTATGCAGATCCACCAGATGCTTCCTCTCTGGTTCTTTTTCAGCTCGGCTGCCAAAACTTTGCTCTGCTCGGCCGCCCTCAGAGTCCATGAATCACGTAGCAGCCGCCACTTCCACCAAGCCTCTGCCATCGCAGCCTGACAGTTGCTATGGCAACAGACACAAACAAGCCCCAACAGACAGCCAGTGTGCCCGTCCGTCTGGCTGTCACCCTTCTCTCTGCAACAAAGACGCTCAGTGTCACAGGAAAATCTCGACCGAGGCCACAGACACTGAGGCAACTGATGAAAACATGCAGGGGATGTTTGGCAGAAAAGCATATTTCAGCTTCTTCTCAAAACTGACTGCGAAATGCAAAACAAAAACAGCTTGTTCATACATTTTGTAAACTTTGTGTTGTCAGAGAGGTCGGCTTTACAAGTGATGGCTTCAGCCTACACATCTTCAGTCTTAGCTATAAAGTGTTTTTGACATTTTTTATATGATGAACAAATGCATTTTTAAAACAAACAAAAAGATCCATCTATTTTACACCGTCTTAATCCCAGTGTGTGTTGTAGTGGGCATGAAAAAATATAATAAAGAAAGAAGTTGATAAATAAAGTAAGATCCAGCCTCATATCTGCATGAGAGAAGGGTAAGAATGCACTGGGTTTTTAAGGGGAGCAGCTACTGCTCCCTGCGTCTGAATAGTCAGTGTTTTGACATGGTCTGGTGGAGTGTGTTGAGATTCCTCCTCGGATAATTATAGTTCTCATTTTGGTATTCAAATATCTCTCTCAATACTGCATCTCTGTAGTCATGGCAACACATCCAGATGTTTGTGTGAAACCTGCGGTATTTGTCAAGTGTTCTCAAGGAGTCCCGGTGCTTAAGATGTGACCGTTATTATAGTGATCACACCGTAAATGCACCAGAAATGTTTCAGTTAAAACACAACAAACACAAGAAGAAGGAGCAGACACGGTCTCAGAGGACACACTCCATTCATGGTGTTGAAGCCTTATGCATTAAACTGAGGATCGTTTCCTGTCGCGATCATAATGAAAGCATCATGCAGGCGGTAAGCACATGTATAAAGCACTTATGTTGACGTACACTGCAATCAAAGTGAAGTGTTGCCAGTGTTTTGGTTTTTTTTCCTGTCGAGCAGGAGGAGAGGGAAGCCAGAGTAATTTGCCAGTGAAGACCTGCTGTGTCAGCATGAATCAGAGGCCCTCAGTCATGAAGCTGTAAAATTACACTCATAAACCTATTAAGGGCTGGAAAATAAGTGTAGAAGCATCCGACGGCTTTCATAACTCATGCATACATGCAGACATGGGTGGGCATGACTCCTCAAGTCAGGTTATAAATCAATTATCTGGAATAGAGAGGAAGGGTGTGCCCGTTAGGTTGTAAATAGTGCAGATTAGTGGACAGGGTGTGAGGGGAAATATAATCAATCCCAAGTAAAGAGTGGCTAAGCAAACCAATAAAAATAATTTGCCATTTTAATATTACAAATCACATTAATCAGACAAAAAACAAATAAAATATAAACTGATTTCAAAGAATAAACAGGCTTAAACTTCCAAAATTTCCATAAAACAACTACTTTTTTTTTTAGAGCTCCTGCTGTATGTGTAGGGTCGGCAGCTTTCTGACTTTGGTGTCTCCTAGTGGTGGTATAACAAAAGACACTGTAGTGGAGAACAATGTGAACACTGCATCACCTCCCAGTCCGCACTGAGATGAACGGGCTGGAAACAATACATATCACCCTGTTGTCATGAACTGGGCTCAAACTCCCACGAATGTGTGTGACAGCTGTAACGCAATCCAGGCGCAATGTGCAAACAATTCACATCGTCATCCTCACAATTACAATGTGAATATATCAATAACACTAATAGAAGTTGTAGGTATGTTTATGATTAGCACTAAACAACTAGTACGTCAGAGGCTGATGGGGATTATTATGTTATTAGTTTGGCAGGTGTTTGATCATAAACCAGAGTGCTGGTGCTAGTCACTGGGATTCATCATCTGGGGGAAATGAATGTATTTAATGTCATTGGCAATCCATTTAGCAGTTGTTCAGATATTTCAGGACCAACGTGAGCAACGCCTCTAGCAGGACTGAAAAATCCCCAGTAAGGATCCAGTATTCAGATCTTTTACTAAAATAAAAGTAGCAATACCAGACTGACTTCCAGACATTTGATGCATTGATTTGTGGGAAATGTTTTACTGCTCTAGTCAAGATTTTACCCAGTGACTCTAATTTGTACTTAAGTAAATGTATTTTCACCACTGCTTATACTTGAGATGTCACAGTTTTGAGGCAGCAGATTCATGACGTCTTGTAAAAGATCTCACTCTCACTACCACCGCACGTCTGGCCTTCCTGATCTTCTTTTATTACAGGATATTTCTCATGCTCCTCTCAGTGAAACAGACAATAAGCGAGAGAACACAACACAACTGGAGAAATAGGAAAGAGTATTTCATAGCCTTTAGTGTGACCATGAAGACTGGAAAACTGTATCAGATGTGTGAAGCCGTGAAAGTCATAAAAATCAGGCCTGTCGGTTTTAATATGGACACACACGCATGCCTCTGCTATTACTGAACATCTGTCTTCCCTACAAGATTGGACTTTTCATAGTAGACCACTTAAAAATTATGAAGTGTGTTTGAGAAAATAATCTTTAGTCTGTGCCGTTTCCACTCTTCTCTTCGAGCTCTTTAACCTGTTAGTGTGATTTCAGAGCGTGAAAGAGAGACACGGACAGGAAATGAACCGTTTACTTTGTTTACGTTCACTCACTTAAAACAAAAACAGTCTTTAATATGGTTCAATAAATAATCATTACTAATTCTTAATAGAAATGTCGGACAAGTTTTTTTTGTTGCTTTAAATAGGCAGTAATGGTCTGTATAATTCTTCCGCAGCTCAAGTTGTATAATGAAATAAGCCAGCTTAGGGGTATTGCCTAGTTTCATTGTCCTACTTGTGCTAAGTGCAAATGTATGTTGACGTTTGTGGGCTGATGCCGATGCTGCACCCTGAACGCTGTTAACGCTTTGCATATGTTGTTGTCCCATTGAATGGAGACGTGCAAGACGTTACAGTACTTGGTTGTGGTTTAAGTGGTATTTACTGGTGCCGATGAAAACGAGAGCCTATTTCACCGTACGCCTAATTCTAGCTGGCACCGTTTAGTGGCAAATACAACCTCACTAAAAACAGTTAATTTAGTTGTAGTTTCCAGTCCAATCTCAAAGCAGAGTCCAATCAGAGGGCAAGGTGGTTCTGTTGCCTTCATCAGCAGATCCTGCTTGTGCTTTTCTTGTTGATTCACTTGTCCAATCAGATCCAGGTTTTAATGTTACACCTGTGTGGGAACTTTGAGCACTGGGTTTTCTGCTGTGTTGACAAAAGCACTTCTTTCACAGTCTATGTAATATTTTACCTCACCACCGAAATATGACTTGGTTCACGCGACAACAAAAATTCAGTTCAATTTATTTGGTGTCTCAACTTTGTGCTGAGTAAAACTTTTCCCAAACAATCAGTGTTTCAGTTCCACTCGACTCATTGTTTACCCTGTGATTTCACCATAGCAGTGAGACATCTTCCCCATCAAATACGATCTCTGAGAGTAAACTTTAAAACTGTGGGACTTACCTCCGGTACCAGGTAGTTGATTTCTTTCTTCTTTTTTTTTTGCAAACAGGATGTAAGGAGACGCGGGTTCCTGGAGACTGGTGTGATGAAGAGGAGGCGATCCGAGTATTTTATTTACTGACCGCGGACTGCACACTGAGCCATGAGTGGTTCACTGACGCCATCATGTTTTTTTCTTTCGTCGTCCGTATTTAAACCCGAAATGGCGCCAACACTGACCAATCCCCGCATGAGGGCAGAGTACAAAGAGTAGAGACCTCACCTCTTCTCGGTGTTTCCCCCTCCCCTTCCTGTTCAACCGTCTGGTACAGGTGTCTGTTTGTTCCCCACTTAAACCTAATATGTCTTGCAGTAGGCCTACATCCATGGTTGCACAGTTTACTTTTCTTATGCTGTTATTCACATGACTCGGCTGAGACTGGGCCGACAATCCCGGTTTCGCGACTAGTTTTGCCTCTTTGTCTCATGGACACACAGGAAAGGAAAGAGTGAACCAGCAAACATGAAGTTCAGCTGCAAGTGACACAAAATCCATAAAGGAACATTCAAAGTTCATAACCTGCAGCTAAAACCCATGAACTGCAGCGGGAAGTGAAGGTAAAAGTCCAACAGCAGCTGTGCATGAAGTTCAAGATACTAATAAATAATAATCACAACATTCATAAACATACAGTTCATTCATTTGAAAGCAATTTTGAGTAAATAAAAGGCTTAAATGTTACATATGTTATTCCTGTGCCCAAGGACAGTAAAGTCTATATGATCTGTCCTGAAATCACAGATTCCTCAAATCCTCCACAGACGACACAAGGGCACTGACTTTGTTCTGTGTCAACATGTGTATTCCATTAAAATAGTAATTAAATGTCATAAGTGACTAATGAAAATGTTGAATGCACTTTTTAATTGAACCCCCCACATTAAGAGCTAATGAGTGCAAATGATGAACTAATACAGTAGAAAAACAGACTCTTATAGACTTACAAATGTCACATTATAAAAAAGCCAAAGGCTTGTTTTCATCAGTCAGGCTACTGAAGTTATAAAGCTGAAATTACTTTGAGCCACTGGGAGAAATGCGTCACTAACCCCTTAATCTACAGTAGTCCATATTTTAAATTGGACATAAGGTTTAAGATATAAAAGACTCATTTTGGTGTAAGAAACTACACAACCATTTAATGGTCTCACAGCATCAAAGCCCCATTCACTGTTACAGGGCAAACTGGGATGACATTACACATTTTAAGGCTCTCCCTTTGGTTTCTTACTTTAGAGGAGAGTGCCGCATGTTCACAAATATTCACCAATCTGTTCTGGGGCACATGAATAAGAAATGTGAATTCTTAAAAAGGGTTGGGTTCTCCTTTAAATGCACAATCCACGATTATGATAGTGTTCCATCCTCAAAGCATCTGTTGCAGAAAAACAACAGGCTAAAACTATTAATATTAAAGTCATTGTGGAAGCCTACTGGGGATCTTATTCAAATGATCTTGTAAACTTGAAAATGAAAATGTAATTTTCCACACGTATGTGTTCCAGGATTACACTGGACTTGACTTGATGAAATGAGCAAAGCGGGAGAAGCAGTCAGCAGGTTCCATTTCAAAGTATTTAATCTTTTGCTTGCGCTCGGTCAGGTGTGAGTAGTTACAGCTGAGTGGTTATACAGGTCAAATTTTATCATATTATCTTGACTAAAGCAACAACAATGCACAATTCTGAATCAAAAATCAGTACATCAATACATTCTCATTTTGTATACATAATCATGTGAGAATGAACCAAAGAGATAAGATGTACTATAACAACAAAATAAACATGAGGTGAGAAAATATAATGAAATAAACGCACTCAGGAACAAAGGTGAACTGACAGAGGGAGCAGCTCAGCTAAAGGGCACAGAACAAAGAACATCCAAGGCACCTGTGTGAGCTGCCCAGTTAGCACACCTGTTGTCCTGCTGCTCTCCAGCCCAGCAGTCATGTGACCCCACCTCCAACACTACACGTTATTATTATAGTAAAAATATATATTTTTTAAAAAATGCCCAAAGTAACAGATAAAGTAACCTGAACGTTTCAATCCAGAGGCTCCAGCAGAGTTTCATTTGTGCTGGATGACCATTCAGGCGTCGGAGGGATGAGAACTGTAATGGTTACTGAGCAGAATCTGGTCCTCATTTCCATCACTGAATATGCATGGCTGCCTCGATACTCCCTCAGTTCACAATCCCTCCCTGTTCCACTCCTTGATTCCTTCCCACCCCTACTCTCTCCTTTCCTTTACCTGCCGCCTCCCTTGTTTTTGTCTTTCCACCCTCCATAAATCCCCCCTCATCCTACTTCCCCCTTTACATTACCTCCTACCTCCTTCTACCCTCCCTCTCATCTCATTCACCAGGATTGTTCTGCAGTTGATTAGAGCTGCTGGATGTATCTGTTTCCACTGCAGCGCCCCATCTCAGCAGATGTGTATAAATAGGCCCTCTGGCGTTGTAATTGCTAATATGGAGCCAGTGTGTGTGTGTGTGTGTGTGTGTGTGTGTGTGTGTGTGTGTGTGTGTGTGTGTGTGTGTGTGTGTGTGTGTGTGTGTGTGTGTGTTTGTGCAGAAAAGAGGAGCTGCTGCCATGAACATTTGTATGGCAGCCAGCTCCCTGTAAACACACACAGAGTGGGGATTCATCAGCAACTCCAAGCCCAGGAGGAAGCCTCTGTGCTGGGGTAGATAATGAGGTAGCCAGGCCTTAGAGCCTCAGCCTGGGTCTCCAAAAAAAAAAAAAAAAAAAAAAAAAAAAAAAAAAGACAGAAAAAAAAAACATTTCGGTGCATCAATCATGTTTTTTCCCCAGTTTGAGCCAAAGGCTAAGAATCTGGCAAACATGCCTCACTTCTAATTAGGCTTCTAGCAGCTTCAATAACAAGGGCCTCCCTATTAGAGTGCAATTAAACTGTGAACATCAACATTAGTTTAGTCTGTTTCACATACTTTGTACCCTCCTCCCCCTGTGTCTGAAAGAAACGTGTATAACTCCGGTATTTCTGAGTTGGAACTTGCGTTGAAGCAATTGGTGGATCATTAGAAAATTAATCAGCAACTATTTCAAAGGTTTACTCTGTTAATTCTGTTTTAAATAACGATTTTAAAACGGGATAAGTAGCAACAATCGTTTTGAAAGTGTCTAAAACCAGTATTTAATTTGGAACTAATTGTTTTCTAATTACAAAATCACTCCAGTGTCTGGGAATCAGCTTAGAAAACAAGATATCCTCAGTGAAACCAATGGAAAATGTCCAAGGTATTGTTCACTATTTTCTGACATTTAAAATATATAAAATGCTCAATAAATTACCCAGAGAGAGTCCTTAGTTTTAGCCTTACCGTAGCTGGAAACATCTTACAGATTTTAGCTGCTATATTTCACAGACATCTCACACTTGCTATGGCAGATCCATCCAGGCTTTGGCAGGATATTGGCCACAGGCTCCTGCTGGCTCAACTCTGATGGCCAGGAACATACAGTATCATACTGGGCTTGAGCATAATGATGGAACTGATGAGTGTTTGAGAGTAAGGGCAAAAAAAAAAAGAAAAAAAGAAAAATCCCCCCATTAATTTCCTCTCTCTAACTCCCACACAAACAGCGGGAGAGCACCTGGCCACGTTCGCCAGGCTCTCTTTGGACATGTGCAAAGCCTAGAGGGGGAACTGGAGACAGTCTGATTGCATGAGGGACATGATAAATAACCTGTGGTCTCTCTGTGACTATTTGGTGGATGCTCTGCAATACCAGCGCACATATAAGTTATCATTAATTTGGAGGAATTTCTCAAGAGTGTGTTTTTAAATGTAAAAGATAAATACAGTTTTTCCAAAGTCAAACGACACTGAGATGGATGTGAATGAGCTTTCGTGCAATTTCGTGATTGAGTGTTTCCCACTGATGTCTTCTAATCCCTCACTCTGATCTCTAATTTTCTCCAGCTGTAAGATAGTCAGATAAAGTTAAGATGCCTTTTTCCTCCCATCTTCGACTCTCATCCCTCCTATTTGTCTTCCTCCTCCTCCCTCCTCTCCTCCTCCCCCTCCTCCTCCTCCTCCTCCTCCTCCTCCTCCCACGGGTTGGAACAGGCAAAAAGAGTACACAAGGACACATCTGAGCCGCATGCTGTTCTTGTTTGCCTTTCCCGGACTGCCCTGCTGCTCGCCCTGGTGCTAGCTAGTGGGAGTTGGCAATTCCCCTCATCTTTTTATCTTCAGTGTCAGATCCTAACCATCCTACACGGTCACAGTCATATACGCTAAGACATGGCTCCTGTATCTTGCCTGTAGCCTGTATCTTTACATTTTTCTGCTGTTTCTTGTTTAGCAAGGAAGCAAAAACACACCAGGGAGAACAACAACAGGTCTGAATAAAAAGAGAACAGACGCAATAAACTGAATAATGTTCGGAAGAGATTATCCTATGAAGAACAATAACAATGCAGAGCATCATGTGAGGCAGAAATTAACATTAAATTGCATTCAGGTACACTATAAGCTAAAGAAACAGGCTGGTTTGTGATTGAGGTGAGAGTTTTCTTGTTTGTAATATGATCATTTAAGGGCTATACTTCTGTTGCTAAAATGTCCTTCATTCTTCTGGATGAATGATTATAAAAAACCTTTTTTTGTGGCAGATTTTAATTGTAGAACCTCGACAGAAGACAAAGTTCTTTACTGCATATACCATAATAAAACATAAAATCCCATTAAATAGCCAACTTTACGTTCAGTAACCTGTGTTTTAAACTCAACTCATCATGCAAAACAAAAACTTCAATTTTTTTATTTCAACTACAACCTGCTTGTTGCTGCAGAGCGGTAACATGATGTGATTATATCTTCATGATACAGCTCCACTGAAAGTCAATAAATCATAATGTTGAAGTATCACCCAGTTATACAATACATGCACCTGATGAGGAACTTGTTTTGGACAAAAAAGAGCAAAGTTACAGGGTCTCAACCAGGGAACATGATGTACTTTTCTCTGTTGCAGCTCCAGTTTGCGATGTAATCCAATATAATGGGTGTATAATAACCCTACTTTACTTTAGCTAACTCTTATCTGTAGCCGTTTTTTCCATCTTTATTGTTATTGTTGATCTTTTGCCAGCAGTACTGTCTAAAAGGTCGCGACATACGTACAACAAAGACAGAAAAAGAAAATTAGCTGGCTGGCTAACAGTGGCACAACAGAAATTTTGATTATTGTTTTATTAACATTGTGAACTTAAATATTACAGAAAGGATAAAAAAGTACAGTAACAGAGAGACTCAAAAGGATGTTGTACAGCCTGTGAAGCTCTCTGAGACAATCTTGTGATTTTTGTACTGAATTAATAAATTTCACTTGACACCTTTGACACATCAAACCACTGTATGAATACCAGACTTAGATGAGGTCTCCATTAAACAAACCACATCTGAATATGAAGCTGTCAGAACCATGAGACACTTCCATGCAGCAGAGCACATCACAGCTTGGTGGGTGTTGCAACAGCGCCCCCCCTCTGCTCTTTGTAGGTACTCCACTGCATGAATAGCTGCAACAATGCTGCCCCCTTGTGCAGCTTGAACGAGCCCTGCGCTGAAATGGCATCAACAACAACACTGTCAATTTCATTCATGTTTGGAATGGAGTTGGATCACAGAAAGGAAGAAAATGACACATTTAAAAGTTTGCTGAATATTTTAAAACTTTAATATACAGTGCTTCATGAATCATTACTAAAAACACAGGTGGTAAAAATCAAATCGAAACAAATAAGTTACACTGTAGTAAAAAGCACTTGAGATTCCTTTCTGTTTTCATTAGTGTGAATCCCATATGAAAATAGCATAAAAAGTATGCAAACATAGAATTTCATTCATATATATTTTCTAATCTTTAGCTAAATAAACCTTTTTACCCCCAAAATTCCTTTAACCAACTGGATGAAATGAGGAAAGTTTACAGCTGTGTGTGAGTCGTGGCCTCGGTGTCAACCATAATTCTGCTTTTTAAAACAGCTTGAAAACCCTTTTTCATGACAACTTCCCCTCAAGAGAACCTCAAGAAAAGCCCAAATAAAAAGGAAATATAAATTAACATACCAAACATGTGAACAGTCTGCAAATCTTGTTTTTTTTTTTGTTTTTTTTCCATTGACTGGCATACAGTTAAACATTAGATCTCAAAGCACTCATCCACACACACACTTTAAACAGTATGTCCACTCACCAAAACACACACACTTACACATACACACAGTCTGTGCATAGACCCAGGTTTAACTTGTGGAGTAACTGGTAATTGGAGCTGTTTCTCCCCCAACTCCCCACTGTGGTTTGTCCTTTAAAGGAAAATAACCCTTTAACCCATTTGTTGCTACGGCAACAGAAGCTGGCTCTGGGCCGAAGGGCTTAACATAGAGATATGTAGAGAGAGATAGATCAAAACATGCTGTTTCCATAGTCCAATTCAGTGCCTGCTATCAGCAACAAGGTAAACAGAACAAAAGGCAACCATAGATACACATTGTACGGTTAGACTGATGATAATATGGAGCTGATATTGGCCTTTAATAACAGCCGAGAACTTTTGATACTATGAATTCTTTCCAAACCACCACCATACTTTGGCAGACAAATCAAATTTAACATTTCAATGTTACTAATTGCACATTTTCTCATTCAATTATTCTATAGTTTCCCTTACTCATACATGAGCTGTGTCAGGCAGCCCTTCAGTAACTGGTGACCCACAAAGTCAAGGTTTCAACGGAGTGTGTCAGTGTCACAACGACCTAAAGGCAGTTTCAGACACTCTTGCATGCCGGCAAAAGAGAAAATCAATATCATTCATCTCTCTGGCTTAAAGGATCTCAATTTAAGAGACACCAAGCAAATTAATCTGATAATGGAAGAATCTGTATAAAAAAAATAAATAAAAAAAATAAAAAAAAGCTGAGTAAGTATGGTTTGCAGAAAAGAATGATCCTGCCTCTTAACGTCTGTTTGTTAATGACAGTAAATAATAACTGACAAAGATTTACACTTTGTGGCAAGTATACAAAGTAAACTCAACTGATCACATTTTATATGTTGATATCTGATTCTAAAAGCAAAGAAAAAATTTAAGTCTCATGTCCCATTCAGAATCCCATAGAAAAACCAGTCAAATCTGGGTTATGTATGGTTTACAGTAAAGTTTCTCTTAGTGCCTGTTTGTAACGGTAATTTTTTTTTTTATTTGTATTTTTATTTTTTTTACAATTAATAACAGTCTGTGGTTAAAGTGTAAATCTCGGACTGAAAGGACCAAATGTAAGTTCAAAACCTCCTGTAAAAACTTTGAATTCCCTGTTAAAAACAGGGAAATTTGAGTTAAGTGTGGTTTGCAGTAAAGAATGCTTCTTCCTCTCTCAATCCCTGTTTGTTGATGATCAATAATTTACAGTCTGAGGTAAATCTGAAATAGTAAACAAAGAAAATACCAGTCTAAGAGGAGTAAATGGGAAATGGGAATGTAAGTTCAAAACCTCCTGTAAAAACTAGAAAAATTTGAGTTGAATTTGTTTTGCATTGAACAATGTTTTTGCATTTCTTAATGCCAGTTTGTATCAGTAATTTATTATCAAGAAAAAAAAAGTCAACTCTGGCCCTGGCTGTGCCAGGAACATGGATATCTATTTCCAAAGTGTGCCTTGAATTAGTTTGTGCTGTTTGTCGTCTTTCCCGCTTTTCTGTGTATCTATAGAGACCTGCGGAGTCAGAGCCTCCTATCAGTTAAAGGGTTGACAGCGAGGCATCCAGAGCAGCCGGGTGCAAGCGTGACATAGATAGGAGGGGGGAGGGAGGGGGAGACTTGGACACTCTGGTAACGGGGGATCTACTTGT
Organism: Seriola dumerili; assembly: GCF_002260705.1. Taxonomy (NCBI): domain Eukaryota; kingdom Metazoa; phylum Chordata; class Actinopteri; order Carangiformes; family Carangidae; genus Seriola; species Seriola dumerili. Next base: position 5,260,225 of record NW_019174404.1, read on the forward strand.
TCTATTGCACATACGTTTCTGCCTTTTCTTCATGTCTGGCTTCCAAAAAAAAATCTCACAGTTATAAACAGGCAGCAAGTAGCATTATTTTTGTTTTTTGTTTAAATTAAAAAAAAAAAAAAAAAAAAAAAAAGAAAGAAAAAGCTATGGACAAGTACGGAAAAAAAGCGCTCAATTAAATTGCAGCCAAAACCAGGATATAATAATAATAATAATAATAATATTAATAATCATCAACAAGAATATTCACAAAAACAACAACAATAGCCATATATAGCTACACAGGCAGAAAAAGTAACATTTACCTGTATATATATATCATATAAAAAAACAACAACAGTGTAAAATTGATTGTCATTTCAAGATAAAAAGCATTAAAACATCCAAGGCATCAACAGTGAGGAACAAACTGAACTAGAAAAAGTGACGAGGGCTGAAGGGGAGATTCACAGAACTGAAGCCCAAATGAACAACGCACACAGAGGGAGGGAACCCATTTGGTGCACATCATGCGTCTGAGAAAGCTTTTGGCAGCCTTGAATGCAGAAGAGCGGCGAAACAGAGGCAACAGTTTACAAAGGCCATCCACCCATCTGTCCATCTTCACGACCCTCCGTTTGTTACTCGCCACCCCCCACCCCCACCCCCCCTCCTCCCAGCTGTCAGATTTCAGCGTTCACTTCGTCAAAAAACTTCATCCGATGACGGAGAGTTGGGACGCAGCTTAAGCAAGCGCGTGCTGTGGCTCATTGAGAGCGAGAGAGAGAGAGAGAGAGAGAGAAAAAAAAGGGTCCAGCAAGTTCCACGCCTGACAAACGAAGCAGGGCGAGACTCAAAAGTGCTGAGGAAGGCCGCGGCCTGGCGTGGAGGGCAGGACAGCGCCGAGAGGAGCGGCATGGCTTTGATTTGACCGAGCCCTGTGACCAAGAGAGGTAACTCCTGAAAAGCTTTTCAAGCAGAGTAAAGGGGCGTTGGTGAGTTCACACACACACACACACACACACACACACACACACACACACACACACACACTTACGCACACACACACGCGCTCTCACTCAGTCCACACATTCACACTCAAACACATACACAGGAGTAAATCTGTCCCTGAATGTGCCAAGCAACGGAAGTCTTCTTGATCCACAAAATGTACAGAGAGTTCACAGGAGGGATTCTTCATCTTTTAAAAAAAAAAAAAAAAAGTTCCTCCTCCCATCCCAGAGAACAAACCACCCCACGATCAGAGGGTGCGGCCTTTCTCTCACTGCCAGTCCTCATCGTCCTCGTCCTCCCTGTCTGACGAGTCGTCGTTGGTGCTGTCCCCGCTCGCCTGCCGTGTCCCGTTCTGCTGCCGAGCAGCCAGGATGGCGGCGGCCTCGGCTGCTGCTTTTGCCGCCGCGCGTTCCTCGGCCTCTTTCTGACGCAGCGCTGCCGCCTTCTTCTCCTGCTCGGCGTGGCTCTTCATGTGGGCGCTGCGGCTCTTCACCTTGTAGAAAACCCTGCAGGAGGAGGACAGAGGAGGTCAGAGAGGTCTTTTCTCTAAAAAGGTTTTCAATAAGAGCACTGTAGAAAAATAAATTAATAGAGAAAGCAAAAGGCACAAAAGGGGTAAAATCTGAATCATTATTATTAGTTGATGTAGTCTGGTCACCTGATGAATTTTCCAGCATACCTACACACAACTTCAACCTGTACAGGAGAGCAAGCAGCAGGACTAAGGCTGCACTCAGGCTGATATTAGCGCTGCCTGAAATAAAAACCCATCCCCCCTCATTCATTTAAATGAGGTGATACAGCGGAGGTGCCAATGCGGGGGGTGGGGTGGGGGGCACAGGGTACTCGTTATAAAAGTTAAACTCAGCTCAACCTTTGCCACCACGTCATGCTGCGGTGGCCAATCAAATGGATGCCAGCACACATTCCTGGCAGATACCACTGTTTACTTTACAATTGCTGCAACGAAAGACAAACTGTCACCGTGATAACTTCCCAGTTCTGTAAAATCATTATGTTCTGTATGTATTGTATGGATATTATTTTGCATATTGTTCAACACCGTGTGTAAAGGGTTCTTACATGTTTCTTTGCCTCTCCATAAACATTGAAGTGAAGGCTCAGTACGATGCATGGAGATAAGGGCTGGGTAACTGACAGTCCACTAGGCCATTATCACTCTTCAATTCAACATTCTGCGGATTATTTTCTTTAATTAAATGTCTCATTAATGTCTAGTACAACTTCCAAGATGATATATTAAATTTCTAATTTTGCCTGACCAACTGTCCTCAAGAGTTTCAACTTAGTTATATAAATTAGAGAAAATCTAAAAAATTTAAGAGACTGGTAACAGAAAATGTTTTTCTGTGAAATGATGATAGAGTTCGATGGTAAAACTTCTGTCGACCGAGTAATGGACTTATCAGTTTAGTTCTAAAATAAAAATCACAGCATGTGACACAGCAGTGGGTCTGTACTTGCACAAAATGTGCACTCATGTGTGTTGGGACAAACTTTTCCATCCTTATGCAATATCTAGACCTTGCAGAGTGTGGAAGTGACTGATAAACCCCGGTTGGATTTCCTGTAACATAATTCTTCAGACTCTGCGGTGGTGGACGCTCTATAATGAGCACACTTTGAGCAGGGTGAGTATTCAAAGAGAGAGAGAGTAGATCTTGTCATGTCACTGGGTAGAGCTGAATTGACAAGAGGCGTGATGTGCCCGTCTACTCTGTGTTTCAGTTGCTAGGACACGGCTGGCAATAACAGGCCCGGTGTTGCCAGAGGACGAGCTGTTATTTAATCAAAGCATGACAGGACAGTTTGATTCTTTCAAACAGACACCACAAGACACTTGCCTCTATTTACTAATACATATTCCAAGTGGGCAATGGCATTAGCAATACTTCCTGCAGAAATTCTGCATTTTATATCTGGAGAGTTCAGTCTAAGGCTGCTTATGTAACTCAACTGACTGCTGCTGTCAGCTTTGCATAAGTAAACAGAGCCCAACCGGCGTCTCCAACACAACAGCGGTGACTGATGTGACATTTCTGATCACCGACCTGCCACATTTCTTGCAGGGGAACTCTCCCTCCTGCCCGGCTGAGGCTTTGTTGCCTGTTGAAGGGCTCGTCCGGCGTGCGTTGCCATCGTAGCGTGCTTTGGAGCTGGGAGGAGGTGGATGAGGGGCGTGGATGACCCGAGACAGCGGCTGGTCCCTCCCCGTGTCGTCCTGGCCTTTCATGATCAGGACGGTCCCGGGCTGCGCACACACACACACACACAATAAGAGAGAGAGGTGGAGTTAACATGAAAGCTCCAATTTAACAGTCACTGAGGGCATTTAGGAGAGAAAATAATGAGCCTGAACCTACTTTACGATCACCTTTTATGTAGGATAGTGTTACAATGGCATGCAAACATGTGCCAGTAAACAAACATATGGACACACAGTTAAACAAAACAGCAACATATGCAGCCTGGTACTTTCCCCAACAACTGATGTGTACTTAATGATGAAATGAAATGGAAATAAGAAGAATAAATGTTTCTTGTCGAGTCATTGTTTACTGACAGACATCGTGGAGTTGCACAATCCAGAGAGGGCTGACATCAGCCAAGTTATCCCCACTACACATCCAGCAGGGGGAAGCAAATGCAACAACCAGCCACCAGGACAAGTCCAGCAGAGTTCAAAAGGACAAAGTGTGGAGTCTGAAGAGGCAAGCTGAGGTTTCTCACCGGGATCATTTGGTTATGTTCCAAGGGCCGTGGGAGGTCTTTGTATAACAGGCATTTGTTTGTAGCTGTAAGGTTTGGTAGGCTCACCAGTTACCAGTTTCGTTGAGTCAGTCTACAGAGAGTCTTTTAGAGTTATTCAGCCTATTAAGTGTTTAGGGAGCGCAGTTCAAGCTGAGGGACTTTCTGATAGCCTGTGAAACATATTTTGCTGCCATGTGAGGAAAACCAGTCAAAAGCATCTTGCGACATCTTTACTGCATAAAACAGACGGAGCAAATAATCTCGAGCCGAGCCGAGAATTACTGCTGTCACTGAATGTCATAATGAAGGAGCTCAAAAGACAAAGAGTGTGGAAAATAATAACGAGGAGGAGATCGACAGGCAGACAGAACGCGCCATTTAGTTCAGTTTCTCAGTCAGTGACAGAGACGCATTACTTGTGATGACAATTTTGTTTTAACATAAAACATAAAATGTATTTGTCATCTTACTGTCATCGCTCAGGTCATCCATGAAAGAGAGAGTGAGAGAGAGAGAGAGAGCAAAACAGGACACACTCGCTTTTTTGGTCACTCCTCTTTCTCTCTCACTCATAGGGCAACGCAGGATATCATAATGTATCAACTGGGTCACAAGAGGTTAAAAATCCTCTTATAACGATAATCTGACCAACAGTCTCTCCCCATTGTTTTAATTTACATGCAAACTTATGGATGAACGAAAGAACATCCAGCCAGCTGCTTTACATACTGCATGTGAGTAAATAGGAATTAAACATGAGTCCAGACTCCTGTCATTCAATGCTCGTTCACTATCGAATATTAAACAGGCAGCAGAGTTAACATTAACATTACTGTAAAAAAGATGCCTGAATGTCTCTATGACAAAATGCCATCGCTTTAACAAGTAGATAAATCCAGTAATGTTACATATTCCATGTCTGAAAAAAAGGCTTATGTGACCTTCAAACCCAAACAAAGAGTCGAAGTTGGGAGTGGAAACGTACAGTATGTTTTCTGTCAAGCTTTGATGGAAGTAATTCATGTTTCACTTCTATAAGAGAAAAGGCTTCAAGGATGAGGACTGTTTTACTCTTAAACTATCAGTACTTCAGGGAATCTTTCCCACCAGGAGAAGTCTGAAAGTGTTTTAAATCATCTGTCGGAAAACAGGGAGGTCGTTTTATATTTGGGTTAATACAGTGACTCAGTAAACATGGTGACAAGGACATTTCATTATGGATACCATTCTTTTCAAAAACAGATGCCTCCTTCATACACGTCAGGGTCTACAGACAGACTACAGAATTGGCCATTGTTAAAAAGTACAAATCAATGATCTCATAGGTTACAGGATGAAATCGCTTTTCTCTAAAAACATTTTTTTATCTTATCTATGAATTAACAGGAACATGATGGTGGATGTCATAAAACAGACCTGTTCAATCCTTTTATCTACTCGTTTTATTTGTTTGTTCAGCCACTGGTTAATTTCCCATGCAGAGCCAATAATCAATTTCACACTCACGTTCTCAGTGGACTGCAGCGCGTGTGTGACCCTGGTGGGGCCGACATCCTGTTTCCTGTCAGCTGATCCTTCCCACTTCCTGCTGTCCTCCTCCCGCTGCGGCTCCAGTCTGTGAGAGCCCTGCTGGCCCGAGGAGGTAGAGTTTGAAGACATAAGCCTCTGGGAGAGAAACTTACAGCTCCATGCTCATTTACACATCTCTGTCGTGGAGCGTTACACATGTTGCCTTTCACACTGCAACTCTTTTGAACATTGGTTTTGAAGTATTTGTATTTTTTTTTTTCAAGGCTACGCAGTAAATACTGCAGAGTAAAGGGGGTTAATTGATTAAGATGATGAGGATGTTTAAAACTTGCTGCCGTGTATTTATGTAGCACAGTTTCCATAACAACCAGCAAACTGCACCTGCAATGTTTCCATGGTTGAAGGAAATCTCTGCATCTAATGTTAGTAAATGGTGGAGTGAGCTGCAGCCGCTCACACGCTGTTCATTTGAAGACTCAGCTTGTCAATATAGATATAGATGTTTCTGAATTGACGCTCTGCAGTTTCACATCTAAATAAAACGCTGCTGCTGTTTCATATCTAATCATATTGCCCTGTGGTTAAACAAGGTCACATTCATTGTGATTATTTATAACTAGATTAAGTTTTTTCTAGCTTTCAGGAAAATCTCTTCAATATATAACATATCAATATTTTGCATATTGCATTTGGTTGTTTCCATGACAGAGGTAGGTGGAAGCGCTTTGGCCTGCTTTATGTCAGGATCTTCATCGTCTCTGTGACAGCTTAAATTTCTAAAATGACCATCTTTACGACTTTATATCAGCAACAAAACACATTACTGCACTGTTAACTGACCTTGTGGTCCATCTCCTCCTCAGTGGTCCTGCTCTCCAAAGGCTCGGCCTCTCCGTAGATCAGCGTCCCGTTGCGGCCCATCTTGACATGTTTCTTGTACGTGTAGTAAAACTCCACACACTGCGCCACCGTCTTAGTGGTCACCTGTCAACACACACACACACACACACACACATATACACACACACACACACACACACACACACACCCACGCAATACATGTTATTGAGCACATGAAGTCATTTTTCCGGGCATTCGGGAGCAGGATCATTTTTGATTTGATCTGAGAAGCTTTCCTTCAGCTGGGGCTGCAGTTTGATCAATTATTGATTCATCTGCAGATTATTTTATTCTTTCACATAATCATCAGACCACTGACTTTACCAACATATGAAAAAAAAGAAAAAAAGAAAAAAGAAAAGCCGCAAACTCTTACATTTGAGAAGCTGAAATCACAAAGTGTTTGGCACTTCTGCTCCAAAAATGATCGGAACAAATAATCAATTATGAAATCAGTTGCTGATCTATCTCCCAGTAGATCCCACAGGCTGACAATTCACTTGTTGGTGAAGTGGTGTGTGACTGACATCCATGCAGAGACTCAGACAAGAAAATCGAATAGTTTTGCATTGTTGTGGAAAAGCAATAATTGATTGCGACACTGGAAATGATTAAACAAGAAGGACACATTGTTCCAGAGTGACTATATTTCCCTTTCCCCCGCCACAGGATATTATCATGTGCACACTGTGTGAACTGGGAAGTTTTGTTGATTGCACAGCTAGGTGGCCTTAGTCGCAGCATGACGCAACTGATTTTGCTGTCCCTGCCCTGTGAAACTGCACGCGTACCTGTTTCTGCACCATGAAGAAGTCCTTCTTGTATGCAGTGATGCCTTTGTTGAACTGGCGTCTCTCAGCTGCCGTCCAGCTGTCTGATCCTGAGGGAGGGAGAGGAAGACGTTTCAACAGAGAGGAGAGAGAAACAGCGTGTTAGTGGCCAGTTTATAAACACTTAATCACATAGCAAGTATCTTTATTCTGGTTGTGTTGAGACCTAGACAAGTTCAGTGCCCCCCAAACCCCCCCTCTTAAAACCACACACACATTCACTCAAATCACTTGATAAACAATGGCTCTCCTGTCTTCTGCTTGGGATTAGCCACATGCTGCCCCCCCCCCCCCCCCAGCCTATTCCCCTCTTCCCCCCTCCTTTCCTCATCACGTTGACCCTGACAATCCTCCATAGTCCCCCACTACCCCCACCAGCATCAACAGCAACACCACACTCTCGCTACTGCAGCTGCCATTGCTTAGAGGCAGAGGCTCAGAGAGTCCATCACTGTTTATTGGTAATAAGACGGAAATTTTTTTTGGGGGGGGGGGGGGGGGGGCACGCTGCACACATCCAAGATTATTAAGTAAGGCACAAATATAAACACAAACATACACAGATAAAGCAAGAATTTATCTTGGCTGAAATTTGGATTTTTAACTATTTATGAGCATTTGTTTTGAGCTTCTTTGTGCACCAGATGGGTGGGGTCTTATCACATGAGGTAATAAAGGATGCTAGAAAATGATGGCAATGACTGGTGATCAGTTTAGTCAACTTTCTTTTACGGATCATTTCTCACAGAAGACGCTGCTTCAATAGATCTAGGGCTGCCAATAATCATTAGAATTCATCATCAATTCATCTGTCGACTGTTCTGTCTGTTTGGTCTGTTAAATGCCAAAAAATACTGAAAACTGACCGTCAACAGTCTAAAACCCCATATTTATCAATGTAATATCACATCAGACATTTGGTATTTTTGCTTGAAAAATGACTGAAACGATTACTTGTTTCAGATCTAAGTAAATCCCATCCATTTATTGTTATTGGAAAAAAAAAAAAAAGCAAAAAAAAAGCAAAAGTTCTATTGAAATACTAATAAATTATATTTTTATAGTACTGACCTGAGTAGTGGTAGTTTGACAGCTGATGAGACTTGGAGAAAATTGGGTTCCTCAGCATCAGGAGCGACAGAGCAGCCTGAAAACAAGATCGTAACATTACTTGAAAGTGAAGACACTTGGCACATTAGCTGCATTAACTGCACAACAGTGATTGTTGTGAGCTTTTATAGAGAAGGTCACTCCTGCCAAGCAGACTGACTCTTGCTCTATTAGGAGCTCCAGCTGTGCTTTATAAACCTGTAAAAACACACTGAGCCAAACAATGAATGTTACAGGTGACCAGGGAGGGAGATAACCATCGTTCTCATTTTCCTGCAAGTATCAAGTACCTAAGTGCATCATATTATGTTGATACGCTCTCTGGCATTGTCAAAAAAAGAAACCGTCTCACTGTGCATGAATGCTGAAAGACGAGACCGCTGCAGAGAGTGGGCGCTCTGACAGCACCCCCCCCGCCGCCCCTCCTCATAGTTTCCTTGACAACGCTGGACCAGAGCTGGTCGCTAGGGCCTGAAATCTCCAACAGTATCGTACCACAAAGCACTCTGAACAACTCTGAAGCAGGCATCGAGTCAAGTCCAGCTTGTGCATCTTCAATAATGGAAGTAGTGGTTTAGGATGACTGTTTATGTCGCTCTAAAGACAATGTGATGCAAAACGCAAACATTTGTTTTCCCTGTGAAATGAAAAGTCAGTCTGTGCTGCTCAGTGTTGAATAATTCTTATTCGTATTAGTCTTTTTTACACAAGACAAAAATAGTAAATGTGATTTATATTGTTTCTTAATTTTTTCAACTAAATATCTAGTAAGATTAGGTGCCACAGATACAGTATTATTAGTATTATTGTTAGAGCTGCAATGATAGGGGGATTGGTTGGTTGGGAACTGGTTGGTTGATGAACAAAAAATTTACAAAAATTTACAAAACAATTTTGATAATTGATTAATTGTTTAAGTCATTTTTAAGCCAAAATGTGAAACATCTGATGGCTCCAGCTTCTCAAATGTGACAATTTGCTGCTTTTTCTTGGCTTCACATCATAGTAAATTGAATATATTTGGTGTGACAAAATAAAAGATACCTTAGGGTTATACAGGTTATTATGAATCACATCATAATCAAGTATGATAATAATTGTTAGTTGCAGCCCTGATCATTATTATTATTATTATTATTATTATTTGCATTTAAATGACTCAATTTAACTTTGTTACATTCAAGATAAAAGCTGGTCTCATGCAGCGAGGCTATTCTGAGATGTTCAGCCTTCATTTTTTCTTTTATTATCCCAAGTGTAGCCATTGTTCCAACCCTCCCACTGCTCATTTCTGTTTAATTCTCTGAAACTGCACCATGCCTGACTGTATCTGATGTTGTTTTGTTGGTATTTCAATGGGGGTGATGTGACCAGGAAAGGGCCACTTGAGATGCTGCCTCGCAGCATTTAACAGTGACAGCTATTTGGCCTCATTACCACAACCAGCACAGAGCACATTGTTCTTTTTTTTTGTGAAATTTGAAATCTAATCAGTTGCACAGAGAGACTTATCATAAGTCGTCATTTGAGCTATTTCATACTGTGGTCAAAGATGAGGTCAGGCTGCTCTTGAAGGATTACATCCTCGGATTTATGCACTGCAAACTGAACTATCCCTGATAATGATCTCTGATGTAATTATCGGTCTGACGGTGGTACAATGATTATGAGACACAGGATGTATCACTTTCAGGTTCAGGTGGGGCACCCGTCTGACCAGTCTTGGTGACACTATCACTGAACGCAAGCTTGAACATTTATGACTTTTCTGACCTTTCTCAAGCACATCTATGACTTTGATGTTTCGTGTATCAAGATGCTTTCAAGTACAGCAAAGAAATACGTGTGAACCTGACCACATGTGTTAAAAACCTGATGCAACAAGGGCAATATACTGTACAATGCTGTACGTTTCGCCTGGCATCTTAAAAGGTAGAAATCCTTCTCCTCATCATGTCGAGTGAAGCCCTGATCTTTGCTTTCTATATTTGACAATATCTAGAACATGGCTACAATAAACGACTGAGCTAGGGCTGCAACTGATGAATAGATTCATCTTTTGGTTTATAAAATGTCAGGCTTTAGGAAACCTCTTCAAATGTCTTAAATAAAACAAAAGAAAAAAGCAGCAAATCCTCACAACCGAGAAGCTTGAACTACAGAATTTGGGGCTTTAATTAACTTGAAAAAACTATAAATCAAATATTAAAATAGGTCAATTGTAGATTTTTCTGTCAATTGACTGTTGTGCTTCACACCTCTCTGACAGCATGTGCAGCTCTTCTGCTCTACACACAGCAGCATCACTCTGCCTCTGGCTAAAAAAACCACACTGTTGTCAGTCATCTCAGGACACCACAGAGTTTCAGTACAGAGCAAAAGTGAAATTCTACAGATCAGTCACTTCCGTTCAGTAATCAAAGAGAGCTCAGATGAATGCATTACAATACATTCACTACATCTAAGTGCGGACAAGAAACCAGATTATTGGGAGGGAGCCGGTTAGGGCAGGAAGTCGGAGGACACGTGCGTGTGCACTGCATCAGTCTGATTACTTTAAACTTTGCATTTAGATGCAGCTGGTCAATAATCAGATTCATCTTCTCCCACATTTCATATTTTTGAATTGCGACTTTCATATTTTCAGTGTATTAGTGAGATATGAAGCAACACCATGACATGTTTTTGTCCTGGTTTGACTTTATATTGAATTCTTTTGAATGGAAGGCCTTGCTCTTGCTCATATGAAACCCCAACTCTAACCCTGTTAGAAGAAGGTTAAAGGTTCACAAGACCAGAAATCAGACAGAAATCCAGTTTCCTCGTGTACATGATGCTTAAGGTTTGTGCAGAAAGCCAACAATAACATGATTGCATTGCAGTAATGGGCTTCTGTCCAGTTACAAAGCATAGCAATATATTCTTTCAAGGCTTTGAGGTAAATGGCAAATGTAATCATGTGTGGACTGTACATTAGGCCTCGCATTTTCTCTCATTCAATGCTATTACTTCGGAAATAATGATTAAATACCCCATTTCAAAATGATTTACCACTTCAAAATGAGAAAAACAAACCTAACAAAGTCTAAAAACGATAAACTACCGCCAGTTTGTTCTATTAATCATTCTATAAAAGCTGGAGTCCTTTTTTCTTGAAATGGTTCATATCTGATATCTTTTAAGTTTTTCTGTGTGACACTAGATATTTTAACAGGAATGCAGATATTGCTGTTTTTATGAGTCAAATCAATCTTTAAGAGGAAAACATGTCGCTGTTCCTGTGTGGGTCAGAAGGAAAAACGGATAAATCTGTTTATTGCAGAGCACAGCTCTTGCTCATTTTTCTTTTTAATAGTGTAAATCCCTGCCCGGCCGATCAATACGGATTGTTCTGTCACACTCACCATTATGTCCCCTTTGCATTCGTACAGACAATGGTGGGCTAACTCCTGGTTGGTGCCTCCTCCACACAAAACACTGGAGCAGGCCATGTGCATGAGGTCTTCCACTGAAAGAGACAAAGATTGTTCATGACAGGGAAAAAAAACACACACTTTGTTATTATTTTACAAACAGTGGTGACAAGATTTTGTAAATTTGTAAGGGAAAGAATGAACAAGGCGAAGCATGTAATACAATCATAATCTAATAAAATGATGTGATTTTTTCTATTATGGACGATCAACATTAGTCTGAGTCTAAAACAAACTTCCCCACAGTGACAAATACTCTATATGGTATTACAATAAGATACCACTGCATATGAGAAAATGTAACATGGTAATACCATTACATTTACATTTACAATTACATTTTCTCATATGCAGTGGGATCTGCAGAGTTAAAACTGCTTGCACAGAAGTCACCCACATTGCAACATCTTGATCATGAATTGTTGAAAACGTTATCTCTCAAGTGATAACAACAGACAGTTACTTCTGTAGTTTGCAAACAAGGAAATTACATACTTAAATGAATAAAAACACAGGGTTTAAGACAAAAGAAATTGGTGATTTATATTCAAACTAATTACTTCTTATCATAAAATGTAAATCAGGACTCTGAAGAGCAGAAAGTCAGCTTCACAGGAAATAATAGTTAGCTGCTTTCAGCCTACAAATCCTGCACAAAACATCCTCTTCCGTCTTCTGCTGTTGGTTTCAGGTGATGTAACAATAGTGAAATAATGTGTCAGGTATTTTTACTTACCTTTCTCGTGGAAGTCAGGTTTTTCCTCCAACTCATTCAATGGAGCCCAGACCAGATCCGCGCAATGGTGATCCAGCTCGACAGCTGACCGCTGCCTCAACTCTGGCACCTCTGCCTGGTACCGCGACCCAATATTTATCCGCCTGGGAACAGGACATCAGTGTGAGCGACAAGGATGGAGATCATTCAATTTGAATTTGATCAGAATTCATCAAGTGCCTCTTCAGTTATGAGGCATTTATTCACTCTTAAATATTTCAGTCAAGACATCACATATCAATATCAAATTTCTTTTGAGAGTAAAGCTGTTGTTTTTTTTCTCAGATCATATATTGGTTTCCTCGCTTTTCTTCCTGCCATGATCTTTAAATAGCCGCAGGGAGATTGCTGAGGCACTCAGGCTCTGAGTGCTGTAATTCTTGCACTGTTTCGAATTCAAGCTTGTTACACAGCTCTCTTGTGTTCTCAGCATAATGAGTAAAATGCAAATGACTTTCAAAATGTGTATTTTAAAAAGAATGCATTTCTTGAATTGACTGAATTGAAAGTAAATGGATCCTCTTTCTGCTGAGGGACAAAAGTTGTGGCCAAAGCAGAAGAAAGACTCATAATCCAACCAGTGCGGAAAGTCAAAGATAATATTTCTCAAGGGGCTGAAACCAGATATCACAGGGATGCAGTTTTGTTCACACAGACAATCCCGTTCAAGCATGTCTCCTCCCTCCTCTGCATTTCCAGTGGGCCTGCAGTATTTCCAGCTGAGTGAGTGTGTGTATTCTGGCTGCCTCCCCCAGGGAAGGTGGGCTGCTAAAAGTTGAACTGTGATGCCTCTTGTGTGCACACCAGACCCAGCTGAAGCCATGATTTATGAGAAGCCTCACTGGCTCGTCCACTAACTAACTAACTGCTGAGCAGCTGGCACTAGTCAGGCAACAGCTTGCACAATGCACCCCATAAACTGCACCTCACTGTCAATGCAACAGCAAGCAACTACAAAAAGAATTGTTGTCTGATGGTTTAAGGGTTAAACACCCGGGTCTCAGTTTTCTTTAAGCTCCTCCTCTCTGCTGCTCTAATTTTTATAAACGCCCAAGCTACCGTTGGCTGTGTTTACATTAAAGGAGTAACTTGGTTGTTGGTGATTTCTTATTGGTCTTATTTGGTTTAAGTTTTTCCCTGCATTATCTCTGAGAATAAATTTATTTATTTTTGGATGGTATTTTTTTTCTGCAATGGCCATTCAATGTATTTACATCTCTATATAGTAGCTTTTACTGTTAGTGCCACTCCAGCACTGGATTCGATGAGGAACAATGCAGACATGTACCGGTAATCCAGCGTAAGTTTATCTCACTGAATTCAGTCTCGCTGTTTACTTCCTTTATACCATATCAAGGTTGTTTTAAATGAATGCTAATTTAAATGGAACTCTTCCTACTGCATCTGCTTCACATTAAAAGTTCCCTAACTTGTGAAACACAAGGAAGGCTTTTATTGTGAAGCTGCCACAGGATACAGCAACAGCATATTTTATAGGTTAGTTCTGCTTGTATCAGTAATGAAAGACATTTTTCTGTTTATATATTGAAACAATATTTTTAACATAACAAGATTATGACTTTATTTAGAGTCATTTTTTCGTATATTTTGTGTTGAAAAGGGGGATATGCATGTGGGTTGTATGTTGCATGTTAGTGGCATGTTAGTTTGCAGGGAAGTCGGCAACAATGAACCAAAATCAACCTGGACTGCAGAGGGTTAAAACAATGCAAGTCTCTTTGGCTGCACTGTTAACAGTTAAACCAGTTCCTCTGTTGTAATTCCATAGCTGCTCAACTAGTGTCTGCTGGAGTATTAAACCATGGGTGTGAATCTAAATCAACCAGGACTAAAATCTTAAGGATTTAAACTTTCATATCAACAAAAGCCTCATATGGTATTCTGTTAAACTCCAGATTCTGATCAGTTTCCAGCCACATTATAACACACACTGAAGAGCACAGGCTCAGGCCTCTGGTGTATTTAACGTCATTAGTTTTCAAACAGCTTCAAGGCTTTCATTTGACAGATAACACGGACTTGTTATGACAGGATGCATTTCACTGAGGGAGACATTAGGCTGAATAGTTAGATCAGAAGGTGAATGCTGCCACTAATGCAAGCTGTGGATGACAGGGCAAAAGATTCCAGTGGTAACAGTGGTGAAGGGGAGGGCCGCTTTAAAGGATGGGTTTAGAATTTCAAGTCTGTGCTCTCCTTCAAGACAAATCATGATTCAGCCCAGTGTTATGGTTTGAATAATTGATTGCAGAACTACTACTCAAGCATGCTCTTGAGTAACCATATAATTTATCTGAAAATGACACACACACAGCTCATCTCCCTCCCCCCAAACCCACCCTTTCCATAATGGAAGATGATGATTTTGGGATGTGGAGAGGGAAAATACTCACGGCTCGATGCTGACTGGAGTGGCCTCGCTCATAGCCGACAGAACTGGGGGTGTGATGTCGCAGCTGTCTAAAGGGGCAGCAACACAGAATCCACTCAGTCACATTATCAAAAAGGTTTTTGTCATAAATCGCAGGAGTTATATTTTGTATATGTTGTATATATTCTGTCTTGGAGGTTAAAAACAAGAATATCAAATGCAGAATCATACATCACTGCCAGATGTTTATTACTTTATGTCTGAATCTACACAGTTTAGATGTCCTGTGGATAATTCAGTGAGGTCTCATGAACTTATCTTTATGTTTTTTACTTACTGGAACGCAACAGGCTGCGTGTGGCCGACTTGGGCGTTGCGGGAGGTGGCAGGCCCTGGCCGCTGGCGGCAGCGGCTGCTGCAGAAGACAGGAAGGTGGAGAAGTAGAGGCCTGAGCCCTCACGAACAGGGCTGAGGATGGGTGGAGGCGTGTAGGGGGGCATGGTGAGGGGGTTGTCAGCCAGGCGAACGGGGGAGCGTAGGTGGCTCTGGTAAGGTGTGATGGTGGAGTACACTGGCGGAGCGATGAATAAACCGGGTTTAGGTGGTGGGATGAAGAGAGGCTCAGGCCGGGGACGCCGTTTGGACTTTTTGCCATCTTCGTCTTTCTCCCCCTCTGTGCCGCCATTCTGGTGAGGGAAAATCATTTTAAGAGGTGAATATTTGACTCTGTTTTTAATTTTATGTAAAAACACACACACAAAAAAAAAACACACGACAATTTGGCTGCTAACACAGTTGCCTTTCTATGTGTTTATCCAGAGAAATCCTAGAGAACAAGCCACCCCAACCCTCAACTGTATGGTACATAATGTACAGTATGGCAGTGCTAAACCCTGATAATCTGCCTGATCTGGGACAGGGCAACCAGTTCACAAAAAACCCCCCTCACTGCCCAAATGAAAGAGGGAAAGGGGGAAAAGTGTGGACAACTAAAGTGGGGGCAGGGGAGACACCGAGCATGGTGGGGGGAAGGGAGAGTATGTTGGTGGGGCGATGTGGCATAAATGCAAGGATTTAATAACTGGAGTTTAGACAGGCAGAAATAAGACTGAAGAAGACAGATGGATACCAGATTATTGCTCGACTCTGATAGCTTGGTAAATAAATATATGAAAATGTACCAACTAAAAAAGGTTTAGCAAACTCTGCTGGCACTGCAAAAACAAACAAACAAACAAAGACAACAGAAAGCCATCAAGAACAAAATTATACTGACTTGCTCTGAGCTCTCTGACAAGGAGTTCCTGAGTGAGCGTCTCCGGGTGACAATGACCGAGGGTGTGTGGTCTGCACGGCCGAGGTCCTGGGGGTTTGAAGGCCTGGGGGGCCAGTTGGAGGCCAGGGTTGCTTCGTCTCTGTCAGGGGAGGAGGGATCCTGCCTCCGGACCGGAACAGACACGGGGATGACGAGCGGCAGAAGGTTGTCGTCTCGAGGGCGCTTGGCCTCTGATTCACTGGGACTCCATGGTCTGTGTGGCTCCTAAGAAAGATTGTGGATTCATATAAAACATCCTAGAGCATATGCAAATGCATTGCCAGCACACTGCAAATGAACTGGTTGACACTAAACAGCTGAAACCTTAAGTGTATTTATCAATCCACAAAAAATCTCAATGAATCAGTAGCAATTTTGATGAGTGAGAAATTGTTCCAGCTCCTTAACTGTAAATATTTGCTGGTTTTTTCATCTTTCATAACTGTTAACTAAGGAAATCATAATGGGTATTCATCACTGTATTACTTTCTGGTGTTTAATAGACAAAATCAATTATCCAGATTAAATCAATAATAAAATAAAGGTTATTTGTATCCCTATACTAAAACATACATCCTCGTGGATTTAAAAACACTCAGAGGGTGACTCCTCAAACTAGGTTACTGTAATAGTTAAAGACAGCAGTTTCATCCTGTTACAACCTGTTGCAACAATTAATAAAGTTATCTGCTGCAGCTGATACGGAGCACCTTCAAGTACCTGCAGCTTAGCACACCATAGTACAATAACATTTACTTGGTTGGCTGCCCGATTCAAATCAATTCAATAAATTGGAAACCCTACAACCTTGTTGCTCACCTCACACAAAAACACAACACGTAACAAAAATTCAGTCAATACTCAAAATGGAGTGTTAACAAATAGGTCGATACAATACTCAACGAGCCTGAGATGTATTCCCACAAACACTGAAAATAAACCGCTGTAAAAAAGCATTTCAAAATAAAACAGGATGAAGACAGAACTTGAAATGTTCCCATGTCTCGGCTTGATATTGCACTGCTAGGTGCAGCACTTAAGTGACAGACCTTACACGCATGTCAAAGAAACGATCCCCAAAAGCATTCTTCACATTTTTTTCTTTGAGAAACTGTAATGAGTGGGCACAAGCAGCCTGGGTGCTTTAGAGCAACGATCAACTCTGGAGCAGCTTCAAAGCCATCTAAACCACCACATCAGAGGCCAGTTGAAGACGGATGCATTCTGCCGCTGCACGCTGCATCGTCATGGGCAGAGAGGCATGCAGCAGTGTGGGCTATGCTGAATCTCTGCTCATTATTGCTGGTGGAAAACTCCAGTCCCTACACCGGAGTGGTGGAGAGATATTCTGCTGAGCACTGCACGCAGGGCAACCCTGCACCCCTCCCTGTACAGAGAGAGGGGGGAGGGCAGACAAGGCCAGGCTGGAGTTTCTCTCCTTTGATGGGATGGGGGGAGGTGTGTGCAGGCATGTAACCAAACACACTGTCTGTATGATCAGCTACCCATGAGGCAAATCCAGGGCACAGCCGTGCTGAACTACAGACATACTGACTCTGTGCTGTTTGGAAACAGGACTTGTTGCACAATCAAGACATTCAGCAGATAAACACAGATAAGTTTATGCCTTCACATGGCACAGCTAGGGTAAGTGGCTCCTTTAAAACATGCTGTGAGAGCTGAAAAGTCACATAAGAAGCTGTTTTTAAAGTATATGTGACAATATTCACAATGTAAAGATTTAGCCACTGATTTTCCCCACAAGGCAGAGTTGAGCAGCTCAGTCCTGTTGTGTACACTTCATTGGGCGTTGATTACACCCAGCATCTCTTCCAGCAACACGTTATTCACAAACAACACAAGTTTTGGCAGAGTTTTCTTGGCAGTAGGCTGTTTGTTCCAGTTCCCGCTCTTGTTCGGGGAGCTGAAGTCCCACTACAATTATAACCTAGGATAACACTAGAAAAATAGATTTCTAGTTCTCACCAAGATATTCACAATTAAGGCTTCCAGCTCATGGCGATGAGTTTAGATATAAATTGCTATGTAATGATCGGGATTGAGAACATTCTGTCCTTTTCTATTTAAGGTTATTTCTGTGGTTCTTTTCCTTGAGAGGAAACAGCTGAGAAACAGATGAGTGCGCAAAAGAGCGAGGGAAACAGAAAGACACAAAAAAGGAAAAGACAAGGGAAAGACAGAAGTAAAACGAAAGCAACATAAGGAAAGAAGAATGGCTGAGCATTTTGATAGTTTACAAATTAAAATGAGCATTTACCTTGACAACATGTGACGGCAGAGACTCCATTTCCGAGGCCTTTTGAGCAAGGGTCTCCAGGTTGACCTCCTGGGACACCCTGCGTTTCCTGCGCGTGCTCTGGATGACGCCCGTTGGGGCTGCCTGAATGTCACGGGCCCCGTTCTGGGAGCCCTGCAGCCCCGGGGCTGCCTGATCCGAGGAGACGGAGAGAAAAGGGTTGTCGGATGGCGCCCCTCCTTCCTTGGAGAGCCGTCGTGATCTGCGAAGCTGCGTTTGCGATTGGAGCTGCGTCTGGGGCTGCGACTGGGACAGGGGCTCAGACTGGAGAGGGGGCTGCAGGGGATCTGACGACTGCTGGGGTTCTGGGGTGATGTCCTGGATGACTGGTTCCTGGATCTTTGGGGGAGCTGGAGCAGAGGACTCCTGGGAGTGTACCACCACAGGCTGTGGATGTGGGTGAGGGTGTGCATTTTGTGCACCAGGGTAATAGTCAAGCACATGAGCGTTTTGTTGTTGCAACTGCTGATGTTGCATTTGCTGCTGAATATGGAGCTGTTGCACCTGCTGTTGTTGTATTTGCTGCTGCTGTTGTTGTTGTTGCTGTATCTTTTGTTGCTGCTGCTCGTGCTGTATTTGTTGCTGCTGCTGTAGCTGTTGCTGTACGTGCTGTTGATGCTGAATGATTTGTTGTTGCTGCATTTGTTGATGGTGCTGCTGCTGAATTTGCTGCTGGATTATGTGATGTTGTTGCTGGCGTTGTATTTGCTCTTGCTTCTGCAGCTGCTGTAACTGGTGTGGGGGTTTTGCCTGTGTTGAGTAGTTTGGTGGGTTAGGTAGGGTTGTCCTGTTGCCTTGAAAGGTCTGGTAGTAGGCTGGCAGATGCTGCTTGGGCTGACCAAAAGCCAACTGGAAGGGCTGCAGAACTGAGCTTCCTCCTGGGTGGGAAGTGCTGTGCTGCTGAGTGTTCAGTGCCCCAGGTTTTAATGTTTCCTGAAAGGCCTGAGACTGCTGCTGCTGCTGCTGCTGCTGCTGCTCCCACTCCATGCCCCGAGCCTTAACCGCATCCCTGTAGACTTCCACTGCAGGGTTGGCCCCTAGAGGCTGCTTGTCTGCAGCTCTGTTTGGGGGCTGTTGATGTGGCTGTAAGCCAGAAGTCTCGTGCATCGACTTCACAAATGCATTCTGGGTCCTTGAGTCTGTTACGTTAACTCCTCCGATATAATTTGTAAAGTTTTGTCCCCAGTTACTCATGGTGGTCCAAGAGGCAGCTCTCTGCTGCAGGGACTGTGATGGCTGCTGCTGACTGGGCTCCTGGTGGGCCCACTTCATTGGAACAGTCTGCTGATAATGACCCCTGCTCTGGTCACCCTTATCTGGGCTGAAGATAACAGAATTGAGGTACATGTGAGGACCTTCTGGATTGGAGGTCACGGTACTTGCAGCCTCGCTCTGTCCGGGATCTGAAGCAGTGCCACCTGGGACATAATAGGACCCTTCAGGGTGCTGAGAAGTCTCCTTCATTGCTACGCTTTGATCGTTGAAAAATGTGATGCGTTTGCCTGTTCTTTTGGCGCTGGGTTTCTGCTGGGCTGGTACACTCATGACGGGCATGAATAAGCCGAGCCAGGTGAATATTTTCAACCAAACTAACTACCGATGCTCAACCGGTTGTCACTTGAATATATCAATCCAAAAATCAAAGGGTATCCACAGTAAAATAAAGCTATAAAACTACATTGACATCAGTGTAAGGAGGAGTCAGGTCAACCAAGATAATCTTCTCTTCCCCTCTGAAGTTCTTTGTGACCCATCCAGAGGTTGCCGGCCTTGGGGTGAATAGATCCGAAGAAGTCTGTGTGTTTTCCTCATTCATGGGCAACACCCTGTATAGAGAAAATGAGAGAGAGGTCAAGCATTGAGCCATCAGACTAAAGGGGTCCCCACAGGGGGCTCTCATTATCATCCCTGCCTCAGCCATGTAAAAAACCTGTTGTTTGCTTTTTCAACAATAGACCTCCACTGAAAGGTATCGGGTGTGAGAATAGAGGAGGGGAGGGGTAGGTTTAAACTGTGTCATTATTCGCTAAGCTCACATGACATAGGGATAAGGTCCTGCATGCAGCCGGACACGTATACTAAAGGATCTGCATATAGCATTCCTTAGGAAAATAGTTAATAGAGAAAGCTAAATCAATAGTTCCTGGAAATGTCATTACAGGATATTACTGCACCAGGTTTAATGATGGGCTGTGACATCAGCACAGATGCACAAATGCACAGAAGAAATGTTCATCATTGAGGTTGACTTGCAACTTTAGCACCTTTGTCAAAACCCCTCACAGCTCAACTGACCTGCAACAGAAAGGAAGCTCTCTTTCCCGCCAAACAACCCGAACAGACAGCAGGTTGAACATGATAGAAAGCACTCTTTTTACAACTATGTGACTCATCGAAAAAGGGAACTCATGCCCTTTGAACCATGGCTGCAGACTCAAAAAAGAAGGGCAACTGAAAGTGAGCAAGCATGAGTCATGTTGAAAAGATCTATGCAAGGGAAAAAGTCACAATGGCCTTGAAGGCTTTGCTATCTTGTGGGGAGATCTTGACAATTGCCATGGTAACCCGTTATGATAAGCAAAAATATTATTTTACGTCCAGGTTTTGGAGCAGATTTTGAAACAGCGCAGCCTGCCAATTTTCAAGCTGAACACAGATCGCCAGTGTTTCTGTTAAAAATTTCAATCCTTGCTCCATCTGTATAAAATGAAAATCTTGCCTCTCTTGTGCAGCAGTCAACAACCTAAAACAGAAAACCATTACAATTTTTTTTTTTATTGCTGCGAGAATCCGAATAATCAATGCACTGGCCTGCTGCAGGACGCATGTTATACAAAACTATTTGGCAAGATGATTACATAAATGAATCCTAGAATCTCTACAACACGGGCTTGGCAGAGACCATCTCTGACAACCTAGTGACTGACAGTTGTCACCCTTTACTCTGGTGGCCTAGTAAAACACAAGCTCCTTAAAATAGACAGCTGCAGCTGTTCAGATCCTGCACTGGCTCAGGGGCACCGCTGACTGGGGAAACTGAATGGTCATGCTATGTTGCTAACAAACTGTGTGTATGTGTGTGTGCATCAGCAATGCCATGCGATGTTACACATGCCTATAGCCCTGTTGTCATATCATATGTAACACCCCCTATGAAAAAGATGCACATAAGCAAACCACATTCTTTTCTTGCAGAGTGACCCATAAGTGCTGATCACAGGGCGACCACGCTGTGTGAGCAGCCTCTGTGCATCTAACAGACACACACTCCATCTGAGGTTAGGGATTATCGTGACGCATCACAAGTGCAACCTTATACAAGCCCGGGGTTTAGCCCAATAAACACACTAACACGTTAAATTGGCTTAAAATGAATGTCAAGCATCATTAGCGGGCCTAATCCATCGCAGTTTCCTAATTTAAATCAGTCCGTGTGGCATGGCTCGCACATCAGCCGACATATGCGGCCTGCACCGTGTCAGTGTGAGACGACAATTAAAGAAGATAGAAGAAAAACATGCTGAGTCCTTCCACGACAGGACTCTTCCTGGACCCCCCCTCTCCCTCTCCCTCCCCTCCACATCACTTTTTTGTGGCCAGCCAGCTCAGCGCTATTTACGAGAAAGCCTTTGTTGCAGAAAACGGATTATCCAGTCACTAATGCCATGTCCCATTGCAACAAACCGAGCCAACAATGCGGACTGTATGACAAAAGTGTGGTGGCATGGCTAATAAAGAAATGCCGCTGATCGATACAAGTTGTCAACAAGGTTAATACGTCACATGTCTCCTTCTTGTTGCAGTCTCAGTGCAGTGACATTATAAACATCCTACAGACGAGCGATGAGCCCCGTGTGGTGGAGGTTTGATCCGACAGCACTGCGCGCCCAGTCCGTCTCGGCGAGGTAAACAAAACTTTGTCAGTAAGCTGTGGCCACAATAACATGCACTGTCGACCACAACAACAACGCCACACAGTCATCGACACGGCGGCTCCAGCCCTGTCTGCCCCGATACTTACTGTGTTTGTCATGAAAGCTGCTACTAACGGCAGCTCAGCCCGCAGGATCGCACACTCGCAGCTCTGTGCGGCCAGCAGCGGCAGCAGGCCCGCACAATACCGACCTGCGATGGTGACTGCATACATCCCCAAGGTTGACTCATGCTATGCTGCTGACCTCACTCACTGGTACTTTTTTTTTTTTCCTCACCCCCCCCACCCCCTACCACCAACACACCTCCCCGCTACAAAGTCAAGAGGAAAAGGGGGTCGACGTCGGTGCGTAAACAGATTCCTCCCCGGTTGGAAACTGAGCGCTAATCTGCACAAACGCGGGCGCAATGCCGCCGCTGTCTGTTGCACATTATTGCACTAGGATTGCACACAAAAAAAAAACTCACACTGGCAATGCGGCCTTTTGCTGTACAGCTACTCTCTCCGTGTCTCTGCTTGTCTTGTGATCCCCCTCCCTCCACCGCCACAAGCTCGCTGGCCACACCTACTTCCATGCCCATAAAAGGCCTTCCTCTGACACGGAAGGCGCTGTAATTTACGGAGCAAGATCCCTCTCAGTCCATGCGGGAAATTCCAACACACATGGGAGGACCGCGGGGCTTGGAGGGGAAGGGCGCACCCGGTTACACACACTCCGTTTACATTCACTTTCCTTTCAAAATCACCACTTCTTTTTTTCCTCGTCTGGTTACTTTAGAAATTCGTCTTGAATTGCACGTATGGTGTGTGCACATTACACATCAAACAGGGTGTTATTCATGGAAGCTGCAGAAAAAGGTCTCCAGGGTGTGGGAGGAAAAATGTGAAAATACATTTTTGTTTATATTAGGGCTTCTGGTGATGATATTTTTAGCATGAATTCACCATTTACAAATAAGTGTCTAAAACAGTGAAATACAACAACATATTCATTACACATCAACAGATCCTGATTTGATTTATAGTGTTTACTTTCTCGGTGTTACCAGCACCAAAGTATTCAGTTTATATTGAGACAGAGAACAGAGACAGAGAAGACCCTCACCCTTTGTGGAGAGGCAGTCAATTTGGTATTTTTACTTAATAAATGACAAACACATAGAATAAATTTGGGCTGCAACAAAGAATTATTTTCATTAATCTGCTAATCATTTTCTCCATGGATCACTGAATTTGTGAAAATCTGAGAAAATAGTGCAAAATGCCTGTCATAATTTCCCAGAGTGCACAGTGCCATCTCCAAATGTCTTGATTTGTTCAAATGATATTCTTGAATTTCAAAGATACTCAACTTAAATTGACAGAAAACAGTAAAATGAAGCAAATCCTAATATTGAAGCACAGACTATCTGTCATGTTTGCTTGAGAAAATGGTTTAAGTAACTATAAAGAAAAAGTATATTGTTATCCAGGCCCAGATGTTGCAAGGTGATCTATGGCCTACTCAATGATGTAATATCAAACAAATAAAGCAATAGCCAAGATAAAGAAGTGACCCTGGTCATCATGAGGCAACCAACCACCTGTATAAAGCAGTCCTGACACCATTATATGATTAGTTAATTCGTCAATCAATTGTAAATCAATCAATATTGATAATTTATTCTAGAGCTAAAACGATTTGTCAATTTCAGTGCAAAATGAATCAGCAATTAATGTACGTGTAGTAATTCCTGGCTATACTGCATAGGCATTTTTCACAGAATACATTTGGACACATCACAGTAGGAAAATCACTATAATAATATTAATGATGGCTGAATTCTATTTAGCTGCTTCACTTTTAGGGTCCTTCTAATGTGCATGTTGGTTTACTATCACACTGTTATGGCTTACTGGGGCTCTTGAATGGAACCGGCCCAGTATCATTAGTGACACCTGTGCCTTTCCTACAATGACAAGTCAAAATGTCTGCTGTGAAAAGGGCCTATTATAATAGGAAGTCAAACTGCTTTACTATTGGTAAATGATGACACACTATCATGTCACTGGACATGACCAAGCAGGCAGTCAGACTGTGCAGGGCTGTAGTCTCTCTCCCGGGCCCTCTCTCCTCTCTCTGGCCCTTAAAATAACGTGCAAAGCCTGAAAACATTCACAGATGCAGTCGACAAGAAGTCGAGTCAGACTGACATGGCTGCCTCTGATGACACTGTCACTGCACTGGGAATTGTGGTGTGAGTGTGTGTGAGAGTTTATAACAGCTGTTTTGTTGGGCTTTTGAAGAAGACAACAGAGGTGCTATGACAATTAGTCGATTTATAATTTTGTCTCTTGACAGATAATTAACAGGCAACTAATTAGATAATTAATTAATCATTAATGTAATTTTTCAAGCAAAAAATGCCAAACATTTTATGTTGTCAGCTTCCCAAATGTGAGGATTTGCTGCTTTTCTCTGTTTAAAATCTTTCAACATTGAATATTGTGGGGATTTCTGACTGGTTGTCAGATAAAACAAATTATTTCAATGCACCACCTGGGGTACTGGGAAGTAGTGACAGGCATTTTCTCTATTTTCTGACGCCTTATCATCTAAACCCTTAATTGAGAACTACAGTGGCAGATTAATTGATAATGAAAATAATCGATAATTGCAGCCCTAGACTCCAATATCCTCTATTCACGCAACTCATACTGAAATGCATTTTTACAGGATCTTCCTACAAGTCTTTGCAGTTTGCTGTATCTTTTATATAATTATTCACATCTGCTATCTAAAAATTTACTACATAATATAAACTTTTAGCTACAGGTGATATTCAGTGCTGGCAGAGGAATTCAGATCTTATGTAAGTAAAAGTAGTAATAGCACAATTTAAGAAGTGTGGAGTTACTATCAAAATCAAAATGAACTTAAGGTATAAAAGTAAAAGTACACATTATGGGTTCTGACAGTGTTACATTTTATATGTTACACTATTTGATTCTTCTTATCATTAATGCATTACCATACTAGCAGCATTTCAATATTGTAAAGCTAATTTCACCCATTTTATATTCTGTCTGGGTGGCTTCATTTAATGTACAATAGGCTCATTACAAATTTTTAACATCCTCATCTGCAAAGCCACTGGCAGATGTCAGATGAATGTAGTCAAGTAAGAAGTACAATATTTCCCTTTGTAGTGCAGTGGAGCAGAAACATAATTAAAGCACTAAAGTAAACTGCAGTACTTGAGTACATGAAACTTTCCACCACTGGTGGTATACTAAGAATCGCATACTGGGTGTTTCTCCTGTGGGACTTCGGGGATTTTGACATTTCGTGCTTGTTGGGGGTGGGGTCAGGTCAGGTGAAGCTAGCTACATTCACCAATGCTACTTGCAACACATTACTGTGGCTAATTACAGTGCACTAAACCATACATACCCCCATTAACAAAACACCTAGCATGAGTCGGCATGCACAAACGATTAGCCTTGCAGTACTTACATTAAACTCTGTCCCTCCATGGCACACAGCCTTCATTTCCCTGTTTTTGCCGGTGCCCTGCAGCAGCCAAAGTTGACAGTAAGCTAGTGTAGCGGCACTTACTGATGAAACCCTATAAACTTTTTATTTTTTCAGATTCCTCCACAAGGCGTAACTTCCCAGTTCCACTTTGAAACACTTTTCAAGCTAGCAACAATCGATAATGCACCACGCGTTTATAATCTCTGACGAGAAACGGACGATTGCTTTGAAAATGTCGACTGTAATGGCAAATGTAGTTACATTCACTGCTGACTATGTTCAATCGCTCCAGTGTGATGAACTGGAATAATAAAATCTGTTGCTGAGGGCGCGTACCGTTTCTGATTCACTGTAGCTGCCTTAACGGCTCAACTGCACCTAGCGAAAAGACTACATGAAAGGCAAGATAGTAAACACCCGCTACACCGGAACGTTGGGGAAATAATGTCGCACTTTCGTTTAACCACTTCACATTCACATTTAGAGACAGTGGGCGTCAAGTGGGGCGCTCACTAGCTCGGTGTTTTATTAAATATGATTTAACAATAAATACGTAATCAAGTACGATCTGGTAATTGATTCACAGCTAAAAATAGATCGGTCCAATTGACTAACGGATTTAAGCGAAGACGGAAGTTGCTAACAGGAAAGTCTCTCGCCTTGTATAAAATAAGACATTCAGTCAATGCAATTTCCACTAGCTTACAGGCAAAGAAGACCATTTCGCTAATGTAAATACAGCATTTGGAGCAGGGTTTGTTAGTACTGGCTAGTTTAGTGTGTTGCTAGTCATGAAGTAACACTTAGCTACACTCGTGACCTCTTTTCGTATACAAGCCTGACGTGTTTATGTTAGGTCTATTCTATCAAAACAGGCTCCTCTTTGAATTCAAGGGCACTTTTGGAGAATGCATGTGCAGAGAGTCGTTCTCAACTCACGACCAGGTTGGCAACTTCACAAATTACTAATTTTTTGCATAAAAGAAGATGACCCATTGTCTTATCTCATGTGTTGCAACAGTACAGCACCGTGTGGCTAACGTATACTACTGAAAACTACTTATTTACATCAAGGTAAAAACGGGGCGCCAGTTCCTGAAAATTTCCGTGTGGAGGAGACGACTTTAGCACCTGACCTGAAAGATGGGGAGGCCCTTGTCCGGACGCTTTACCTTTCAGTCGACCCTTACATGGTATTGATACAGTCAAGATAGACAAAATAGATGACCTTTTGAGCCATATTATCTATATTTAGACTCCAGACTGTCTAGTATAAATAAATGTTACCAAACGAAAGGTTTAAGTTCAAAATGTTTTTTTAAGTTTTTGTCCAGTGACTTCTTCTTCTTCTTATCACTGCAATTAAAGAGCCAAAGTTATATCATACAGTCAACTAGTCATAAAACCACAAACAAAGCTTCCCCATCTCCATGACTCTTATCTTTCTGTCTTTGCCACTCAGCGATGCAGATTGAACGAAGACACCGGTGCTGATTACCTGACTCCATGGCAGCTGTCTGAGTGTGTGGATGGTGGAGGTGTTGGGTTGGTTGAGTCCAGCCGCTGCAGCACCTGCACTGAAGGAGATGTGGTCACTTCATTCAACTGGCCTTGGCAGACCCATGCTGTTATGAAAGGAAGTGGCTTACAGAAGGTCTGGCATATCACTGTGTTTCAGCAGTGGCATATTATCCCCTGTGACAGGTAGACTGGGTCATAACTTCCTCTTGCAGAGAGGAGAATGACTTTGTGATCTGTGTGAAAAAATTGCAATGTGTTATGTAAGCTGTAAGGGTTTCTACTTGTTCTCTCTCTGCAAAAAAAAGTAATGCACTGACTGATAGCACCCTGCATGTGACAGGTAAGCTGTGTTACATCAGCTGTGAATAGTACCTTCTTTCTATTGCAGGTTGATCCACAGTTGGTTGACGGGCACTTGTCCTACTTTTTGGGTGCAGTTGGCATAACAGGCCTCGCTGCACTGCTGGGTGTAAGGGAGAAGGGTCACGTGATCAAAGGGGCCAATCAGACCATGGTGGTGAGTGGCGCGGCTGGGGCCTGTGGCTCCATAGCTGGACAGGTAAATACAGGAAACTCCAGATTTCCAGTCCATTAACACTTGACTGTCTAATACAATATACAGGTGCATCTATTTGAAAAGGTGAAAAAATACGCAAAAACTACACTGATTACCATCTAATTGACTTAAAAAATGTAAGTAAATAACTTGAAGGAGTTAAATTAATTCTTGAAATGATCTCTGTCCCAATGGGTGTAAATATGAGAAAGATTAAGGCAAGATGGTTGATGGAGCTGTTGCTGCTGTAGTTCAAAAACCATACTCAAGGTAGCAGGTTTAATCTCGCTAATTATAGTTGGCAACATAAACATAGTTTCAGTTTAGCCCAATTTTATCATTGCACCCTGCTTTTCTTTTCCAGATTGGCAGGCTGGATGGTTGCGTGAGGGTTGTTGGGATCTGTGGAACTGATGAGAAATGCAGAGCTTTAGTGGAAGATCTGGGCTTCTCTGCTGCCATCAACTATGGCCAAGAGGATGTACCGACAAAGCTCAAGGAGTGCTGCCCTGATGGTGTGGATGTTTACTTTGACAACGTGGGAGGTGTCACCAGTGATACTGTTATAGCACAGGTACTGCTTGGATTGTATCTGTTTGCATGTGTTTTTTCTTTGGCTGGAAAGCATGTGAATTCTGAGGTGTTAGTCAGCTTTTCTTCCCCTAATTGTCTTTCCAGCTTTTGCAAAATTAAAAGTGGTGGCTGCGGATTCTTAAGTATTTACTGCTAATCTTCTCTGTTTTGAAATCTCAATCTGACTCATTGACCTCTTTCTCTTTCTTTACCTCCAGATGAACAAAGGCGGCCATGTGATTTTGTGTGGGCAGATCTCTCAGTATAACAAGGATGTGCCATATCCTCCGCCTTTAAGTGAGGAGACTCAGGAAACCCTGCAAAGAAAGAGCATCACCCGAGAGCGATTTATGGTGCTTAACTACATGAACAAAGCAGACGCTGCCCTCTGTGAGCTCAGCCAGTGTGTTAAATCAGGCCAAGTCAAGGTAAGGAGGTTGACTGTTTGGGTGTCTTTGTTCGTTTGCAAAATGCACGCTTCTTCCCTGTCTGTCGTTTTGCATCATTTTGTTGCAATTCTTCTTCCATTTTGCAGGTGCTGGAAACTGTGGTGAATGGCATTGAACATATGGGAGGTATGTGAGTTTCAGTTCTGGCATTTTTCCCTCTTGACTCTATGACTTGTTTTCTTTGACCTGACAGGAGTTTAATAATTTCTTTCATTTTCTTGCAGATGCATTTTGCTCTATGATGAAAGGGGGAAACATTGGCAAGCAAATTATAAAGATATTACAGTGAAGAAAATCCGTAATTTCCAGTAGTGACTGCTCTCACCAGATACCTGGGGAAATTAACCCAGTTGCCTTTTTATCACTGCCGATAACACTAACTTAATGAACTCTTGTAGGATATTGCATTGAGTACCTAATGCCAGTTGATTACAATTATGAAACTGTGTCTTTGAGAAAAATAAAATTAATGTAAAGAGTGCTTGAAAGCTAACACGACGAAAAGTTCACAAGACACCATGCTAGTAGCATTATCTTCCTCTACAAGTGCATTTCTCTTCTTAACCAAAGACCATAATCGAAACAAGCCTTTGGTCTTCATTGTGTTATCCTACATGTGATTTATTGTCGCCCATAGTGTTAAACTAAAAATGTTTATTAGCACAATCTTGCTAATAGAGTTTGAGTTATTCCACAGCATATACTGCGGATAGATGATTATCATTATGTGCACTTGCTGTTTTAATTTTATGAAAAAGCCGTGCAGTGTTTTTAGTTAAGCTTCATATCACACCCATGTAAATGGAAATAAGCCTTTGGACTTTACTGTCATCCTTGACATGGTGAAGATTTCATTTAATGTCTCTCCATTGTCATAATTAAACATAATTTTGAGTATCTAATTTTGTTTACTTTTTTTGTTCACGCTTGTGTGAAATTATGTAACAATGACCTGAAGACAAACCCAAAGTATATGAGTTACTGTAATGAACATTTTTATTCCACAGCACTATAAACCATTAATAAAATAAAATTGTGGTTGGCTCTAAGATCAGTTGTCACAAGAAAAATATGTGGCAGGTGTAAAATCATCATCCTAATTCATATACTTAAGTATGTGAACAGAGGAGGGGATGCAGAAGAAGTCAAGTGAACACCAGTACATCACTTACAGTATATTCCTTCTCGGAGACGCAACGGTGGTGGAGACGATGTTTTCTTGTGAACGGTCAGTTTGATGTACAGTACAGAATAATCACAACCACATTTATAAACCATAATCAGCGAGTGTGGATAAACTATGGAACTTTAGGTGATTTTTTAAAAAAATTAAAAAAAAAAAAAAAAAATTAGTCCCATGCATTACTTGGGAGGTGGTCACCCAACCCAGTCATCAACCATTATCCTCTAAATCCATTCAATACTGCCTCCTTGTGGACAAACAACAAAGCTTGTGAGAGGTGCTGAGCACTGTGAAGGAAGACCTCTCCACAAACATAAGTCCATAAAATGAAAACACCAGTCTTTCTGCTGGAATTATACACTTGGTAGTGCTTCCGTACAAGTGATAAAGACTCGTCTACACAGAGAGGAAAGAAGTTATTAAACCATTGTCAGCATGAGCGCACATAATTTCATTTTCCCAGTGTCTGGCAGGTGTTCTAATATTAAACTGCATGCCTTATAACAGCACTGAGCAATTATTCTGCACTCACACCGG
The DNA here is from genome assembly GCF_002260705.1 of Seriola dumerili. Taxonomy (NCBI): domain Eukaryota; kingdom Metazoa; phylum Chordata; class Actinopteri; order Carangiformes; family Carangidae; genus Seriola; species Seriola dumerili. Next base: position 5,290,902 of record NW_019174404.1, read on the forward strand.
TATGGTTTGAAAAAAAAAAAAAAAAAAACACGTGGATCCAACGCTGCTGGAACATTGCTTCTATTAAAAGACTTGATAAATGTGGTCTTCACCCTATATATGTTCTTTTTTAGATCAGTTTGTTCTCGTGGAATCCAGGCACCTGCTACTACTGGCTGGAAAGGATTAAATTGAGAGTGCAACAGACACACTTTACCGCTTTCACACACATTCACAAAAAAAGGGATTCATATTCTAAACCATATAGACAAACACGTTTTCACACGAGTGAAAGGCTGTCAGGTTAGCTTCCAATGCAGGGAATGCCCTTATATCTTCCTAACCACACTCACCATGAGGAAGGGGAGGGGGGGTAAAGAATGTCCTTTCCAGTGCAGTTTTATAACAAGGGAAAAATTAAGAAATCACACAATACAATCAGAATGAATAAATAAAAACAGCATAGTACTGATTCATCTCATTTCATCACATCTATAACACATTCATTTTGTTTTTTTTGTTTTTTTTTTTTTTTTAGCCACCACACAACTGGAATTTTTAAACATGGTTTTTTTTAGTTCACTGAGCTACTATGGAGTATAAAAACATTGTCCTGAAATACTACTGGGACCAGCCTATTGTTCAAGTGCTCACATTCCTGAGAAACAAACAGCTGCTTTCTGTAGTCACGTTTGAAGGAGCATGAAGAGTCAGGCCGGCTTCTCTGCGTTTTGGTGAAAAGTGGCATTGAAGTTTTTTGATATGAATATTCCAATGCGAATATTTAGAAGTTTTTAGTGGCAGTTGTGTGCAATGGAATTAATTTGATTTAAAAACACTTTCAATCATTAACTACTTATACACAGCTCAACTACAGCACTTGATTGGTTTATAATTTCCTTCCTTTGATTTCCTGTGATTGTGTGTAGAACTTAAAAATATCTTTGTCTAGGTTGCATTACCTACAGTATGTCATCTCCACCAAAGTAACTACCACTCTGTCAGCCATGGGAAGTTAGGAAAAGCTTGCGGTGTATAAAATGAGGCGTACACCTTTATTATCCACATGATTTGTCTGTCGGAAGGTAAACTCAAGGATCGGTTTGGCACATCCAGCCTTCATTAGTGAATGAAAATGGTTTTCAGAGGGAAGAATAAAAGATGAAATCTTTCTTATTCATCCTTTGGCAGTGGTGAAGTAGCATTCGGCCAAGGCAACACTTCCAGAAAAGTGCTAAAGCTCAAATAAATGAGTCAGCTTAAACCACAGCAGAATACAGCTCGTATACTGTCAACTGCAGCATACACTGGACTAGTCCTCTAATAGCTCCGACAGGCTATTTAATCCTTATTGTATCCAAGGTGTTTTTGTTTTTTAACACTGTACACATTGCTATGAATATGGCCAGAAATGTGCTCACCGGTGCTTTACAATAACATGCATATTAAGTAAACAATACTATCTAGAAACAGGATAGTGTGTGATGTACTGTGAAGTGGCTGTGGAAGGAGCGAAACAAAGGAGGGAGCTTCTGTGTGGGGAAAATTGAGGCTTTCAGGGTGGATAGAGACAGCAAAATATATCTGTGAGTCAGGCTCAAGGGAAATCGTGGTGGTACAGTGCAATTACTGTCAAGAGGAGGAGATGCTCTTGCTGTTGTCACGAATGAGAGGGGCAGGGCCTGTCCAGGCGCGGTACACCAATAGCAGACTGAGCCCTAATGCCCACGTGCGGACAGGAGACAGGAAAAAGGCCATGGGGCCGTAGGTCTCCAGGAGAAAGTAGCAGGAATGGGCCTGCCAGGTGAGCAGCAGCAGCATGAAGAGGTGAACCGCCAGAGTTCGCCAGCGGCAGCCCGGCCGCAGGAAGTGGGATCGGAAGGTGTTGCCGCGGCAACGGTGGTGGAGGCTCCAGCAGAGGTAAGAAGTGAGGGGCATGTTGAAGAACAGCAGCTGGAAATTAGTTCAGTTAAATGTGATTAGTGCAGTTGTCAGTCCTTAAAATAAGATGAGGCCTTGATAATAGCTGTGGGTGGCTTCACCCAAACATATTAATACAGCAGTGAAAACAGAATATGAGCGTAGAGTTGAAAGGATTACAAAACATGTTAAGTACAAATTTATTAAGGTAATGGGTTGAAGGCTCTTTGGCCTGTGATCCGTTAGAATAAAGAAATATCTACCTGTGACCCTTCATCACAGGCTGGAGAGACATGAGCTTAACCAAACGGTGATTTTTCTTTGTCAGTTTCATTTATTTCGAACACTTTTTATTTTATTTTATCTTAGCTAAAGTATTGAGTATTTTTGTCCCAATTGTTTTCTTTGTTTTCCTTAATCATCTTGTGATCCCTGAGATTTATTTTAGGACCCCTTGGGGGGTTCTGACACCCAGGAAAGGAACCACTGATTTAAGGTATAATTTTAGTGAAGTAAGACAGCACTAGTAGATTCAGTGGAACCTGTTATGCCAAAAAATAAATGTAATTAAAAATAGGATTTTTCTGCCAAAAACAAAACAAAAAAAGCTAAAAATGCAGAATTTAGCAATCGAGAAAAAAAGGTGAACACAAGGACACCTGAAGTTATAGGCTGTAGTTGAATATATGACTCACAATAAGCATATTTGCATACAAGCAGACATCACTGATATGTAGAGCAGTTTAGGGCTGCAACATCTAACATCTAACATTTTTTGTCATTAGTAAGTGAGTAATTTTCTTACTTGAACAACTCCAACAACATAAGTGAGACTGCCCTCCAGGAAGTGTCCATCTATGAAAACCCCAAAGGCGAAGCAGGCACCGCTATGGCCATCTATCAATTCTCCTATAAACCACGGACCTGTAGGCAGAGATGGGAAAACAGTACAGGCGATTATGACTATGGACTATACAAGAACATGCACAGGATTACAGGTAAATCCAGCATCTTTACATAGACGAGTTATTTTTTAACATTCTTTTTAGTTTATAGAATTATATTATTTAGTGATTAGTCTTCAATTCACAGATATTGCACAGATTTGTTATTGCAATACTACTTTGAAAATAGAGGCATTTTTAGAAAGAAGTTGACCCACCTAAGGCTGTACACAGGTTGAACAGTAGCAGAGAGTAGTAGAAAGTGTCCATTTTACTGACGAGATGGAGCGACATACACGCTTGAGATGTCAATCCTGTAGATGATTAAAAAAAATAAAAAATTTAAATGTATGATTGTACACACTGTAAAATATACTACTCTATTGAAATAATTACACAGCCTTATATGCCAATGCAAATGATAATAAATCAACATGTAGTCTGCGCAGGTTTATTGTGAGCCTTGCTTCTGTCCACAGACAGCTCTGCAGACTGTAAAATCAGTGCAACCGCTCTTCAGTCGCCTGAAATTCAAATGAAATTATGATGATGTAGCTATTTGCAGGGTGTTCAGTGACAGCTCACCTCTGCCAGAGGGAACACGCAGGAACCTAAAGGCCAGCAGCACACCAACATTCAGCAGCATCATGAATATGAAGGCCACTCGGCCCAGGATGTAGTGGTCTGTGAGGAGGATGAAGGACTGCACAAAACCAAAGCTGGGAGTCAGGTCATCCTCCAGAGTGAAATGTTGCTCCCGGACTGTCGACCGGCCTGCTGAGTCCTGACTCACAGGACACGCACACAAAGATGAGGAAGACACAGATTTTTCAATCCATATATTTATAAATATATATCTATTCTACAAATATAGGTCAGACACATTGAAATCTGCACCAAGACATCAATATTAAGTAGTGTTTCAAAGACATGGTGTCCAGACAGCAGATCTAACAAAGCTTCTACTGAATCATATTTCAACTCAGGCAAACAAACTTAATCAAGACCTATGAAATATTTATAAGTCTCAAAACACTTTTCACTTTAAGTGGAAGATAAGTGAATCCTGTACTGACCTCCACTTTAACTCTGATAGTGTGCAGTCCAGTGAGGTAGAGAGATGGATCCCATAGCAGAACGTACAGAGGACCTCCAGCAGAGTGGCCTTTCCCCAGAGGTTCCCCATCGACGCTCACATGCACTGCTGTGATTTGAGCCTCTGAGAAGGCCAAGATCCTGTTGAGAACCAAGGAAATTAATGTTTTATTATTGAAAATTAGATAAAGGTCATGTCAGCAAGCTTTCCCAGTGAAAAAACTAAATTTGGAATTAACTTCCAGGGTTGCCAACTTCTGCCAAGGTAGCACAGTCCACATTTATTCTTTTAAATAATCAAAAATGTTTTGAAATCTTTCATTTAAAAACAGATTTCCATCATAACAAATGAAATAACAGACACGTATCCTCAGTATTTTGATTAAAGTAAGTGTTCTAATTCATATTAAATGGCCAAGATGTTTATAGAAGTCATTTAAAAGATTCCTAGATCCAGATCTAACTAACTAAAACTGACTAACCTGTGACCTAAGTTTCTACCAAATGACATGGAAATCTGTTACCAAGTTTTGTGATGTGCAGCACTGCTACTTGCAATCAAACATATAACAAAATCAGGTGTGAGTAACATTAAATGCTGGGTATATTATCAGAGACAAATAATCTGTAAAAATATCTGTACATGACATGAGAGAAACCAAATGTTGTACAACCACGTATAGCAGAGTCAGTGAAGGGTTTATGGCTCTAGTAACAGTCAGCACACACACAGAGCAGAGACCTGATGTGTGTCGTTCTCCGTATCCGACCCAGCGGCTCCACCCCTGGATGCAGGTACTGTGCGTCCTTGGGGTTGGTGATGAGCACTGCAGGCCACTGCTCAAACCTCAGGTCAGAGAAGCTCAGCAGGTCATGGTCAAAGGCCAGAACCCTGTACCTGGAGGCAAGTGTGAGAAGAATGTGCTGAACACCTGTGTATATTTCTATATGTGGAGAAAGGAAATAAAAAGCAAGCAATGACAAGCAAAAGAGTGAGGGGGAAAATAAAAACCATACAGTTAGAAATATCTTGTGATCATGACGTATTGCATACCTGCGGTTATCCATCCAGTCACCAAGCTCCAGCTCCAGGGTGCCTTGAGGGTGTCTGCTGTGGAGGACAGGCATCAAGCCGCCCAGTGTGTGCAGGTGGCCACAGAGATAGGCAACTGCAGATCTAATCAAAAGATGAAATTTAGAAGTTAGAGCAGGCTGTTGAATGCTTGTGCAATAACTGGGTGGATCCATTTTCTAAGAACTGGTTTATAGTCGAGGTTTATCTTACCTCATCATGTCTCGAACCCCAGGAGAAGGGGAGACAACAGTTGAGGTTGTGTAGTGGCCAAACCAGATGGACTGGTTGCTTTTCAGACTCTCAACTCTGAACGTGTCCAGCAAGTCCATTTGAGTCTGTCATATATTGCGAAAAGCCATATATTAATCATGTGTTCCATTAGATTTCACATTTATTGTGTGCAGATCCTTTGTTTATTCCTTTAAAAGACAGAATAATGATTGTGAGCCATATTTTTCCTTTCAGGAAATTCACATTTACAGCACTGGTTACTATTTAATACTGTCAAGTATGAGTATACTGTATGTTGTAGCACTGAAACTGTCAGTTGTATGTGTTAGTACAACCTTGTATTTGCTTATTTCTAAATTTTTTTCATTTATTTCAACCACCTGCTTTTTCAGTGGTCACGTTTCTTTGCAGGTGAAGGTGCCATTAAATCATTCAATGTTTAATAAATTCAACTGTGTGAAAGAACCAGTGTTTGCTGTATTTATTTTGTCATTCAGTGAATGTTTGCGTTCTGTGAAGAGTCGGTGTTAGACAGACATACCTGGTTGAGAATACCAAAGAAATTGTACGGTCTCTTGGGTCCTGGAGTCAGAGTGGCATCCGCGCAGACAAAGGAGTAATTGCCAAAGGGAGTTTTGTGAACATAGTGGAAGGAGCCTACTTTCTGATTAGCCGAGTATTTCCTAGAGAAAATTGAGAAAAGCCAACGTGAGCAACCAGATACTGCACAGTAGACTGGGATGGAGCCAGCAGCTCCGATCTTAGTACGGCCCTGAGATAATTTAATGCATATTGAATAAATCAATTAGGCTCGCGTAAGAGACAGACTTTGTCTCGCAGAGGATGACCACATCATTAAGAATATTAGGGAGACAAAAGATCAATCAGCATTGACAGAGGCAGCAACGCCACATAAAACATAATTTGTTTGAAAAGACAAGGAAGTCGGTCTGTTCATGTAGATTCTGCTTCTATTTTGGTCTTTGGGAAGCTCAGACAGCTTGGAATATTGTCAATAAATAGGTCTGCTACTACTCATGTTTCAGAGCCATTGAAGTCCTAATATACTCTGAATGACTTCACACTCAGCTTGCTACTTTAAGATATGCAGGGGTAAGCTCTGACTTTATCTAAATCAGGCATTTACTGTGGTACTGACTTTTTCATACTGACCGGTAATAATTGTTGACACTGTCCAATGACATTATGTTGAAGGCATCTGTCAGAAGAAATGAAACAATGGTGAGATTGAGGGGCATACGAGCTTACAAAAGATCACAACGACCAGAATGTGTAATGAGGATGATGCATATTTAATCGAGGCATCAGATTTCTTCATGATACAGGAAGATATCGAACCAAATCTGTTATCATAGAATCCATGGACTGATAAAGACAGGACACACATCAACAACTGCAATCAATAACAGCAGAACAGTTGTCAGAGAAACTGCAGGTCCAATAACTAGCTTTCTTTTTTTGACAGTTACAAAGTAAAGATATCTTGTTTCACATCTAATAGCTCCCAATCCAATAACAGAGAAGAAAGCAGTGGAGAGGGTGGGGTGGGAAGACTTCCTGTGAGATGCTAAAATGCACCACGGTTAATGAATTCTTCAGAAAATCTCAATAGTGGTGACTTATGAGAGGATGATAAAATAACAAAGTGCTGCAGTTAATCACCATGATTCCCACGGATGTCTATCCACCGAGTGCGCTCCATCACGCGTGACCTCTTCAGTATGTTGTGGTAGGCCTGCCACTCCACCTCATGCTGGAGGGAACCCACCTTACTCTCTGTTTTAGCATCTGTCAGGTCCCCTGTGGAGCAGAGAGGGAAAGCGTGAGACACATGGAATGAAGCGCATGAGGCACTTTAGTTGATTTCTGGACTACATAGACACGAGAGCCACACCCGATGAGTCTGCTTACAAAACAAAGACTTTCCAAGCAACTTAAACTAATTTAAGGTGCAGGGATTGCTGTACCTGTTGCAAGCACTAGAGCTGGCTTGATCACTTCAATGGTGTCTGTGCAGAACTTTTCAAAATCAGGAATGCGTCTTGGGTCATGAAATCGGCTTATGTGAATGTCAGACACCTTGAAAATTGGGGATAAAGAAAAGATTAAAACTGGTCTTACACCTGGATTGTGTTTAACCTAGTTCTAACACAGCAGTGTGTGAGAGCTGTAAAACACAAAAGGGGCAAAGTCTGACTGCAACTTACTGTGTTGCTGAACCACCTTTTTAAGTGACAATGACACACTTCTGTGGTCAGTGACCCCTTTCAGTCAATCATTCAGAGAGTTCAACCACCATGGCTAGCTGTCTATAACAACACTGCAAAGCCAAATGTTCTACCTATGTTATATGCAACATATACAATTTAGTTTAAACAGCATGATTTCGCTTTTGGTAAACGGCTTGAAAGACCAAACAAAGCTAGCTAGCAGGTCAGAATAACAGCCCACCTGTAAAAACCAAAATATATTGTTCAACTCGCCGCCGGGAAATGGTGGTGAACTCCCCTTAGACACATCTCCATCACCGGCATTCGGGTGCCGAACACTCCGCTTCGGGTGCCAAGCCGTGTCATAGCTGTCCAACACCCAGGAGGTGATGCACGCCAGGGCCAGTCCGAGGATAACCAGTGCACCGAACAGCTTCAGCATCCTCCTGTAGTGGTGAGAGAGGGGGCTAGCTGCCGCCGTCTGTCCCGGACAGAAAATAGCTAGCTACTGGTGGAAATAGCTAAGGGCACGAATCACACTAACATTGACTACACAGAGGGTGGACAATTTGACTACATGGCTAAGAGCTACGACTCAGACCGTTTCTGTCGCTGCCATCGCGGCCACTGGAGATGCATTGAGGTGCGGGGTTCATTCACGGGTTCCGTACAGCTGCCTTCAGAGGCGGAGGAGGCAGCTCGGCAGGTTAGCTCCGTAGCTAGCTCCCTACCAGCTACCAACAGCACACTGACCGGTTGGAAGAGGAAACGTCAACGTCGGACGAAAGGAGAGTGTGTGAAGAAAGAGCTCCCACTCTGACTTTGTTTCAGCACCGCAGTCGACTGCAAACCTACTGCACCTCCCATCGCGAGACGTTTCGGGAATAACCGGAATCAGAATCAGCTGCCAGAGACAGCTCAGAAAGTTGTTGTTAGAGAGCATCTCTGATCCAGCTAAAACTAATACAGCGTTCACAATACAACAAAAGTCATGCAACAAATCTTCCCTACATCGAAGTTGTAATGTTCCGTTTTTGTTGAAACTGTGTTAAAGAGGTGTTATTTCAACTATATGATCGTTTTGGAGGCTGCAATTTGTGCTGCACTATTTTAACAGGTATTCCTATTATTTTGTCCACCCCAATCAAATCAATGAGGATAGGATAAACAACATTTCTCTGTATAATATAATACAGTTCAGCAGCACCACAAATTGCAGCCTCCAGAACGATCATGAAGTTAAACACCTATTTAACATCGTTTAAACGAAAATTAACTTTATAATCTTCATGATAATAGGTCTTATTGTAGGACTGCTATATTTGACTGCATTAAATTTAGCTGGGTGGTATTGATAATCTCACAGTTGAGTTTATGTTTGCTCAGGCAAGGAATTTAACTTTGATTTCTAGTGGCTCTCAATGTCCTTACACAGTACACAGTATGTACAGTACAGGCATAGTGTCAATAATGAGTAGGCTACTAGTTTTGATGTATTTTCTGCTAATATTTTACTTTAATATTAACTCTTACGTTAAGATTATGAATGCAGGGCTTTTACTTTTAATGGAGTCTTATTATAGTGGGGTATTTCCACAGCTTTATTTAAGTAAAAGGTCTAAATACTTCTTTCACCACTGACTGTTAATGGGAAAGTGGTGAGATCGGGTAGTCCTATGTGTTACTAGTTTAGGACTTGTCCAACTGCATCCAAACTTAAACCAATACCCATAAATAAAACAGGCTTCACTTTAGCAACAACTGTTGCTGTTTCCATGACTGTTTTTGTGATAAGTGCACATGGTGGCAGAAAATTTTTATTCTTGAGTACGTCATCTTTGGCTTAATGGCGCCTCACAGTGGTCTTTGCCAGAAGTGTCTTTTTTTGCGGCTGCGTTCCAAACTAAACAGTTATATCCTCAAACACTGCACATGTGACTTTATCTTAATTTTATATTCAAAACATTTAGGATTTTTATTGCGCAACGTGTATATACTATAATATTCGACCAAATGTTACAGCTCATAAAACAATCACCAAACACTGATTTGTTGATTGTATGCACGATGTAGCCAGTGTTGCCAGATTGGGCGGTTTCCGCAAATTCATGCAGGTGATCTAAAAAAAAAAAACCATCAGGAAGTTTGTTATTATTCTAGTTGCCAAAATTTGCCGCAGCGACCAAGCCTGATTGCCACAATTTGTGTCAGAAATCGTCCTTAAACAAATCTTCTGACATATTCTGAATATCCCCTATGTCTTTGAGAATAAACTTCAATAAACCCACATAGAAATCATGGAAAAAGACACCTCCTTTTTATTGTAGAACTGGCCTGAGAATCATCACGTTTTTAAGTTCTTTAATTAGTAATTTATTAATAGCTGTCAGTGCATCCAATTGTAAATAGCTATCAGGGACTGCTAAGAGCGAATTTGGCGTAATAATAATTTTTCACGATATAAACAATTATAGGTTAAAAGGGGGGGGGGGTCAACAGCATAATTCGATGTCATTTAACGTTTAAATTATATATGATGGACAAGGAAAACTCTCCTAGATCGGAATGAGAAATCGGGCAACTTTTTGGATAGGGTCTTTGGATTGGTCCACTATTTGTCACTCAAATCTGGCTCACTTGTGTGCAGCGCGCGCCCACTGATAAGCCGCGAACGAGCTTTAAAGAACCTGGTGCGCGCGCCCGAGCTGTTGCGAGGGGCGATCGAATCGGGGACGCGCGCGCAGGAAGGCTGCTGATCATCACAGAGTCGTCACGTCACGGATCCGCAGCGACCGACAGAGATGCTGAGGTGACAGGCAGAAGGAGAAAAGGGACGATCACGCTCAGACATATTCCCTCCCCCGTCCGCTTGTTTATTTCCAGTCATCGACAGCGACCGCATCCGCCTCTTCCTATGGACTGTTCTCTCGCTATGGGATTCCGCTCCATGTCGTCCCCGCCGCCTCCAAACGTAGACGGTTTTTTCTAACCACACCCGGCTCTTCTTTAGGATCAAGCAGCAAAGACCCGAGGTAAGGATCCAGAAACGGGAGGCCGTGCCCATACGGTTCACCACCGTAACCCCCCCCCCCTCTTTCTTTGTCGCCTGCAGCTGTATGCGTTGTGTCTGTTATCTTGCATGTTGTCAGAGCTTACGATATAACCTCCTCCACGCCAGGCAGGACGAGCTTGCGTGGCCTGTGGACGGTCAATGTGCGTGGACGCGCCTGAGTAAATCTGCTGTGGCAACCAACTCGCTATGCAACAGCTCTCCACAGCGAAGCCAGTCAGTTCACTGCAGGGAGGATAGGAGGGGGATACGTTTAATTTTTGCTGCAGTTTGCTGCCTGTCACATCCGATTGAAAACAACCTAACCCTGCAGAGGTATTTGTGTTTATCTTGTTCTATTTGTTTTGCACAAATCAAGGATATGAAAAACTGTTCATTGAAAGTAGTTGCTGCTCTTTAGGTGAATGGCTTCAGTGAAGCTATTCTGCCACATAAACACACACTTCCAGGTGTCATCCTTTACTGTTTCTTCAGCCAGGATCAGTTGCATCCATGCTGTCATTTGAAAGGAACCAGACTGTGGAGGACCTCCCCATGCTGGCTCCTCTCCAGTTGCCAGACCAGACACTAATTTCGTCCAGCAGCAGCCCGACAAGTCTCCCTGTCTTGCTATTTAACCAGGCCTCTCTCGGATTAGACAGAAAATTTAGCAGATGTTAGATTTTCAGCAAAGTTATTCTCACTTGTGTTATTGCACTTGGCATGCATGCATAGATGGCTTTCTAGGTTCAGAGCTTATTTGCTTCTTTTTTTTTTGTTGTTTTTTTTACTGCCAAAGCATCTCCAGGATTTGGCTTTAGGAGGAGGAGCGAGAGGAATCCTCTGTGGTGGGATCACATGTTGACATGACATTCATGATGCTTTATGTACAGTAGCTGTAAACTTGCAGCCTCCAGCAGACCAAAAGGCCAGAGGCGACGACAAGCTGCAGTCAGCAAACAAAAATGGCACTGCACCATTGTCGCCATGGAGATGCCAGGGTCAGGAAGCGTGTGTGATTCATGATGAGACAGGAGCTGGCTGTCATAGATTGGTTTAATTTTTTTTTTTTTTTCTCCATGTGGCTGTTTTTCTTCGTTTTGTCATTGATGGTGATTTACATGGAAGAATAAGAGGAGGAGGACGAGGAGGAGGAGGAGGAGGAAGAGCAGCCTTGGCTCTCTGTGAGGTGTGAGATTAGTCACAGTGTGAGGCAGCCTTGCTTGTGCATAGGTGTGTTTGCTTAAATGCAATATGTGTATGAGCTTGTGTTTGAGTGCATGTGCATTGGAGAAGTGGCTTAAGCTTCTCATGCAGTGTGACTGCATATGATTGATATTCTGACCCACTCAGATTGTTTTTGGGGGGCTAGTAGATACCTCAGATGCTCCCAGACTCTTTAACCTAAAAGTATAGTTTAGGTTAGGTAGCGTACAACTCCCCTAACATCCATCCTTTCTCTTATACCTTCCATTTTTCTGTGAGAAGCTAATGTTTTTCTCACATTCACACTCTTAAGCCGTGGAAGTTGAATGTGGCAAAGCAGCAGTTGTCTCTCCCCTGATGAATTTTGAGCAAATTACTAACTCGTCCTACTGTGCTCAGAAAGGAGGTCTCATGCATGAAAGAAAAAGTGTTTTTCCTGAGATCAACGGGTGACCTTGAAGTTCTGACACAGGACTCACAGCTGAGGTTATTTAATCACAGTGTTCGCTGTGAGTTGCTTATCCCTCGAGGTTAGAAGCTATCTGTACAGCATGTTTCTTCTGTGGTTTTCATGGTGTGTGCTGTGTTTTTTGTTGTTGTTGTTTTTTTAGCATAATATCAAGAATTCAGCAGATGTTTTCAAGATGCAGCTCTGACTTGGCTTTGCAGACCTTCAGATGCAACACATGAGGAAAAATATGATCCAGGTTTTAGTGCCTGACATTGACATAAGTTGTTGCCAGAAAGAGACATTTATAGATTCAGCTTTGGCCGCTATGGATTTATAGAGAGGTGTTGGAGCAAAGAGAGCTTGATTCAGCTCAACTTCTGTTCCTCCTGTTTCCTTACACTTTGTGTCTCTGTCTTGAACTAAGCAGAAAACAAAAGGTACAGATGTGTAACTGTAACCAGGATTTTTAGCCATGTTAGCGTCGTCACTCCGGGTATGGCAGTGTCAGTCTGTTCACCGCTTTGCTCCAGACTGAAACATCTATTCGATGGATTGCCATGACATTTTGTTCAGACATTCAGGATGATGACGCCCAACAACTTTGGTGACCCCCTGACTTTTTATCTAGCACCACCATCAGGTCAAAAATATAATTTTCCCTTTAGTTCGGTTTATAGGCGAAATACCTGCAAAGCTAATGACATCATCCTTGACTGTACTTTGCGTTTAATGGTTGTTAGCAAATTATAGCATAACACTCTAAACTGTGGCCATGATAAACATTATAGTTGGCATTTGACATTAGCATATAGCTCAAAGCACTGCTACGCCTAAGTAGCCTAGCAGAGGTGCTAGCATGGCTGCACTCTCTTAGTCTTGTTCACTTTTAAACATATAATATTCAGTCGTGGTAGTTAGTGACATTTTTCTCTGTATATATTATAATGCTTCTCTGGTTATTTAAACACTTAATGCTCTCATGGTCCCATATGAAACGAATGATAATAACATTAATTCATTGTTCGTATATACGTGTATTTTTTTAGATAAAGTTACAAAGTGTTTTTCAAGGAAGGAAATAAAGGGTAAAAACAGGATAAAACTCACATGGCGTACCTAGGAAACAGTATAATAAAGTGAATTGGCATATAGAATATATTTGTATTATTTATTGATGAAAATATAAATTAGAGCTTCATGGTTTTATCTGTTCTCGATTAATCTGCTCATTATCTTCTTGATTGATCATTTTGTCCCAATGAAAAAATACCGAAAAATGTTTGTTACATTTTCCTCGAGCACAAGTTGATGTTTCTCAGATACTCGGTTTCCTATTAAATATAACAAAGAAAAGCATCAAATTCACATCTGAGAGGCTGAACGCAGCAACTGTTTGGCAGTGTTGCTTCACAAATGACCGAGACCATAATCAAAATTGTTTTTGATAAATTTTCTCTCAATTGTCTAATTGATTAATCAAATAATTGGTTCAGCTCTAAACTATTTCAAGTTTCAGTGTACCTCTTATAATAATATATTGGTTATATACAGTCCCATCTAAAACAAAATCCATATTAACATGTGATTCGGTCTATATACTGCACTTAAGCACAAAATTACTAAATGTTTCATAATTAAAGTAAATTAAATTAAAATAAATCTATGACAGTAATAGTAAGCTATGTCTTGTGAAGAGATTTATTATCCTGAAGCATCTCATGCAGTGGGGTCATCTGTGTGTTGGAGCAGTGCAGCTGCACCAAAGCCACCTTACTCCTGAGTCTTAACCCCGGGTCATATTTCATGCTCGTCGTTTCGCTGTTATCTAGTCTAACCACGCTTTGCCCTCTTCCATCTCCCAACCTCATCCTGGTACATGATGGGATTGATTGCCTCCTTGATGTCAGGATCATGCCCTGTAACCAAATAGTGTTTTGAAGGCTCGTTGCATAACCTAAGATGCCAGCGCGCCGTGTGCAGAATGATGAAGCGAAGTCGGGTTTGCTCTGAGTGTTTGAAGCCAGACTAAAGGAAGTTACCAGCGTGTGCTCTCCTGAGAAATGCTTATCTATGACACGGATGTTGTATAATACATACAGGAGTGTAGATACAGCTTTTACAGAGGAATCTGCAGTTGATCCTTGTTGTACAGGCTGCCTGCTTTTTATCTAAAGGAAGCTTGTGGTTCATAGCAATAGTCTCTTTTCATCAAGGATTTCAATGTTGTACCAAATGTCTTGACCAAAATTCCTGTGGCAGGTGTTTATTCTCCGGTGGGACACTTTCATTTTTAGCTCTTTAATTCATTCACTTTCTGGAAAAACCTGCAGAGAACCTGAACCAAAATTCACCTATTAACAAATTATCAACAGTATAGCTGAAATAAATTCTTCATGAATGAATTAGTGGCTCAACAGAAAGTTAATCATCAACAAATTTGATGACTGATCAATTGTTTAAGTCTGGTTTTAAGAAAAAATGGCAACAATTCCACTGGTTTCAGCTTCTCAAACTGGCAACTTGCAAGTTTTCCTTGTCTTTGTCTCTGGTAGTGAATAGAGCATCTGTTTTAGACATGTGTTTGGACAAAACAAGCAATTAAAATATGTCATCTTGAGCTCCAGGAAACTATGATTGATGAAAATTTTCACTATTGTGGGACATTGTATAGACCAATTGTTTAATCACTTAATCGAAAACATTATCAGCAGATTATTTTATGATAAAAACAATATTTAGTTGCAGCCCTAAACTGCAGACTTGTTGGCTTCTTATAAAGTGTGTAACCCACAAGTGATTTAAACTGTAAGTTAAAAAAATCTATTATTACCTAATTGAAAGGATAAAAACAAAAGCCAGAGAGGTTTTTTCACAAGCTGGTAGCCCAAGCGGTTTTAATTCATGGCTTATAACTGATCTGGAAAGCATTAGTGAATTATTTATTAACAATTGATCTTTTGGCATCAGATATATTTAAGGTGGTCCAGGACTGTGGGACACAGCTGTGTGAATGTTAACTCTGGTTTGCTCAGAAGTCTGGTTCAAATGTAGCCTCACTTAAAAGATCACATTGTGGTAACATTATTATAGTTATTATAAATACACATTTCTGTTGCCTTGAATTAGGAATACATGTTTATGCAGTTTGATATAATTAACACAAATGTATTCAAACAAAACTTATGGTACAGTAGGTGAAAATAATGCTTTATTTTTTTTTTTTTCTGCCAGATCACAGAGCCAGCGCTGAATACTGAGTCATCCTAATGCAAAATTAGGCAAGAAAGAGTCTCATTATATCTGATGTGACTTAAAGTGCTTAAATTAAAGGTCTGCTCCTTGGCTGTCATACACAGAAGATAAATGGCTGGGAAAAATGATACTAAGACAAAGCCTTTTGTAATTTAAGATGCAGCACTTTTGCCTGCGAGTTGGTGGTGTGAATTTGTTTAAAAAGACAGCTGCTGGCAGCAGGTGTGGCAGCTGCAGCGCTGGTCAAGTATCAGAGAGCTCCAGACATTAAGCCAGGGGTTTAACTTTGTCTCTCAACTGGGGAGACTTTCAACCTTTCACATGTGATTCAACCAGGCCAAGCGCAAAAAAATCAGGCCTTTAGCATATTAGACACAAAGAAACCTCCTCGTGCAGCATCCATGAACCTTAGCTCAAGGTGCTGGAGTTTTTATCATTTTGTCAGATTATCCAAAATAACCAGATTTCAGCTTCTTTCTGACTGTTTTGTCTCTCTTGGACTTCTGTAGGGTTCTCCATCAAGGTCCAATGCCCGGCCCAGTCTGAGGCTGCTGGTCGAGGGGGAAGCAGTGAGGACAGCGTCCCTGGTCTGCAGACGGCATGAGCGGGGGAGCGGAGCAAGCTGACATCCTAAGCGTGCTCTCCCTGGTCAAGGAACGATGGAAAGTGGTAAGTGACGTGTCATTCAACGACAATAGACGGTGTGTTTGTCGAGCCCCGTCACTGCCTGTCCCTAGCTCACCCTCTGTCCCGCAAAACAACAACTCTTTGTTCATCAAACAATGCTCTCCCCTGCCTATGAGTCCTCTTCTTTTATTCCAAAGGATCTTACCTGTGGCTTGAACAGTTTGGGGTTATGTCTCTTTGTCCAGGTAGCGCTGCTGCAGTATGGGAGATCTAAAAATAGCCCGTATGGCTATTTGTGGCAGTGCAGTGTGCTATAGGCAGCAGTAGCACACTGCACTGTGTTCCCCGAGGGCCCACGTCTCTCTCACTGCTGCTCCAGCCTGGGTGCCATGTGAGGCTGTTATTCCTAACTGGCAGCCTGGCACCACTTCCTGTCTTCTAAGGAGCTGAGTTACATAAGAATGCTGCAGCTAATCCTATGACTTTAGCTCCTAGTGCGACACAAGACTCACTCTGTGTGTGTGTGTGTGTGTGTGCATGGAGGACAGTAAAGGACACGTGGGAGCTTAGGGGAAATGAAAGCTCTAGTAGTACTGAGCAGCGAGAGTGAGTAGGTAGAAGTGTTGGGGGAAATTTAAAAGAATGACACAAAGATGAGAGCTCGGTAAAAACAAATTACCTTGTACACATGCATCCCTGTCAGGTAACCAAAAAAATAAGTTTCATAAATACCTCAGCTTGTTATTCTATATCACAAAATAATATGCACTATTGTAGAAAGTGAAAAATATCCAAAACTGCCTCCATACCAGAATGTCTGCATTACCCATGCCTGCTCCATCACATTAATCTAATTCATCTCTCATTATTTCTTAACAGTAAAAGTTAATTTATCCATTTAGCCTTCTGTTACAGCAGCCTTTTTCAAAACTTCAATATTTTCTGCAATCCCAGTTAGAAACTGCTTGAGTTTATGCAGACTTCACACATGCAGGAACTTGTTAACCCCATTCAGTGTCTGCTTACTGTTTGGGGATGGTCTGTCTAAATTAACAAACTGTCTAGTTTTGATTATTAGTTCTTACAATTAATTATACAAAACAATTTCTAGCACTGTTGGACTGACAGAATGCTCTTAGGGTGTTTTTAAGCTTCTATACCTGCTCAACAACAGCGTGCTGTTCAGCATCGTGAGCATGGCAAAGCCCAGGCAAAGAAGCCCATCGATTTACAGATGTTCCCAATTAAGAGGTGCCTCATATGCGAACTATCAGTAGACCCTAAACGCCTCACGTGTAGGTAGTTGATAGATACTAGTTACAGCACACATCATCAGGGACTCCACTTAGGGGGGTTTTTGGGCAGCAGCGGTGCACTGTATAATGCCTCTATGAGAGGTTTAAGGGGTTTACATTTGCCATTGCAAAATATGCTAATATGCCCTTAAGGGCCCCAAGCATTTGCCTGATTTGCCTCCTTTGACTGTGCACATCTGCATATTAGCACAAAGCTCAAAGAACTGCTGCCCCTTAGCACAGTACAGTGGTTACAGAGCATGCATACACATGCATGGGCACAGTGCTGAAATCAATATCATGTTAACATCACATGGTTTTAATTTGCAGTTTCTCCATCATGCCCAGGTCACCATGGTGGCAGGGCTTTAATGAAAGGAGTTTGAGTTACATTGCACATTATTGCTGCTATCAAAACCGCTCTAAAACACTGTTGAAAAGATAAGGGACAAAGTAGATTTCATAATACGTTATATTTGTCCTTTTTTTTTGTTTGTCCCTGACCACCCAGAGGAGGGAGCAAACAATTCCCTCTTCTCAATCTCCCCAACGTTTCACATACATCCCACTGTCCATGTGCACATACAGTCTGTAAATATATTTCATCTCGTTCCAGGTGAAGAAGATCGGGGGTGGAGGGTTTGGCGAGATCTACGAGGCGTTGGACCTGCTGACACGGGTCAGTGTGGCGCTGAAGGTGGAGTCGGCCCAGCAGCCCAAACAGGTGCTCAAGATGGAGGTCGCCGTGCTCAAGAAGCTCCAGGGTGAGTCGAAATGGATTCAGTGGATTTGATTACATTTCTGGAATTGATTGATTCTCACTGGCACGGTGACCTATTGAGTTGCCCCAGAAGATGATACTCATCATTAGTATTCTGTCAATAATAACTCTTGGATTAATAAAAACAAAAAAAACAAACAAACATGAGACGAAGCAGGAAATGTTGTGACTGTAGAAAATGCAGGGGATAGCCGGTGTGCATTAGTCACAGGGTTGAATAATCTCTCCCTCAGAAACCGCATATATAGATCATCTGACTCATCTGAAAACACAGTTTGGCCCAGGGTTCAGCGGAGTCTGCTTCAGTGTCTGCAGCACAAAGCACACCGTCATTCAGCAGGAGCAGCAGATAAATCATTCTGAGCTCCACATCTCGTGTTGTAATGGTGGATTACGTCTCGGTAGTTTTATTGTAAAAGTTTCAGGTGACAGTAACAGAGGAGACAGAGTGCTCAAATCAGAGGAAGTGTGTGTTTGTGTTCATGGACACTCCCAGTCTCTCACAGCAGAGAAACAGGATCAACACAAGAAAAGCTCCTTCAGGGGGGTTGTGTAGTTTTACTCCTTTTGCTTTCTTTTTTTTTGTGTGTCTTTTCCCTCCCCTCTTCCTTCCTGCCTTTTAACCGCTGTGCCTTTTTTCTGTCTCCCCTCTGAGAGGAAAATCAATGGGCTGGGATCATGTTTACTGTCTAATGGCTGTGGCCTGGGGCATCATGGTTCTGTTGCTTCCTAAAGGAACCAGCATGTAACTTGAGATGGGCTGAACTCCAGCCCCCCTAAACACTGCTGACCTGCCCAGCTGTAAAGAGTAAATATCGACCCATGGCCTCATAAGAAGATTAATGGCTCGTATCGAGCTAATAATAGCTTATTTTGTTTTTGATTTGGCTCCTTTAGTTGTATTATTTTTGATTTATTGTAGAAGAAGTTGGTGAAAGTCGGCATTCTAAAAAGCTGTGTTTTTAACATGGAGGCTTTGTTAGTTTTGTCTGTTTACATTCACTGCTAGTCCAAAGGGCCTTGGGGTGTGGCTGAAGTCAAGCTGCCAGTGCAGCAATGTCCGTTGAGACGAAACACACAAGGCATTCATGCACATGTGTAGACACTGTGTCGCACTCTATTGCCTATAAATCAGCAGGGTAGCCGTACAGGGACGCTGGTGATGGGAGGGCAGAGAGGGAAGGGCAGCGAAATATGAACACACATCGTCATGAGTCAACCAGCAGACTGCATCTTACAATCAAATGATGCGGCTGATGTCAAGTGACTCCGAAGTGACCTCATGTTCTCTCATGAAAATATCCTTGAAACTATCTTCTCCTCTTTTATTTCCTAGGTAAAGACCACGTGTGTCGCTTTGTGGGATGTGGCCGTAACGACCGCTTCAACTATGTGGTGATGGAGCTTCAGGTTGGTCTAAATGCAGAAGACTTAATGGCTCATAAGCACCAATTCTTAGCTGATTTTTCAGTGCAGCCAAGTTTGACTAATTAAGCTTGTACTGAAACAATTAGTGGAATAATTGATTAGCCAAAAATCTGTTAAATTAATCACTGAAATTCATTCATCAAGCAAAAACATGAAACATTTGCTGATACCAGCCTCTCAAATGAGGATTTCCTACTTTCCTCTTTTTTTAAATGATTGGAAGTTTAATATCTTTGGGCTTAGGACTGTTAGAAAATTGTAATGTGCACAAATATTTCTCAGAAGACAGCCATCAGACATTTTATGAACTATCTCAATGCCGTCCTGCGTCTAATCATCTTGAGTCATTGCTCTGAACTTGAGTTGACTTTGAGTTTGGGACAGAGGGACACCATGACTCTCTCTTGTGTAACCCTTGTGCTGAGGTTGGTTACAAGAAGCCAAGCCATGTTAATGTTAAATGAATCTCAGCTACATATGAATAATTTAGCTGCTAACATCCATACATTTCCGTGACCCAGATGTATGGGTAAATGAGCACAACATATTTGAGCTGCTTCACTAGTAAGTTGTATGAAACAGACTGTAGAACAGAGCGTCATGCAAAAAAAGAAAAAAAAGAAAGCTATTTATAGCAGTTATGCTCTCAGTGTAGAAAATCAGGCAGCACCACTGCAGGCTGTTCATATACCACGTCACCTGTTGTGAACTACAGAGGCATCAAATTAGTTTTAGTTATTGCATGCAGCACATGAGACTGGGATTCCCAAGTCATCCTCATAAATTCACAAATACATTCTCTGCATTGGAAGGTTTTGAAAGTGTGGTGTGGTTGTAATTTATGCAGCCATACCCACAGGAATGGTATATTTATGTGTGCTGCGCTGACTCCCAACCGCATCATGTTTTTAATTATAGATGATCAGTGCCGCTGTATTTATTTTTTCTCACAGCAGACTTTATGTCCACTCAGCGCATTTGGCTATCAGACAGTCAGTAAAACCTTTTTATAGCTGATTTTTTTGTTTGTTTTGTTTTGTATAAATATATTTCTATCTATTCAGTGTTGCAGCAAAAAGAAAACTAAACTAGATAAATGTGTATTCTTGGCTTTTTAAAAAAAAAATCATGTTTATTGAAGTAAGGGTACTGCTGAGGCCTTTGGACTGACAGATCTCGTACGTTGTCTCTCAGGGTCGTAACCTGGCCGACCTCAGGAGGAGTATGACCAGGGGTACATTCAGCATCAGCACCACCCTGCGTCTGGGTCGGCAGATCCTGGAAGCCATAGAGAGCATCCACTCGGTCGGCTTCCTGCATCGTGACATCAAACCGGTGAGTCACAGGACGCTGGCTGCAGCAGAGGATATTTTCTGCATGCCTCTTATTTCATTACCTAGCACTTTTAGTATTCCAGGCACAGGGGAATATTTTTATTTCGATTGTCTGGGAAGTGTTTGTGACCCCTGCATTTTTTTTATTATTCCCTGCCAGTATTGTTGCTGATTCAGTATTTTGCTTTTTTGACTGACTCAGTGTGAGTGCTGGCTAGATGCCCAAAATCTAACAGAATGTAAATATCGTCTGTCTTCGGAGCTGCTACATTAAATGATATTTCACCACTTGAACACATTTATTCCTCTGAATTTGCATGAATGTATATATCATAACAATTACATTTCACACTTAATCATCTTTCTTTAACCTTTCCCCCCTTACCTCCTGGCCTCTCCGCTTCAGTCCAATTTCGCCATGGGTCGCTTCCCTAGTACCTGTCGTACCTGCTACATGCTGGACTTTGGTTTAGCTCGCCAGTTCACCAACTCTTGCCAGGAGGTCCGACCTGTAAGTGCCCTCCTCTGTTACTGTTGAGTTTAAAGCTGCTCTTTTCAACATTTTTATGTTAACAATGGATCAAATTATTGAACCAGATTCAGGAAGCTGACCGAGTAGTTTTTCACATATGAGGAATTTGCATTGGTGTTTTGGTGCATAACATTAAAGGTAGAGAAAGAAAAAATATAAATAAAGATAAAATAAACGTGTGTATGATGAAAGATGTCACTTGTGGGGATGTAAGCACAGAGAATTACCTTTTAGCTCTGCAGTACCCCTCATCTCTATGGATGCATCCTTACTGTTTTGGTTCATTCATTTTCATCCTCAGCAGCCTACAATAGGCTGACAAAGTTAGCGACTAGCTGGTGAGCATAATACAATATTTAAGAGCTGAAGAGCTCAAAATCTTTTGTAGGCATTGGTAGAAACCAAAATAGAGCTAAAAAGAGAGTGAATATTGCACTTGTGTTTGTCAGGTGACTAAAAAGAAGACTACAAATGAATGCTAATGCTGCTCCATGTTTGTGTTTGGATGTGTAAATTAATAATTGTCTGCTGTAACAAATTTTACAAGATGATAACCTTGTGTTTACAGCTTGTTGCACCGCCCTTAATTGGCCAAAAAAAAAAAATCAATAATTGTAGGTTTAACATAATCTAATGATGTTAAAAGTTCCAATCAGTGGTTAGGGTAAAAGGTTAAATTAAAAATCTAAACAGTTTCTTTATATTTTTGTGTTTATTTGTCATTGAAATTCTGGTTTGGATTCAAGCATACACGTGTTAGATGATGTCTCTGTTAGCATTTGATGGCTGTATCTGTCTGTGTGTTGTCAGCCCCGTCCAGTAGCAGGGTTCAGGGGAACAGTCCGCTATGCATCTGTCAACGCACACAAGAATAAGGTCAGTATCAGTACACCCTGTGCTAGAGCTCTTGTGTAATCTGTGACATGTGACCTGTGTGTTCTCTGCTGCCCCACAACTGCCTGTTTATGTGCTACATCCTACAACTTTCTCTCTTTCTTTCCCACGATTTGTCAATGATCACATATTAGTGATTAATGTTAACTCAGACCACTTGTAATTCTGCAGGAGATGGGTCGTCATGACGACCTTTGGTCCCTCTTCTACATGCTGGTGGAGTTTCTGGTCGGTCAGTTGCCATGGAGGAAGATCAAGGACAAAGTAAGGACAACCAATAATTGTTGTCCGTCCTTGAAAGTAAACAGCCCTGTCCAGCTAGCTTTGAGTGATGAGATGTGACAGGCGTGTGTGTGTGTTCGTTCACTCCCAGGAACATGTGGGGAAGCTGAAGGACACGTACGACCATCGTCTGATGCTCAAACATCTGCCAGCAGAGTTCGGTGTGTTTCTGGAACACATCTCCATCCTGGACTACTTCACCAAGCCTGATTACCAGGTGACTAATTTGGATTCAATTCTGCAGATCTTACATAAAAGTGCTGGTTTCAGCAAGTGATGATATAGCGCTTTATATATTTCCTCTGTTAAAAAAACACAGCAAAGTGTGCAGTACATGCCCTAGAAAGGTCTGCTGAAGTTGATTCCCCCAAGAGAGCACCCCAAAATGAGCCTGACTTCAAGTACCACAAGTGTTTAAAACCCATTTTCTGTAGACCTCTGTGGGATTGTCCTGAATAAAATCACAAAAAGGTTAATCGTGTGTTGTTGTTTTGTTACAGCTGCTGATGTCAGTGTTTGACAACAGTATGAAAACCTACAATGTAGTGGAGAATGACCCCTATGACTGGGAGCGGACTGGCACAGATGGCACCTTGACAATCAGTGCCAGTGCCACAACACCACAACATCACACCCGCCTCACTCCGGCACATATGGGGTAAGTTTGCTTGAGTTAACTCAGGAAGGATTTTTTTTTTTTTTAAACACCAGAGCACTGTTATAGGTTATTTATTTTCTGAATGAAATCACCTAACTTGAAATTGTACACTAGCCTCTGGGTGGTTATTTTTTTTTGTAGCCTCAAACATAGAATAATGTGCGTCCTTTTTGTGTTCCCAGCATGGCAAATGCCTCCCTGATACCTGGCGACCTGATGAGGGAAAACACAGACGAGGTTTTGCAGGATGAGCAGCTCAGCGACGTGGAGAACAACCCTGCTCCCGAGCGCCTGCCCGGCTCTCCCCTCCATCCGCACCGCAACCAGGAGGCTGACGTCTGGGAGGAGCTAGACCGCAACCGTAACCGCATCAGGACGGCTGTCTGGAAGGTAGACTACAAGTGAACGCACAAACTATAGTCTCTGAGTTTCATCACCTCAAGTGCTCTCAAGATAATTGATACCTCGTGTTAAAGTAATTTCTTTGGTAAATAAGTTACAAACACTGGCTGGTTCCCACAGGCGGCGACGGAGGAGGAACACAGTAACAACCAGGGCAACCAAGGACACCAGAGCCCTTATGCTGGGCCAAGTCTGGGTTCCCCAGTCAAACTACACTCTGAGGTGATGGCTTCAGACCGTGACGGCCCTCTGCTGAGGAAGCTCCGCAACATCCACAGCTTTGAGCTGGAGAGGAGACTTGGCCTAGAGTCAAAGCCCAGTCCAGAGCGCTTCCTGGAGGCCTGGTGGGTCTATCAATATATTTTTTTCAACATTCTTTTCCTGATTTTTCCTTAGGATAGAGTAGAGATCTGATTGTTTGCATTTGTCATGTGTCCGTTCAGCTCACCGAAGCAGCAGCCCGGCACCCCGCACCATGACAAGGAGGGAAACGGTGCCGCAATCATCCCGGTAACTCAGGGTCAAACTGTACCTGCCGGGGAGCGTCCTGATAGGGTCTGGCACTACGACGAGGAGTTCCGGTCTGGTGGTGGTTCTCCTAAGCCTGCATCCCCTGGATCTCTAGAGCAGGGAGAGGGGGCAGCGAGCAGCGGGGGCTTTGTGGCCCTCAATTTGAGCTCTGGGAAGCATGACATTGACTCAAGGGAGTGGGTAATGGTGGAGCGGCCCAGTGGCTCCCCAGGAGCTAAGGTTACCACCAGCCCTTCAGAGGAGGACGAGGAACCAGAGGTCCTCCAGCCAGGGGAACAGACTCCTGGATGGGAGAAGGGCAGCCGAAGCCCGAGCTCTGGCAAAGCTAAACAAGAAAGCGTGTCTTCCTCGAAGGGAAGTGGAAAAGTGGACAAGTTGGAGCTTAGCGTGGGCCCTGTAGGGGCTCTGCCCCCCGTCACCCCAACCAGCCCAGCTGAAGCTCTGGCTGAGGGAGTCCTCACTCAGGTAAGCCCTTTCATTTGAAGGTCATCTCACAACATGGCATACATGATACTGACTGTAGTCAGCATTTTACAAAGTTAAAAAGCTGCACAGAGTCAGAGTTCTAGCTATAGAACGTAAATGCTAATGTCATACAACAATCAGAGTTCCACCAGCTGCATCTTGCTGTAGTTTGAAGCTAAATGTTACTGCTTTATGTTTGCCCGCTTCTTCACTGGTGTATATCTGTTAGTAGAAGATATCTGTGACACAACTGCAGAGCTTTGATCACATCACAGCATGGAGGAAAGGGAGAGTTTTATGGCTTTGGAATTCAGTTTGCTTTAGATTTCGTGCATAATTTTGTCTTATTTGCAGACATTTGCAATGTGTTTAGTTTGTTTTTTTTTACTTTACAAATTAAATGATTTCTTTACAAAATATACTTTGGTTTGCTTTGTTGAAATTACTTTTTTGCTCCTTTTGCTATTCATAACCTTCCACCAGCCCGCTGAGTCCAATTCCAAAATCCTGCTCAAGTTGGACATAAACCGCTTTTGCTTAAATTCAGATTTGCTTTTTTCACCACAAGAGGAATAACTGTCCGCTCACTATCTCCTACAACCAGAACTACTACTTCCATGTACACTGCCTTCCCAAGAACTACCTTCCTCCCCTCCTTCTTCCTTCCTTAGCCTAAAATCATCCCCTCAATTATCTTTATGATCCTTCCGTCGCTTCAGCTGGAAAAAAAAAAAAAAAACCCAGCTCTGCGTCCTGCTCTGAACCGGTGCGACCTGCCTCACAGCACTCCCACCGTACTGCCTCCATCTTCTCACTCCCTCACCAAACTCACAACCCCTCCTCTCTCCACCTCCCACTTCTCTCCCTCCCCTCTCTTAGCTCCCCACCTCTCCTCCGTCCCTGCCTGAGGAGGTCGCGATCCGGACATCCAGCCCCATCCCTCTGCGCTCTCCCAGCCCTCACACCCTCCTGACCACCTTGTCGGACCCGCTGCACCAGCGCCACCCGCCGGGCATGAGGCGCAGCCAGTCTGCCGACCAGCAGCAGCAGGAGCGCCCCTCCTCATCCTCCTCCTGCCATGCCTCACTTCCACTACCACCAAACCCTGCCCCCGGCACCCGCTCGCCCAGTCGTAGGAAACTGCCTCCCATCCCGGCGGGTGCTGCCAACGCCAAGTTTCCCTCTGTCATACGCATCACACGTGCCCAGCTTCAGCAGGTGATGAGCCCATCGCGATAGAAACAGACCTCCATTCAGCTTCCTCTCCGTCAGTAGCAACACACCGGCTTTCAACGTTTATGTTCTTTCATTTTCTTTTTTTTGTTTAAGTTGCTTGTTTTTTGGGCTTCTTTGTTCAGTTGGCTTGCTTATTGTGTTGTGGTCAGGCAGCTCTCTCCAGAGACCATGAAGGGCATTGTGCAGGCCAGACAGAGCATGGGTCAGATGTGTCCTTGTGTCTGGACATGTGTTCTTGTGATCTGAATAGGGGTGTGTGTTTGTCTGATTGTGGCATGTGTGTTTGGAATGTCGAGTCATGACTACAGGTTGCATGGTCTCTTTTGTTTCAGATCGTCTTTGTCCTCTCTATCTTTCTCTTTCTCTCTCTCTCCCTGTATTTGTTCCTCACCCTCTCTTCGCTGAAGCCCCCTGCGAAGTTGCGTGAACGTTTCCTGTCCTACTTGCCGGTTTAGTACTCACAGCTTGACTGACACTGCCATAGCACTTGTGTGTTTCGGTCTGATAATGGTAGCTATGGTATTGCATGCTGTTGCCAAACTAATCACCATTTATTACGCCATATTATAAAATTCTTCTCTTTTCACACATCTGCATCTGGCTCTTGCTACAGAACTACAGCACAACTCGACATGTTGTAGTCTATCAGCAACAGGCCTTTGACAATTTCGAATATTATTCCCATTTTTAGTGGGGTTGATTTTTTAAATAACACCAGTGTGTCTTTCTCTTCCCTCCCATGTCTTCACCTCCCCCTCCCCTTCAGTTGACAGCTCAGCGTCCCTCTGGGCTGTCCTCCCAGTCAGGATCAGACAGTGCTCCACAGTGCCTCCTGCTGGAGAGGCGTGGTGAAGCTGAAGCTGAGACTCAGCAGGGGCAGGAGCACGCAGTGGACATCATCTCCCCCCAGGACCATGTGCCCACCCATCCAGGGACACCCACAGACCCCCTGGCTGAGACGATGGTCAATGGAGACAGCTACACCAAAGCTCAAAGCCCTGTGCCAAGCCGCGTGTCTTCCCCGCGCTCCCCCCGCTCTCCACGCTCGCCTCCTCCGCGCTCGCCCTCCTCTCCGCACTCCCCTCGCTCTCCTCGCTCCCCTCACTCTCCTCGTTCTCCTCGCAGTCCTGTTTTTGCCAATGGTCACCTCTCCCCTCATGTTACTGGCCAAGGGGAATTAAGTAATGGAGCTTTCCCCAAGCTGAAAGACTCTGAGAATGATTCTGGCCACACTCCCTGCGCCACAGAACCTCAACTAAGAGGGGAGGAGAGGGGACAGGTCGACCGGGCCCCAGATCAGATTAGCGGCCCAACCTCCTCCTCCCCGGCTGCCCCCCGTAAGGACCCCAGCCGCAGGCATAGCCGCATCCCTGTCCTGGAGCCCTCCAGCCTGCTGGAGCTCCCGACTCCCGGGTCTGCCAAGGAGAAACTCCTGCAGAAGAAAGCCAGCCACCAGGGCCCGGTCCCCTCTCCCACTGCCTCGCCTTCCCTCTCTGATAGGCGTGGCCCCATGGTGGCTTCCCTTGCGAGGGACCCTCTGTCCTCCACCTCTGATCGCTCCCAGGACGAGGACTCTCTCATGGGCTCCCGCTCTGACCGCCAGGGAGACGATGCTCCATCCCTGTCCTCCTCCTCCAGCCCTCTGTCCCGCAAGAGTAGGATCCCTCGACCCGTTCATTCAGCATCTTCCAATGAGCAGCTGGCCTCCCAATTCCTGCCCCGCCCACCCCCTGGAAAGCCACCTTGCCGCCCGACCGTGGAGGGCAGGTAATTTCAACCAATAATTAATCTAAATATTACTGTTCTGTAAAGCATTCATTATGAAAAGCATGAAAGAAGGAGCATGAAGACTTTAAAAAAGCATGATTTTGCACCTTGATTATAACTTTTCCTATTTGTTCTTGTGATTAATGGGATTGTTTGACACCACTCTCATGTCTGTGCCAAATTTAAAGTAAGAGCCAGGAACTGATCAGCTTGGAAGCTACGACAAAGCAGATATGAGAGAGAGACTGGTCCTCTTATTCAACTCTTGACAGGAAATGTAATTCATCACACTGATTCCTGGTTTGCATTGAAATGTATGACTTGGCTGTTTTTTCATTCCCTGTTTTGCTTTTTGTACTTACTTAGGCTTAGGCGTTACCGCATCCGAGCTGGCAGCACCAGTGACTCAGACCTTCTGACATGCCTGGCTCAGCTGATGCATGGTTCCCGTGGCTCCCCCCTCCACCACCGCTCCTCGGCCCAGCACGGGGGCTCTAGGATGGGCATCTGCAGCCTGACGAGCTCGCCGCACCATCACCGCAGCTCTAGCGCCTCGCCACGCAGCTCCTCCTCCCTGCAGCGCTCTGTCAGCTCCTCGCCCTCCCGCCACGAGCACCGTGGCGGCGGGGGAGGGGGCTGCCTCGGCCGCAGCCGCTCGCCTCCCAGCTTTTCGGGCTCGCCGCCCCCCCGCCGCTTCTACCCCCACCACCAGGAGACATGCTGCAGCCGCCAGGCACGCACGGGCCCCTTCCACCTGTCCAGGGGAAAGGGCTGCAGTCGAGAGGGCAAGTGCTCCAGCAAGCTGAGCAGATAGTTGCCCACCGGGTTGCACTGCCACAGCACAGGACGGGAAGACTCCAATCATGATAGGGTAGACACTGGTCAGGATAAAAACCTGAGTCTTCCTCTATAATTAGAAAAAAATCCCTGTTTTTTGCTGTCAGTCTGAACCTTAGAATTGTCTCGCCGCTTCCCACTGTTCTTCACTTCTTCTATTAGCACACAGGGTTTGTCATTCATTTATGTGCCCAGCTTTAAAGGGGCATTCCAACCATTTAGTATTGAATTTCCATGAGGTCGTGGGACTGAGATTTGAGAGAGAGTGGTCAAAACCTGCGCGGCAGACGGCTCGTCTTTTAGTCCGATAAGCTTCTTCTATTTCCCTGGCTCCTCAGTGTCAGTAAACTGAATGGCTGGAGTGCCCCTTTATGACAGTGTAACACACAAACTATATTGACATGTCTCTGTCCTCATTTTATATTTGTTAAAATGTTGTAGAGCAAAATAGCGTAGCTGCAAAATGAAGCAGTTGCTTCCCTTTGCAGGAAGTTCTATAATACATAAATCAATAGTTAGTTGAGCCAGTGGGCACATAAATAAATCAGTTTTCTGCTTATTCAACTTTAAACCATCCTGCACCATGATATATAGTAACTTATTTATCCCCAGTATTAATGCACTTGGATTATACTGATGGAATATCAGTGTGGCTGATCACAGCTTAATTAAATATTGGCCTGGGGTTGACTCAGTTATCTCCTGTGCGTTTGGAGATT
Organism: Seriola dumerili; assembly: GCF_002260705.1. NCBI lineage: Eukaryota > Metazoa > Chordata > Actinopteri > Carangiformes > Carangidae > Seriola > Seriola dumerili. The sequence continues at coordinate 5,320,123 of NW_019174404.1, forward strand.
TGCAGGCAGGGTATAATACTATTTACTTTATGCTACGTGTGAATGCATAAAGCCAGACTTTGTGTACAGTTGTATTTATTGAGATATTTATTTTGATGCTTTAGCGACGCTTACGACTCCTACCCTCCTCTGTGTGATCGTGGATGTGTGGTTTTCGTGTCACTCAGATTAGTTTTAAATGTTTAATCGACTGGATCGCTCCATAGTGATCCTTTATACAATCAGTCATGTGGAGTGTGTGAGGTCACGCACCTTTTTGTGCCTACTGTGTTGCCAAGAGGGAATTTGGAGGGAATTACAGGTTAGAACAGTGGAACTCCTTTTAGATCTGAAGGTGTTAACAGAACGTGTGTTTCCAGTATAAGTAGTTTGTAGTAGCAGTAGTAAGCTTAAAGAACACAAGGTACATTACTGATATGTAATGTTCAGACGCAGATATTTGTGCCTTGGCACTTTGGGCAGCTTGAGGATTCACTCTGGTGTGTCTGTAATTAGAAAAAAAATAAAAAAAATAAATAAAGGAGCCAAAAACAGACTTGTGCCAGCGGTTATAAGACGACCCTTTTCACCAGTATTCTTTCATGTAGAAAAGGTAGCAACACAATTGTTTGTAAAATCAAACACAATTTGAGCAACAGTTTACTTGAGGACCGAGTAGCTATTATTTGTAATTTGAAATATATTTCAAGTGAAACCCGTTCTAGCTGTCCTGTGTGAACCAGGTCAGTGTTTGAGATAAACAAAAAAAACTTTGAACAAATGTGAATTTCAGACCTCAAACAACATTTTGTCAAATGTTTCTGAACATGGAGGCCATATGTACATATATTTCTCACACCAAAATGATGAAGAATGTTTTTTTTTTTTGTTTGTTTTTTTGTTCCTCCTACGCCGGAGAATGTCTTTTATATAATGACATGCAGTATGTTTGTGCATAAGGCAAAGGAATCAGAGTATTGTTTGTGTTTAATTTAGTTAGGATTCCTCACTGAAACTCTCCTCCGCAACCTCCTCCCACTCCTCTGCTTGTAAGATACTGTAAAATAAACTAACTCCAGCTTCCTTCCAGTGCTACTCTTTGCATGCTCAACAGAGAAAAGACAGGAAAAAAAAGAATTAATCAGAATCAAACTACTGAGTAAAAAGCTGCATACCACCTCCCATTACAGGGCATTTATCTTGTGAAGATTTCAACCCAGCAGGGACTTCAATACCTGTTGGGTGAGCAAATTTAATTTCTGTGAATCTGTATATCTTCTCTGACCCATCTCACTATTCGTTTTCCTCCTCCCATCTGATCTATGACTCTAGTTTTCTGCGCTTCCTGCACTGACTTGAGATGATTGTGTTGCCGGATAACGATAGACTGTATTTTTTATCAGTGCAACTAGCTTAAGGCATGATGCACAAAATAATTACCAGAAAAAAGTAAAAAAGGTGAATAGACTTTGCTGTGTTTTAAAGCATTTGTATTGTGGGGGAAAAAAAAAACAAACAAACACACGAGTTGAAAGATGAACGTCAGCCATAGCCTCTATAAGATACGGCTGCACATGTGAGCAAATAGAAAAATCCCATTGCCAAATATTTTGATAAATTTTTGCAGATGTGGTTGGACTTATGAGATATGATAACTACGGGAGTGTATAGAGGTTGAATGGGCACGTCGCTTTGTAGATATAAAATGTGCTCGTGCAGATCTCGCAGGTATCCTACGCTCAGCCTCACCGAGCAGCTACGATGACTCATCCTGAAGGCAGACAGCGTTCAGTCAGTCAGCCGCCTTAATGTCTCTTCTCTGCCCCTCTGTGCATAGCGAGGGATGACTGAGCCTTGTCTGTTTTGGAGATCATTCCACTATATTAGGGCCAAGCCAAGCCTTTCCTGTCACTCATCTCTCGTCTGTAAATGGCACGTGCTGCCATGCCTGTCAGTGTGGTCAGTACGTCACCTGCTGAAATCAGTGCTGTCAGACTCTTGTGCTTCTGCCTGAGAGCTCCCTGTTTTTGTTTTTTGTTTTTTTTCTGTGAGAATGTGTGCACCATTTATTGGTCGACCAGTGGAAATGAGAGAACATTTCAGGCCGCAGTATTCAAGGTGTGTTTGTTTGTATGATGACCGCATGCTCTCAAACAGGCGCGTGCAAATTTCTACATGTCGCCAGCAATCAGTCATTGAATTCTCCCTCTTACAACTGCTCTGTTTCAGGCTCACAGATATTTCAAGATAATTCAAGCTTTCAAAGTTCAGAATGCTGTTGTGCAGACTTTTAATATATACCTGTAAAATATTCAAATAATTATTTAAATAAAATCATTGTAAAACCTTAACTTATATTCTAACAAGCTTCAGTGAAAGGGAGGAACAGACACTAAAGAGTGCTGCTGGTTTTAAAAGATAATCAGATTTCTTCATGTTTTTTTTTTTTTTTGTATTATTATTACTGTTGCACAGAAGTGGTGTGTAGTTGTAGTACTAGTGTTACCCTCCAGATGAGATTTTCTTTGTCACTTTTTAAAGTGGCCTGCTGATGAAGGTGTCATATTTATAGTAGCTTGCTGGTATTTGTGGTTACAGATACCCATAGGCCAATGAGAACAAACCCCAGCTGTTTTGTTTTATTTTGAAAGGTGATGGAAACTAATGAAAGCTTTGGTGTGCACTGGTACACGTCTCATGTCATAACATCGGATTACTTGTTAATAACTTATAAATACTTGACAGAAATTATTTATTGTGACATTTGCTAATTTGCCCATCCATCATTTTGACTTAAATTGTTGGGATTTTTTTTAATGGTTGATATTTTTTGTGTTGTAATGTATGTCTTGGTTTTGAAACGTAACTGTACAGTCTCAAAGAAAGAATGTAACAAGTGGGAGTTTTGCATTGTATATAACTGTAATTATTTATGTTTATTCTATCATTTGTATCATATCAATGCCTTGTACAGTGTTTTTTTTCTTTTTTGTTTTAAAATTATTTTGTATTTTATTTTTATAAACTGGTTATAAATAAAATACTCATTCCGCATGCAGACAGAATCTTGTGAAAGGTTCCTGCTTTTAATCCTGAAGAGTTGAGCAGTGGATGATAAGACAAGAATTATTACATGCAATTGTGTGTGTTTTTAGTAATGCACTGGACTGCCGGCGTGTTGTTGTTGTTTTTAATATCGTTATTAACAGAACCAGTTTGTAACAATCAGTCATCACAGACTGAATGGAAATTAAATATTAGAATAAGATTTTTTTTTTTAAATACAATAGATACATCCAAAACACTGTAAAGCGTAAAATAGATTAATACAATTACATTAAAAACTCAAAAACTAAAAAAGACTTCATATGATCTTTGGCAGTACAATTTCTGTGTTTCAGACTCTCTTGGCTGTTTTAAAGGTTACTGCTTTAAATTAATCCTTGTAATGAGATAATCCAAACAACAGATTTTCTATTTATGTATGTTGAATTTACCCAACAGTATCATCAAATGAATCATACCTTTTTGGAGTGAAGAGATTACAATCAAAGTTAATAAAGGTTTTATTACTTAATTGTATGGTGTTAGCTAAATCCTTTATAGATATTTCTCTAAATCAGGGGTTTCAAACTACTGGCGTAGGGGCCAGATCTGACCCAGTAGACATTTTCATCAGCTGATAATTCTTTGGTGGAGATTTATTTAAGTGCTGTCTGTCTCATCTGTAAGTACAAAGCAACTCCAAGAATACAACCTCAGCATCACTCTACCATGCAGAGCAGTTTTGACAGGTTCAAGCGCGGGGAGGGAAAAGGAGGTTATTAGGCTTCACACAACAATGGAATGTTTTTCTGTACGTATTCAAGAGGCAGAGGTCCCCCCAAGGAAAGAATAATCTAGCAGGTATCCCCCATAAATGTGAGGTTTGAGACTTTACAACGCTTCAGTCACAGGGCCATATAGAATGCAGAGAGCTGTCACCTTCCGCCAGCTGCACACGTGGTCGGCGTACGTCACTCGCAATACGTGCCTCCGTTGACGCAGACCACGCCCCCCCCTCGCAGTTAGTGCAGCCGCGCAGCGCCTGGCCAGAATGGCGGCTCTTTTGGAATCTCTTCTGTCGAAGAAAGTGGGTATAAATACGGTCACAGACTGGCTAAAAAATATCGAGGTAAGTCTGAAATAATTCAGAGCAACACGAGTGAGACATCTGACACTTGCCCGCCCTTTGTATAGCGTGTTTTATGAGATGACATAGCTCACAATTGAGTGTAAACAAAACTTTTAGCTGCCGAGCTAGCGAGCTAATGTAGCCTGGATGGTATAGACACCAGACGAGACGCTTCCTACGAGTCAAGAGAAAATTTAGTGTCAAAACAGATAATAATATGCCATTTTTGTTAGCAACTATTATCATTGTTAATGTCCGAGTAGGGCTGTGCAGTTTAGCAGATGTTAGCAAGCGCATTGTTAGCAAGGTCAACTGGCTATTTTCTGCAGAAATGTGCTGAAGCTGTCCAACTAAACATATGATGACGTAGTTACTCTCTGTCTGTGGAACATCGTGCATTAAACAGTGTTGATCATCTGTGCTGTTACAGCTTTATAAATGCCTCATTGGTCACAAATATATTTTCCAACGATTATGTTTTTTTTCAACAGGAGTATGACAAGCTGTCACTCAACAAACCTGGGGTGACAGTTCATAAACAAGAGTTTGTGCCTTTTCTTTTAAACTTCCTGCGAGAGCAGAGCAGTCAAGCACTAACCCATGGCCCTGCCACGCCAGCCAAGACCCCCAGCCGTCCCAGGCCTGCTGCACAGACGCAAGGCTTTACTGACAAGAGGGGTTGCAGGTCTGCTAGTGGTGGACCTGGTTCACGGAGTGCCAGCCGCGTCCAGCTGTTTTCTCCGGCCACGTCTGTGTCACCTGGAACAGAGTGGGGTGTTGCTGGCCAGTCAGAGTCCCACTGTCTGAGTGGGGTCAGTGCCTTCAGCAGCCCCTCCTTCTCTACAACATGGAGCCCTGCCTCCAGGCCCTCAGGCTCTGAGCGCCGGGCCAGCCAGAGGATCAGTCTGGGGGACTACATGGTTTCTCCTCCAGACCTCCTGAACAGCCCCAACCTCCTGTCACAGAAGGGCCGCAGGAGGAGTGGTGGTGGCGGCATGGCTGGACAAGGAAGACATGGAGGAGTGCGTGGAGGACATCACAGTGATGAGAATGTACGGTGGGACAGTGGGGGGAGAAGGTCAGGTAGAGGAGGAGGAGGGTATAGTAAAATAAACGAGCAGGTTTCACCTCCATCTGTGGGGCAGCTCAACTTCAGCAATTTGGAGGATTTCCCTCCTGTTGGGTCGTCACCAGTTTCACCAGTGTGAGTCTTCTCAACTTAAACTTGAACAAAAGTCCACACTGACACCACCATATATTTTCAGATTTGTCTAATGGCTTACATTCCTCCCTCCTTCAGGGCATCCAAACCATCTAGAAGAATAAACCCAACACCAGTCAGTGCAGAGCGGCCACACTCCAAACCAAAGACCTGCTTCACCTCCACCCCATTCAGGAAGCCCTCTAGCCCCCCATCAGGGGTAGAGGTGCTTCAGGGGTCGATGACAGTGGGCAGTCCTCTGAGCCTGCAGGAAGAGAGGGAACTACTTAAGAGGGAGAAGTAAGTGAACATGCAGAATGACTCTAATTATTCTGACAAATTCTAGTATAAAGTAGTGGAAGAAAGGGTTACACAAATATGTTTGTTTATACTTTTTGCCTGGCCAGTTCTAAAAGCAAAAGTACTGTTTTTCATTTAGCATTATACATGTGTTAGTATGGTGGAGGTAAACTAGAATTTGTAATTAATATTTTATACATTCATTATGATATTGATATATCATACATTATATGTTACATTGTCTTATTTCTTTATTTTCCTGTCCTCTGCTGTTTATGGTCCAGGTGCATGTGAAAGTTCATGATCAGAAATTTCTTGTTTTTAGGACAAAGCGCGCCCAGCAGGTGGGCCCTCCTCTGCCCTCCTCTCTGGACCCTTGCACCCCTACCAAGTCAGGGCTTAGGACTGGATCTAAAGTTACACCTGACCTGCAGACACCTAGTCCTGAACCATCTAAAGTCACCTTCTCCTTGGAACTGGATCTCTTGGCAGAGCTGTATTGCACCTGCATTTCTGGTAAATGGCCACAAGGCGTCATAATTGTGCCAGTTGGAAGTAACTGGAGGAAAAAAAAATGAATTAAATGTATTTTTACATATAATATGTTAAGAAAATTAAAGGCATTTACAGAAAGTAAAAAAAACAAACAAAACAAAATTAATTATTAAGAAGTCAGACGTAAAACATAACAAGAAATCATTTTGGAGTTAATATGATTAGGAATAAATACACTATGTATTTTCAAAAAACGTAACACAATAAATATAAAAACCTCACAATATAAGTAATTTTAAGTGTTTTAAAATCTATTAAATCTCACACAAGACGATGAAAATGAGTGTTCATTTTTTGGTGTCTTACAGAAAACCTAGTGCCAAACATTTTCCTGGAGCTATTCTTTGTGATGCAGTTGCTGACGTCTCGGTTTCCTCAAAGTCAAGATGATGATGATGAACAGGGCAGTTTGTGTGCTGTAAATTCAGGTGTGTAATTTATGTCACTATAGTCCTTTATTTTTAGTTTTTTTTTTTTTTGGATTTTGTTTGAATTGAAATTAAGTCACTTTTTCACATTTTCAGATCTTCTGGAGAGATGTTACCTAAGACAAGTACACAACTGTGTGTATTTTGCAGTGAGGGTTCTGGAGAATCAGTTTCAGTGAGTTTATTTATTTTTTGTGTCATAGTTTTCCTCAGTTTTCTCCTATTCACTAAAAGGAACATATCAGTTCACAGTTTCGCCTCAATTAGGTGACATTGCTCCCTCACTCAATCTCCGAGTTGATTCATAAGCATCTTCTCTTGTCATATGAAAGGTTGGTAGCTCATTTGGACAAGTGTACATTGCGTCTGCTGGCAGAGAACGAGAGGGTGGCGTCTTTCTCCCCAGATCTCAGGGACCGTCTCACTCAAGCGCAGGACAGAAGCACAGCCAAGGTAACACACTTATACTTTATTGTACTCGTGTAAGTGCTTTTATTTCCTGGAGTGTTACTGAATAAATTCAAATATTGGTCTCTACTCCATGATGCATTTTTAAGTTAATATGTATATCTTTTAATAGATTGTTTTATTATTATTTAATAAAAATATTGAACATGAAGTTTGTTTGTTATTATAAACCTTGTTTGCTCCTCACTACAGATGTTCATAATCTGACTCTAAAAATGTCAGACAACTTAAAGCTGTTCTGTACTATATTCTTTTGGATGGTATTTTTATGTCCCTTTCTTCCTTCTCTGTTCCAGCTTTCCCCCTCAGTTTCCACTTTCATCCACTCAGTCCCTTTCCGTCCTGCCACGGACAACAGGTCCAACTTCGGTAGTGACAAGGCCTTCCACACCTTTAAAAAACAGAGGTATGTCACAGCTTCTTCTTATGTCCAACAAAAATGACTCTTATGACGGATGAAGTGTGCAGCAGATGGTGGTAAACCTCATATACTTGGATTTTTCATGGTTATAAACAGACTGAGAACCTAAAGTAACTGCTGAATTAGACTTCATCACTTGCCCTTCTGTGTTTGATATTTTTGCCCCCTTTTCTCAGAGATATTTTTTATGAAGTGCTGCGAGAATGGGAGGACTTTCACACGGAACCAGGATGGAATTTTGATGTCGCTTTAGGGAGCAGGATAAGGCAAGTCCAATGATTTCTTTTTCTCATTAGCTTATGGACCAAGTGTAATTTGAAAATGTAAAACAACATTTCTATCCAATTCATTTATCTTATCTACTTCTGCTACATGCGTTTCATCATTCTGTCTTCTATTTTTAGAGGAATGATGAGTCAACTGACCTCTGCAGGAAACCATTCCCATTTTGCCCGTCTGTTCCTGAAGCAGCTTGTTCAGGTAAACTGTGGCACCTCATCCAAATGTACGTAATAGATCTTAACTTTTTAAAGTAATTTTATCTTAAAGTGATAACATACACCCAGATAAAAGTAATATATAAGGGTCAGGGAATACAAATAAGAACAGCCCAGCTGCAGCTTTCTTCCTTATCTTTCCTTCCCCTCAACATGTACTTTTTTTTTTTTTTTAGATGTGTAAAGGACCCCGTATGAACAACTCTCCCGGGGATACCCCTGACACCGACCTGCTAGGCATGCTGGGAGCTGACAGCTTGGGGCGTCTGAAGCGTCTTGAAGAGCGTCTCATCCAGCCTCATGGAGTTGTTGGTCCCTGTCCTCCTCCATCCTTCCCTGGCCACCAGGAGTTCTTCAGAGACTTCCTACAGACAGCTAGCTGGTGAGACAATCCGTCCAAACAAATGCCACCAGTGACATTGTTGAACTATATCATTAAAATATAAAATTGACACAGGACACATTGTAAGATCTATTTATCATTATGTATTCATATAATTGGTATAATCGGTGGTCAAAAACTGCATGGAGCGATACATAATAACTCATTATGCACTTTTTGTTCATAGCAGCAGGAAGTTTATTTTCTGAGCAAGTCGTTTTTCATTTGGCAGATGTCCTTTTCGATCCAAACATTTTCCTTGACTTGTCTTTCTTTGGTCTAACTTGTTTTACATATTGTGCACCAGCTGCCAGCTGAACCAGCACCTGCAGGACAGCCTGTGTCAGCAACTCCTCCAGCTGGACGAGGTGTCCATCCTGAGCCCCCCTGCTTCCATCGGGGAGGGAGAGGAGGAGGGAGATGGGGACATGGAGCAGCAGGTATACTATCGGAGTCAGACAAAGAGATGTTACTGAGTTTTTCATGGCAGGTAAAAGATTTCAGCATGGGCTAGTCTGTGAAATTGCAAACATGCCAGATTAAAGGAATAATAATCTGACTGACATACTCTTAATTATTACATAACCCTCTTCATTTGTCTCCATCAGGACGAGAAACAGCGGTTCACCTCAGTGCTGCTCCTCGCTCGTCTCCTGGCTAAATTCCTTGGATTTATTTCTTTTCTGCCTTACCAAACATCTGAGAGACCATCCAGAGAGATTCAGGAGACTGCGATAGCTCTGCGCAGCAAGGTGAGGAAGAATTGATGAATGTTTATGAAGTAGTAAGGTAATTAATTGAGGCCTGTTTCAAATGGAGCAGGTATAAGCTAACTTAAAGGATTTATTTCCTCTAGTAGGGTGACTTTAATCTCATCAAGGAAACCAAACTGTTTTAAGTCCAGTCCTGGCATGTTTTCTACAAGGCATTTAATTACATTATCTTTTCCTCTCTTTGTTCATCAGAGCGTTCCAGTGCTGGATGTTTGCGCTGTGCTAAATAACAGTATGAAAAGGAGGCGCACCATCTTGACTGTCCCCTGGCTTGTGGAGTTCCTCTCCATGCTGGACTTTATTGGTCCTCTGCTGCTCTGCTACAGGACTGCGTTAGGCACACTGCTTCTGCTGTACAGGTAAAAAAAAAAAACCTGAAAACATTTCTAGAAGTAATAAATCTTAACTGAATATTTACAGAATCATAAACAAACCGACACATTCTTTGTTTTTGTTGATGTTTGACCTTCTTGGAAAGTTATTTTAAAGATTACTTTTTGTATTCTTGTAGGAGGATGCTGTTGGGCAGATGTGGAGAAGTGTGTTACCTGAACAAACTACTAATGGTGTCTGTATTAGGTTGGCTTTTCCAGGTGAGACGCAACTTGTAGATATTATCTGTTTTTGTATATAATAGCGTAAAGTGAATTGTAGAATATGATTGGTTGCAATGTAAAAACTGACAGAGCTCAGTTTTACATTTAACATACTACATCATTTTACTTTTACACAACAGTTACCTGTAATTGAACTGCTTGTGTTAAACGTGTGTAGATCCCTGTGATTCCTGAGGACATTTTCTTCACCAATGAGTTCACTGAGGTGGCTAAGCTGGAGGACAGTAACACAAGTGGTGCAAGCCTTGTAAGTAAAATATTCACCTTAATAGGTGTTTGTGCGTAAAATGCCCACTGCTGTTTTTTCATTTTCACTGAGGGTTCTCTTGTTATTTTCAGGACTGCATTCCCCTTGTGGATCAGCAGCTTCTCTATACTTGTTGTCCGTTTCTTGGTGAGTGGAAATTTGTTAATCTTTGTTATTGCCTCAAGGATTACCTGCTCAATTTTACATTTCTTTAGATGTATATTTGTTGCAGTGTTGTCACAGTATTTGCTATAGAAGAGGTAACATGCTGTTAATCAGGAGCCACAGAGCTTAGATCACATTTGGTTGATATGTGTTCACCGCAAATGGGCCTCCAGGTAACATGCACTTTTTCTAAGCTGTGGATTGATGTTCCTTGCCTGATTTCATTGGTCCAGGTGAGTTTCGTAAGCTCCTCGCTGCCTTTGTGTCTGGAAGCACAGCTAAAAGTGGAGGAATTATCCGCAAGATCACTCCCACCTCTGCTGAGCTCAGGGATACGCCAACTGCCAACAGGTCACAGCAGAAACTACAGGTGAGTAAACAGGCTGTAAATAGAGATTTGAAATGGCATCAATGAATTGCCTGTTTGCGAGTATTTAAACCAAACACTCAATTGTGACAGATGGACCTCGAGCAAGCCTTCTTTCACAACCAGCCTCCGTCGCTGCGTCGCACTGTGGAGTTTGTAGCTGAGAGAATCGGATCCAACGGCGTCAAGCATATGAAGTTAGTATCACAGAGCTTGGGGGTGGGGGGTTGTTGGGCCTGAGGCTTTAGAAATTTCCAAGTCATGAATTTCTAAATCAACTGTATCTTTCACAGTTTTTTATTTCACTTTGACCAGCCTCCACTAAATTACTTTTTAGAATTGAAAAGGACTTTCAGAGTAGCAGGTAATCAGCCTCTAACTTTGGTTGGTTGCCTACCTAAGAGGCTAGTAACTGTTCAACAGTCCAAATTTACTCAGGTGGTGGCTTATGTGAAATCACCTCCATGTGTAGCTGTCTTTTAAAAACATGTGTATCACAACCCTTATTTTCATCATCAATAAAAGTTAACTGTGGATTATGTATTTAATTAAAATTTTTTATGTTAATGCACATGTGTGTTTGTGTGTTCACATTTATTTGGGGATTTTCAACAGGGCGACGTTAGTGAGTGAACTGGTGGACAGAGGAGAGAAGATGCTAAGAGATGGACTGGAGTTGCCAAACTCAAATCCTTCAAAACTGAATGACTCCATCTGTGCTCAGCTGTGTGATGCTGGATTAGAGGCTCTGGCAAGAGCCACAAGGTACAACAGCCTCTTTTAACAACCAGCAAGCAAAACTGTCTTGAGTGGCCATTTGATAGTTGGAAAAAAGATTGTATTTATTTTGATGTAACATATTGTATTTCACCTCTGTGGGGGAATCTTTTCTCAGTGTTAATCTTAGTCTTATGTGATTTGCAGATTTTGTTGTGAGAAGAGTCCTGAAGCCATAAGAATCCTGCTCCCTGATGAGACCCCGCCTGCTGTGAGTCATTAAAAAAATCACCATGCAAAAATGATGAGGTGATGTCATGTCAAAAAACAATTCTCTGTGGGTTGTTCCCATGTGTTTGACTTGTTATGTCTCTGCAGGTCCTGACCACATCTGAAAACATCACCAAACGTCTTGCAACAGAAAAAGCCTGCAGCTGGCTCTCTGCCAACATTACAGGTAGCAAGTCACTTTATACTTCAGTCTTACATTTTTATCTCTTTCCTTTCAGTGTAATATTAGACAGGAAACTTGCTTTGTTTGTTTGCTTGCTTGTTATTAGAGGAAACTTGCTTGAGATGTGCATGTTGTCCGTGGTTGATTATTTGTTTTCAAGAATGTAGCTTATAATTTGAAGACGGACTTAGTGAAGTGATCAGTGTGATGAATTGTGTGTGTCAAGCAACTCTACTATAGGGAGGCACCGATCCAACTTCTTTTTCTCCCAATTCTGATACCTCGACTCGGGACATCTGCTGATAGCAAGAAGCAGTCCGATACCACTGCTCTCTTTTCCCCAGATTTGCTTTGGACTCATTATTATCTGAGAGAACACGAGGCCAGGGGTTGCTCTGGCCTGCCGTCACTGATAACAGGAAGGCTGGATTTTATAACAACATTGACCAAAAAAAGATTTTTGCAGGCCTATTAAATAGTGACTTCTGATTTTCTTGTAACTAAAACTATATAAGGTTACATGATATGTAGTGTAACACTGGTATGATCCTTTAAAGAATGAAAATTAGGGAAACTTTCACATCAGGGGCCCAGGCCTGGATCTGAGTATGCTTGACCCCAAACTTGAGGACGGTTCATATCAAGTGTGAAAACTACTGTAAGTGATTTCTATAACCATTCGACCCATCCAAGCATGGCTGTGAAAGGACCTCTCTCTGGTCTAATGAAGAAGTTATATTCTTGCTTGAAATTTGGGCAGACGAAAACATACAATCACAAAATATATTTATGGAATCATTTCTATAATAAATTACAATTGTACTCAGCTGTACGCAGCGAAAGCCACGATCATGTCACAGAACCTAATTTAATTTCTTTCGAAAAAGGAAGGAGCCCGTTCTGTGGTGAAAGGATTGCCCAAGGACATCCATCTAAAATATCATTTCTGTCTTCCAACCATCAGCGCTCATCAGGCGAGAGTGGAAGAGCAGATACGATCGCGTGATGAAGGCTCTGGGTAGCCCAGTGGCTCCGGACTTGGGGGATGTGGAGCGGGCTGTAGTCGAGTTGGTCACCCAGGAGCAGTCGACTACGCCCAAGAGAAAACAAGGAAGTGAGAGAGTGATCTCCTGCTCTCCACACTGCAACCACATTGCTTCACTACCCTCAGACATCCTCATCGAGATGAAGGTATGTTTGCATAAGACAATATTTTGGCATTTCATTAAGCTATTGGGTTAGCTGTTATTATTATTAGTTATGCAAAAATTGGTTAGAATTAATTTTCTCTTTATGAGTTTAAGTGTTATGTCACCAATTAGCTAACCAACGTTACTCCTCACTGAAGTTAAAGTGAAAGATTTCTGTGTAAAGTTCTACTTGAATGTTTTTTTTTAATGTAGGAGTTCTTGAGCATCGCAGTCGGCCCCAGGACTGATGAGGAGCTGCCAACTGGCTCTCAGCTCCAAACACTGCTACAGAGAGTGGGAGACACACTGGCCTGCAGAAAGGTACACGAGACACACAAGTGCAACAGAACAACACTCATGCTCGATTTACTGATTTTTGCCAGTAATGATAACACTTTGTTCCTCTTATTTCCTCACTTAGTTTTTAACTGTGGTGTCAGAGCAGATGCTGCTGAACTCTACTGTCCTACTGGCCTGCAAACTGGGTAAGAATCCAGGCTTTTAATGATAAACCCTTAATTACAGGAAAACACTCTCTGTATGATATGTGTTAAAATGTAAACAGGTTAATTCCCCTAAGTGCTACAGCTTCATAAACACTCTTATTTGTTAATTAAATTGCCCTTCGCTGTGTGATATGGAAGCAAGCTGATGTAGTGTATTGTGTAACAGACCCGAGTGCCTGTTGTGTTTATCCGCTCAGTGTCTGCAGAGCTGCCGGTGCTGTCTCTGTCAGGGTGCTGCGGAGGTGGTGAGGTTACTGTGGGTCCTGGTTCAGGGTCAGAGACTCCTGTCAGATCGGTGCTGGAGCAGCTTGCTGAGCTGTGGGAGAGAGACTGCTGCTCCTCCGCCCCCCTCCACCTGCTCTTCACCCCACTCACTGTCACTGCTGTGCTGAAGGCCAGCGACACGGAGGTATTTTAACTGCTGCTGATATCGAAGTATTAATGATGCTATTACAACTACTTCTACCTTCATACATACATCTTTATAGGGTTTATACATACAGATGTGCAGATGACATTTTGCTAATTTCAAACTGAGAAAAACACTTAAATGATGATGATGATGATATCTTCTGTGTACAGAGAATAACATGAAACTTGAAGGTTTTTACACCGATATTTCACTCTTTAAAATGTCATCTTACATAGATATGGTGACATTATTTGCTGAGTTTAACCTTTTCTGACTGACTCCGTGGTCTCTAATGTGCTATAAAGATTTCCTTTGTCTTTTCAGTGGAACAACTACCTGTTCCTGGTTAGAAAGCTGGTTGACAGAGGAATCTTGGGCGAGGAAGAGGTCATATCTTATTGGAAGAAGCTAACAGGCTTGGCCTTGCCAGCGGTGAGGGTTCACTGCTTTTATCATGATGCATTTTTTAGGAAGTATTTCTTTTACTCGTGCTTTGACCTCTTTGACTCTTCTCCACTCTTCCTCGCTCACTTTGTTCTCTTTTCTGTCTCATTTCAGGAGCTGATAGAGAAATTTCAGCTGCAGTCACAGAGTATTAAACCCACCTTGCCTCTGGCCGACTTACCAAGTCACATGGACATGCTGCAGGTCTCACATCAGACGGTAGAGGGCGCTACGTGACAATGATAATACAAGCAAATGTCCCACAGCATCTTTTGTGTGATCACCACAGTGTTTTAAGTCACATCTGTCAGTGTGTTGTTCAAGAGGGAGACAGTTCTGGGTGACTTCATATTGTTGGCCATTTTTCCATTTGCCTTTTGTGCACCGTGCATCAAAGCTGTTCCACCTGTCAGCCTCTGCTCAGACTCTGCAGGCTTCAGACTTTTGTTCTTCACCTGCCTTTCATGAATTCCTCTGCTCTTTTGCTCGGGTGCTGGTTAGAACCAGAAAGCCCTGCCAGTCAGTCGTAGTAGCTAGGGACCACATCATCTCTTACCTTAGATACATGGAACCTTCCTGTTAGTAAACCTGGATATACGATTGTATCCGAAGGGAAATACTCTTAGATCAAGCACTTCAAACAGTCAAGACCAAAGCAGAGTATTTGCAAAGACAGGAGAAGAGTGCCCAGGATGGGCCTTTTTGTAAGTTTTTTTGGAGCTGCGAATGTAAACTGAGTAACTTCGCTGTCACATAAAGGCGCTGGCTCATTAAAATGTATAACAAATACTGTATATTTCTAATTCTGACTCATTCAACCAGACATGCCATGTTTAATAGACATTGCATCAGACAGAGTTTCTAAACATGGACTGAAAAATGAAATTTTTTGTTAGTTTTTAGACCCACCAGAGAAAATAAATGTCTTTATTTTAGTATAGCACTTTCACACACTGCCTATGACCGCCACTACTAGTGAATTGCATGTTTATTTCATGAATGCAGGACTGCATTCGTGATTATTTTTGTTCATGTTGAATGAGCGCTCTATTCTCTGCTGCTTTTAAATTGAAATATTTTTATGTTGCCACAAAGTTAAAAATATAATAATAAAGATGTATTCTGGTTTAAGTGTTTGTTGTGTGTATTTGCTGTGTGTGTCGTCAGTGGTGGAAGAAGTACTCACATCCTTTTAGTAAAAGTACCAATACAACAATCAGAAAATACTCTGTTATGAGTAAAAATCTTCCTTTAAAAAGTTAAACTGCATATGTATTATCACCCAAAAAAATCAGCATGAAAAAGCAAAGTGCTTGATATATTATTATATGGTATATTAGATTGTTGATAGAGATGCATCATTGTGTAACCAGCATTTTACAGTGGAAGCTAATAACTATACTTGTCAGATAAATGAACTGGAGTGAAAAGAAAATATTTTCCTTTGAAGGTTAATGGACTGAAAATGTGTCCAGAGGCATAAAATGGAAATACTCAAATACAAATACCTCAAAGTTATACTTAAGTACGGAATTTGAGTAAATGTACTTGGTGGCTAGAAAAGTCTTGTCTTGTTGGAATCAATGTGTAAAATGAAGCTTGGGAGCTGATATAACTACAGAGGCCTGTAAAAGAAAAAAAGGAAACAGTGTCAAAATGTGACTTAATCTGTCAAAATTGGGAGATTTTATCTTGTAATTTTGTCTTTCCATGTCATCATTTTGACATGGAAAGTCAAAATTTTGTCTTTATGTCATTATTGACTTTTTATCATAATTTTGCAATTTAGCATGTCAAAACTTGTAAGTCAAATGTTTGACTCAAGTGAAAATGATTAAATGGTTGGTGATTGATGATTAAAAAAATCAAAATTTCATCTGATAATTTTGACTAGGCCTATGGCAAGAATTTGACATAGTGTAAATTGTGACATTTTATCTAGTATTTTTGTCTTTTTATATCATGATTTTGCTTCTATAGTTTATAATTTGGACTTTTAAATCTAATTTTTTCTTCTTAAAATTTGTACCTGTCATGAACATTTTTAATTATGACTAACTAACTTTTCTCATTTAGTTATTTATCTATTAATTAATTAATTAATTACTTAATTTCTACACTTTTTCCCCATACAAATCAGATTATTACCGGTCAACAAAAGTTTCATCTTCAGTTTAGCACTTTAAAGTGGGGGATTTAAATAATAACAGACATGCAAAAGCCAGATTTGAATATGGCTCTGTAGGAGGAGTAACCAGCAGCATCCCTCCTCCCTCTCTGTCCAGCAGGAAGTTTCAGTCTTCGGTTGGGAGTTTTGGAGGAGGCGCGGGTAGAGGATGACTTGAGCAGCGGACAACAGGGCAGTGTCACTCCCGCTTCAAGTTTTATCGGACCGATAAGCACAAAGACTCGACATGCTCACATGGGAAACGTTATTTTACACCAATTCCGAGTTAGCCAACCGCTGAGTTGTTAGTAAAATCTTCGTAAGAAATCATGGCAAACGTTAAAGTTGCCATTCGAGTCCGTCCTCCCAACGCAAGGTAAGTTCTAATGTTGGCTAACTAATTCCCTCTGCTTGTTAACATAACGTTAAACAAACGTCTTAACAAACGTACATAAGCTGAGCTACTTAAATGCAGTTATCTCCATTGCTAACTTCGTGTCTGAACTGTTGTTGCCACCGTTGCTAGCCATGGGAATTTACTAGTTATATACAAAACATTATGCTTCTCATATTACCCTTTGTATTTGCGATATTGTCCGTTTTGCTCTACGATACACAAAACGGTAATGGAGGCTAACCCAGCAAGCTAACTATCTAAAAAAAACTTTGTACAGTGGTTACAGTGGAACAAATGGTGCACATGGTGAATAATGACATCTGTGGCTGTCAGTAGTGTTGTCTGACGAGGCACATGTGTGTGTGTGCGTGTGTGTGTGTGTGTGTGTGGTGCTGAGTAATGTACAAAAAACTGGAGCTAGGTAAAGCTTAAAGTATCTGACTGCAGCCATTTATCTTTACACAACATCCATTAGGCTAATTGGGTCTAATTTTGATGTACACACCTTAGCTGCCTGTCTGTGTGTATGACTGCAGCCAGAGCCTAAAGTTTCTTTAACCCTTTCACATCCACTTTCAGCTTAAGTAGCATTAGTAGCATAAAATTACCTGAACACTATTAATTGTTGAATTCATTTTTCAGGTGTGAATGCCAAACATTTGCTGATCAACTGCTTCTTAAATAAGCTGTTTTTCTTTCTCTTACATGGTAGTTACCTACATTTCTTGGGACTTTGTATGGACAAAACTAGCAATTTGAAAATGTCACCTCTGGAAAATGGTTTGCATAGACAAAATGATGAATCAGCTCATCAGTATAGAAAATGATCAATAGCTCCATCCATAAAAAATCATATCATTCCATTCTGTCTGACAGTATCATATTTCTGTATTGACTTGTCCCAGTTCTTCAAGCCAGATAATGTTGACAATGACTGATACTCAAGACTCCATGTTTTTTATGGCTGCATATGGCTCCATCGAATAGAAATATTCTTGTTCATTACTTTATTAAACTTTCCCTGGACTCAGCCTGACACTATAATTGTATACAAAACATACTGTGTATACAAAACATACTGAATTTTAACTTTAAGCTTAACCTATTCCCTTTATTTATTTATTTAGAGGCATTTATGGAAAAAAACATTCCCCTTATTTTACAGTGCTGTAAAATCCACTGTTGAAGTAGAACAAGGAGGCTGTAAAGTTGCTTTGCTCCACTGGAGAACCCCTTTACATTAACAGTCAAATTGCTACAACATGTTGACTAACAGGTCTTCAGGGTCTGGAGATATAGTGCATATAAGTTCTGTAGTAGTAGTACACTGAATTACATTGAACTCCTGCAGACTGTTTTGCAGGGGTGGTGCACTAAGGGCCACTACAGTACCATAACAAAGCATTATTCAAGCAATGAAGGGCTGGACAATGATTCTTTCAACCAGTCTTCCTGGTTCTTTGCATAACAAAAGGATTTCTTATATACAATGTTCACTGTCATGCAAATCTGTCCTTCCTGATTTCTGGCTCTGACACTCATACTGTCCTCTTTTCTTTTCTATTTTTTTAAGTGAAAGATGTATTTCCTTACTCGTGTATTTGAATAAGGGCATGCTGTGTGACAGAGATAACATTAACACCAGCCTGGTAAGCTACATTCCTCATTTGGTTGGGCACAGAAGTGTGTTGCTCTTTGTTTTAGTTGACCAATAGGATTCCCAGGGCCCCCCTGATAGTGCAGGCATCCCCTCACATGTGCAAGAAACATGTAAGCCCAGTTGTGAAATTGTTTGTCCTAGGTTTGTATCAAAGCACATTTTTTTTAGGTTGACTATTTTCCACCCCTAGCCTCCTGTCCTCCATGCTGGTTAGAGCCTGAGATTGAAGGTTGGTGGTTTTGGGTTGGGTCGCCAGTGCTGGGTCCCACGTGGTGAAGCACAGGGGGAGGTGACGATTACAACAGCCTCCTCGTCTGCCCCTAACCCACCACAGAGATGGAGCGTTTGCACTACGGGCAGCTTTTGCCATTATTATCGCTCCTGGAGATCGAAATTCTACCAGCTCCTTGTTGTGATTGCCTTTAGCTTCGCATGTGTTGCATCAGATGCACTTGGTCCAGCTGTTGAAGCACACACAGCTGAGCTGACCTTGTTTTACTCCCATACACACACTTGCGAGGACACATGCTGGTCCCAGTTGTACACACACACACACACACACACACACAACACTTGCACACTCTCTCGACTTTGTGGAAACAGCCTGGGCTGTCTCATCGGAGGAAGTCTTTGGAGAGTGTGAGGGTCTGTTTTCATTTGAATCTCAAACTGGTCAGTGGCACTCACAACTCTTGAGTAGCGATTTCATGGATCACATGCACACATCCACATGCACACAAAGATTCATTGTTGTAACTGTCATGTGATGGTCTCTGGTGAAGTTGAGCTAGCCTAGATTTATCTGGACACCCTCTCAATTATATCAAGAACAGCAAAAGGGGATTTTAAACCAATTTGAAACAGACTGTAGGGTGATAATGCAGTATTTGAATCCGAAGTGAAACCATTGTTAAATCCCTGTCCGGTTTGCATTTGGATTAGGAAATGCTAATCAATACTGATAGTGTCCCTTAGACCTTCTCTTCTCGGTTGGAAGCACGAGTTAATGTTTTCTTCAATTGACAAAGGTTGACAGTTGCTCTCTTCTTGTCCACAGGGAAGGTGCAGATGGAGGAAGGCTAGCGGTTCAGGTGGAGGATAAGTTTGTGAGGATCCAAAATGTGAAGGTGAGTATTTCTGCATACAAACACCCAAAATACCTTAGATTGAGTCCGTGTTTGGGAGTCTTTTGGTGCGTTGCACTGGGTGAATTGGGAGTAAAGTGTAGAGGGTATCTAGCACAGCAACAGGATGTTTACAGTTTTGGATCAGCCTTTTCCTGCTTGATGTCATAGTTGTTTATCATATGTGTTGAGCTCACACATACACACTGAGACACACACAGGTTGAGAGACCATTCCTGTGTAGTCCGGACACCAGGCGTTATTAGTAACAGTCATACTTGCCAGACAAGAGGAGTTTTCTATGTTTTTATACTTTCTGTTAACTGAAAAGGGTAATTTTTGTTTTGTTTTTTTTTGTTCTATAAAGTAGTATAGATTTCAAGGAGGCTTTGCACATTTGGAAATAATTATTATGTGAGCTATGAAGTCTTGTAAACTGATACTTTCACCAAGTTACCAACCTGCTGTGTCAGATGGCTGGGTAGACTTGTCTGATTGGTGGAGCTCCATTGCCTGCAGACTGCAGTCTGGTGCTGTCTCTACAGTTCCAGTGTGGAACATCTTACACACTGTTTTTCATTAATGTGAATGTTTGCATTGGCTAATATTGAGATGATAGAACTTTGAAGGGTACAGTTTGCAGTAGCCCTGTTGAAGATAATATCAAAAATATCCACGTGATGCAAAACCTACAAAAAGATAAAAGAAATTCAGCTTGAAACTAATTTCAAAACTCACATTTTGCTCCATCCTTGCCACAGATATTTCTTTATTTGGAACTTACAGAATATCTCCTTTTACATTTTACATGCAGATGTATAGAGAGAAGTTGGGTGGGGGGAGGAGAGAATCTGTTGTGATGTGACAGAGACGAACCACATATGGCTTCCCTCTGCCATGGAAAAAGATCAAGACTTTCAAGGCTCTTGCGGGTCTCATGGGAATGATTATTTATGGAAAGTGGGACAGTTTTGGAGGATATGAGACAGAAAAAAGCGTGGATTTTACAGGCCAATAACGTAACGCTTATAAACATCAAGTGATACGAGCTATAAAGACCTACTGAACTAAATTAAAACTTGTTAAACAGGAAAAAGATAAAGGGTTATCTTTTACAAACAGTCAAGTTAATTCTCCCAGACTCTGTTTTTCAGTGGTGGGAGCTCTGTTGGACAGGAGATTTGCCTGTGGCTGGTGTTTCTCCTGGCTGATCCCTCACACTACAAGGCCATTGTTGAATTTCATAAAAGTGCTCAGGGGTTAAACAATCACTCTCTCAAGCGAGGAAATTGCCGTGTACAAATTGATACCCAGGGATTAGTGTTGCTCAATGCGGCAGATCAACTGACAAAGATGTCAGGCTAACGGACTAATTGTTTCAGCTCTAATTTGATGGTATGTATAAAGCATACGTAATTTGATCAAAACACGTGACAGGTGGTGTACAAGGATCAGCATTTTCGATTTTTTACCAGTTATCATTGAAAGTCATATTATTTTAAAAGAAGCAGCTCAACAGAAAAACAAACGAGAAAACGTTGTGTGTTTCATGAAATTAAAATCCACGGCAATATTTAATAGACAGATAGATCATGATGAGAACAACAAAAATGGCAGAGTAAAGCAGAGGGAAACACAAAAAACAAAACAAACGGGACTGCTGCAACAAGTTGCCATGAGAGCAGCACCATCTTGTTTGAATAGATATATGGTCTTGGTAGATGTCCTTTATAGATTAGCCATACATGCCACTTTCTCCACTGACATTTATTTGAGATTTACAACCCTCCACCTCAAAGAAAATCCTGGAATACACTGAGCGTCCCTGAACTGAGATGTTTCTCTAGGTTGAATGCAGTGATTTAGAAGAAATGCTTAGATGCTGCACTGTTTTTCATCGTAGCTGCTGTGCCTGGACAAGTTCAAATCCTGCTGTGCTGTTTTTCCTCAGTTCAGGATTCACTCACAGTAAGCAGAAAGGTGTTTAGTGTTAATGCACCGAGGCGAATAAAGGACTGGAGGAGGAGTGAATGCATTGTTAATGAATGGAAACAGCTTGCTTGCAATTCCACACCCAAGCAGCCCTTTAAAAACAAAAGCTGTAGTACCTGGCTTTTTATTTAAACTTCACTTTTCATGTTATTAAATGCATACACATATTGTCTCCATAAAGCGTGTGTCAGTGTGCAGTGTAGTACTGTATTATCTGTCCATGAAGTACTGTAATACAAACACCTGTTTATTTCTGGTATGATGTCACTCACCTTGCTACTGTGTGGAGATAATCAAATAGATAAGTCAAAAACTAATCCTTTACTCCTCTGTTTTCCTCCCTGAAGCTGGATGGACGAGCAGACGGTGCTGTAGATTCCAGGGAGAAGCTTCTGGAGTTTTGTTTTGACTACTGCTACTGGTCGGTGGACCCTGCAGACCCTCACTATGCCTCGCAGGAGGAGGTAATGACCCAACTCCCTAACTGGCTGTTTATATGAATTACAATGTCCGCTTATTGACCTTACCCTAAGTACAACAGTATTCTAATTAAGGTTTTTTTCTTATGCTTACTCACTGAACTGCTACAGCCATTACAAATTTTCCCATAATTTTCACACATACATGCTATAACATCCCTCCCCAGTGTGTTACAACGTCTGAGTTTAAATCCAGTGAATCAAACCCTCGCAGATATACCGGCCAGTAGATTCAGAAAGGAGAACCAGCACAAAGGACTCTCCTACAGAAACAATCACCATATTTGTTTTTAAATCTTGAATACTAGAATATTGCAGTGTAGTGTAGTACTGTAGTAAGTGAGATTAGTCATCAGTTTGTCTTTTGTAATGGATGAATATATCTATTTTTAGTAATTTGTTAGGATCTGGTTTGACATGTAACCATCTGTGCAGCGCTACCTAATGATTTTTCTTGTTTTCGTGCCATGCTATATGCCCTGTTGTGGGTGGAGACCATGTGCCTGCTGGAAACAAGTTGACACTGGGCAGACACAATCTCTGTACCAAGAAAAGAGCCCAGAGGAAACACTCTCTTTGTAGACAAACCACAACAAGAGGGTTGTGTGTTGTGTTGTATGTTTTTTTACACAGACCGCCACTCAGGGGATATGTTATCAGCTCTGTCTGTTACCCAGAAGTCTCTTTCCCTCAGACATGGCACGGCTACAGTCAGTTCGCTTTTCATGTCGTGGCTGTGATTGGGTAATTAGATATCTTTGTGTTGCTTTGATTGGAGGGTGTTTCTGGAACCTGAGAAGGGCTCCAGATTGAGAGGAAGTGTTGCCTGCTTCCATTACAGGAAATCTCTCCAAAACTTATACGTGTAGAGTTCTTTTTTTAGATTAAATGTCTTGTTATTAATTTGTATTTCCATAGAGTTTTCATTGTTCAGCACAATAGTTACAGTTAGTCCACTTTTCCTTTCCTTTGTCCATGGGGTTCCCTCCTCTGCCACTCCCTCACTGCCTGTCTCTCTTCTTGTCAGAGCCACCTTTGTAAGTATTTAAGAAAGATGGGGCTGTGATGATGGCCTACACACTGCACTGAGCAACAGACAGCACAGCACTTCTTCCTCTCTCTTTTTTTTTTTTTTTCCTCTCCCTGGCTCTGGCGTTGGCTGCCTCTATCCTCAGCAGATTTGTGTCCAGTCACAGCGGCCTGGTTGCCACAAGACATTCCTCTGTTGACCCGGGGTGGGCGGAAGGGCACCAGTGAAGGACAGAGCCGCTAGATTTTAATCTGACCTCTTTTCCTGCATGACAATCCAAAGAATTGTCTCTTTAACAAAGAATATACTAGATGACAACGTCAACCATTTACTGATCACATCACAGCTGAAAATATTTGAATTAAGCATAGGGCAGTTATTTCTATGGTAGATTTGAAGAAACAGTGAGTGACTGAAAAAGTAGAGAAAACTGGAAGCCAGGTTAATGTTATCCACAACCAAAATTCTCCAACAATGTTCTGTTGTGTCTCATTTCACATAGTGGTAGTATATTTAGGTATTTGCTCTTATTAAATATCTAACCACATATATATTTTTACCCATTTTCCATCTTAATAAATTGATGCAGCTTTTGCCAGCACCAGATTGTCTCATGGTTTCTTCTTTGAAAATATATTTTAGTATGCTTTACTCTTTTTCATAACAGGAAGAGGGACTGAATTCATCTTACTCCCTAGTCCCCATGAGACTGAGACAAGGGGAAACTGGATCTTAACTCCTGCCTCTCCAGTCCAGCACTATCCAACCACACCCAGCGCCCCTTAGAGACTGGCCTCCCAGCCCCTGTACCTCCCTCCCAACTCCTGCTCTGCACTGTCTGCTGTCCATGCATCTCTGATAGTTTACACCAGATACATGTGGGGGTTTCTTTCTACTGTGCAGCAGAGAGGGAAGTCAGAAATGTGACTCTTGGGATGCAGACGTGGTTGCATTCTTGTCACTGAGGACTCCCCACAAGAAAAAAAGATTGTTTTACAGGGTGGGAGGCTCAGTTTTTAAATGGCATCTTTGGGGGAAAAAGGTTTCTTGAAGAAGGTTGAGTAGAGTGGAAGGAAAGGGCTCTATCAGGTGAGGAGAGGTAGGATTTTGGAAGAGAACCATAATCCATAATGGAAACCAGCTGTTGAGTTAATGCATAAGTGAACTGGGACCATTTGTCTAAATGCGGCTGCCTTTGTTTTGGGCGTAGATATTGAGCTAATAAATAGCTTTTTCCACTATTTAATAAAATAAACCCCTCAGCTTGTTTATTGCTTCTGACGGTAAGAACCATTGGAGAGGAAAGTGAAAGAAAACCAGAGAATTAGAGCCTGGATAGAGAGATAGCAAATGGCAAGAGAAACTGATTAGAGAATGCGGGAATGCGAATTTTGTGCCTCTGCAGCCCCCAGCTCACGCCTGCCAAGCTCGCATCTGCCTCACTAAGTTTTTCGCAGTTAAATTTCAGTGCAAAGACGTCACTGCTGAGGATTCGGCTCAGAGCACAATGCTGTTTTTATGGCCAAATGGAGTCAGCTTGCTGGGGTTTTTCCCTCTCCTCCTCCTCCTCCTCCTCCTCTTCCTCTGTCTCTCTGTGCCTCTGTCAATGCAGTGCGTGATTTGATTATGTTTGCAGTATTTCTAGGTCTGTGTGTCAGTAGTGCTGCAGACTGGGTGAAGAATAGTTTCTCTGTGTATATGAAGAATCCTCCACACTCACATGAGCATTTACTCCCCCTCAACACAAGGCTGGACCCAGAGCCAAAAGTCCAGTTCAGCCTGGTACGAATTAACTACAAATAGGACGCCATTTAAACCACATGCTGTCAACAAAGAAATATGAGATCTAGACCATGTGGATACAGGAAAAGCACCTGTGATTTATGTATAGTCTTTCGGCTTTAAAACAGTTACAGTAGGGGATGACAGGAGTTATTGCAAGAGAGACTGAATGTGGTTGGATCTTCAGTTTATTGATTTAAGATTTAAGTCAGGGAGAACAGTGACGTGGTCAGGCTTTGCTGCAGTTTACAGTAGTGTGCAGATCAGACCTCGGCTGAGTGATATATGAAAATCGTTCTAAGTCATTTTTTAATGTCCTTTGCATCATTGTGAAATCCATTTCCGCAATAAAAATTTTTTTTTGGGTTGCAACCTACAATTATTTTCATTATTGATTCTAATCTGCCACTTATTTTCTCAAGTAACTTGCAAACAGATTTTAGAAGAAATCGGTAGAAAATTAAGCCTTAGAATCACATGTACAGTATATCCTGGAATCCCTTTTTTAAGGATTTCTCAACATTGGGGCATTTTAATCATTTAAAAAATTGTTTTGTTTCCCTCATAGCTGCTCATTGTGTTCATAAATAAGCCCCATTGTCCATTTTGATGCACATCCACAAGCTGTATGTTTTTTTTTGTATTCTTAAAACGACTAATGTAAAGGATTTTTTGCAGCCTTTGTGGATCTGTTGCCATCGTCTGTAAATGGAAATGGAGTCATATGTCAATAACACAAAATTGAAACACAAAATTAGAGATCACAAATAGAGTCCTAACGGTTAGAAATTCTCTCTTTAATCCAGTTTGTTATCAATATTGCAATATCCATCAGCATCACATGTTTTCCCCATATCATATTTATGGACTAACAGATGGGTGTGGGTTCTCAAATCAAATGATATCAAACAGAATAGTGAAAGAATAGTGGTTAAGTTCAGGTCAAACTGTAGTAACGTTGCACCAGTTTATTTGCTAGTCAAGAAAACCTATACTGTACCACTGTAACCTATGAATATC
The DNA here is from genome assembly GCF_002260705.1 of Seriola dumerili. NCBI lineage: Eukaryota > Metazoa > Chordata > Actinopteri > Carangiformes > Carangidae > Seriola > Seriola dumerili. The sequence goes on from NW_019174404.1 coordinate 5,346,071, forward strand.
ACACAGGGCTCCCATCAGTCTGAAGGCTGGAGAAGTAATTTCCAGTCTGCAATAAAGAGTGCGACATGCAGCTCTGCTCTACGTGTTCTGCTCTGGCCTCTTTAACGAGGATTGGGGGAGGAGCTGCAAATCCCCAAACCTTCTCCAGATATGGTTTTATTTATTTGTTTTAAGTGTAGCCTTTGCCCCACTGTCAGTTTCAGCAATAGTGTATGCTGAAAAATGAAATGTACTACCAGAGTGCCCCTTGCCTTCAATTTTTTCACTTCCCTGTGCTCTGCTCCTCTTTTTTTTCCCCACTGTCCTTCGTTCCCATGTGTAGGGAGGCCTGAGTAATGAAGAGCAGCCTATCTGTTTGTCTCTCCCTCCTCCCTCTCTTCCAGCCTCTCGGCCCTTCCATGCTAATTTGACCTACAAATTCTGTCCAAGTGTGACAAACTGGAGCGTTGTTGAACTCTGGCCAAACAGCTTCCTCTCTGTCTTCTCGCTGTGTGTGATTCTGTCTGCCTGTCTGTGTCCTCCCTGTGCTCCTTTCTGAGCGTTTTTCCTTCTTTTCACTTCTGACTCTCCAACTTCGATTCCTCGCAGGAAGTCAGGACAGGGATCTCTAGTGGCATTTTTTTTCCCTGTGTCTAAACAAAAGCATTTTGCTCAGGGTCCAGCTGTTGTGTTTGTGTAACCCAGCTGGAAAGCGTGGGGCAGGAACCGAGTGACCCTCGCCTCTGCTGCAGCTGTCCACTCCTGGACAGGGAGAATAAGCAAGGGAAATTATTTTATATGAATTGATGTTTTTTGTTTGACTGACTGGGAGAAAGTGGCATCTCCTTTTGCACTTACTTTTTCACTTGCAGTCTTGTGTCTTTGCGTTGTGCTCAGACACTCCCTCCCAGCAAGAGCAGTTGTGGAGGGAAAATTAATCTTGGTCCTCTTGGTTGCGTCAAACCTGGCAAAAGCAATGAGAAGCTGAAGTCTTTAAATGTGGCAAAGTACTTCACTTTGCTTGGCTGGCCTTTTGCCATCACCCATGACAACATCTTACACACATTTACACACACACACGCACTAAACATAAATACTTCTCCACGGTTTAGTGTACAGCAAGCCACATAAAACCAGACGAGCAACTGGCATTTTACACAGCCTGTGATTACAGGACTTAACTCATTACAGTGGCATTACGTTTTCACTCTTGTCAGCCTGTCTTTATCACGCTGTCTTTTCTCTTTCACGACTGCCATCACTTCTCAACATTTCTCACCCACTTCACTGCGTTCCTCCACTTTTTTTCTGTGTTACAAGGCCACAACCCAGGCGCCCTCTTTGGAAAAAAAGTGTTTCCCATGTTTCAAAACAAATATGGAACACAGTATTTATCATGGTCCAGATCTCTGGCATGAAACCCAGCTGGTTCAGACCTCATTCACGTCCGAGAGGTCTGGTCCTACTTAGATGCACATTAGATGTACCTTTCAACTTTGCTTTTGAGATCTGTTGCCAAAGTAGTTTTTTACAAAATAGTATCTCTCTGTTTGTCACCACTTAGTTTGAAAATGGCTGCCATACATGTCATGTGGTGGTATTAATTTAAAACTGTGTGGAGTCTGACCTGCTTTCTTTTTCCAGCTCCTGGCATTGCTTTACTTGAAATTTGAATTTTGGCGTGAGCCTTGCCATCCATTTCATTTTGAGATAGTGGTTTGCTGTGATTGTGGTGTTTTTAAAGAGTACTGCTGCAAGCCATATATTTTATCATGCATGCATGAGTGGATGCAATAAAAAAAAAAAAAAAACTACAAATTGTAACACTAGCATTTGACCTGCATTTAAAGTGACACCTGTTTTCTCTGAGGGCTGTTTTCCACCAGTTTTTGTCTGTTTTATTATTGGATTGGTTTATATTGGAGAGATGGAGTGAAATATTATCATCATGGATGAACTTTGTAAAAAGTCATCAACTGGCTTTTGAATTGAGAAAGTATATATGCCATACATCCCTGCCAAATCAGGCCTTCCTTTTCTGCACGATTTTTGAGCCTTTGCCACTAACCCTAACCCCAAACCCGTGTCTTATTCTTCCTTCCGTCCTCTCTGTTTTGACTCAATGAATCTGACTTGCATTTCCTGCACAAGAATGAAAACTATATTCTGCTTTTCCTCTTTCATTGTTAGATTGTTTGTACATTTTTTTTCTCAGAGAGGGAAGCAAACTCTGAAGCTTTTGTACTTATTGTGCATGCAGCTTCCTCCCAGTCTCTGAACTGGTCAGAGATACACACACACACACAGGCACACACACAAACACACATGCAACAGCCCGCTGATGACAACAGCCTTCCTGTTAATGGAAGTGTTTAGTCTGTCCCCTGTGACCGACCAGCATGCACGCTTGCTTTGCCTCTTGTCTGGTCACTTTATCTCCAAGTTGTTTTTCTCCTGCTCCATCTCTAGAGTACATTTCCATTCCGGACCTGTCTCTTACCTCACCTGCTTTGTTAACCTAAAAATACCTCCCATTGCTGCAGGCTGCTGCAAACTGTGAAAGTAGGCTGTGACAGAGGGCCATTGTGTCCATTTAGGCAGCCAGAGTATAATGACACAAATTACAATCTTGTGATTTAATTTGATGTGACAGTGATGACAAACAACAGGATTGTTTTGATGTTGCCTGTCTAGACAAACTCAAACACACAGTTTTAATTCGCACAATAGGTTGAAATAAGTTAATGTTTTTCTTTACGCTCCTCTTGGTGTTTTCTTCAGTGATCGCTTAAAGTGTTTTGCAAACTTTTAAGAAGAGCAAACAGCAAAAATGGCAGAAACAGAGAAAACAATAGGAATAGTGTACAGAGGTAAAAAGAGAGAGTCAGGTTCAAAGAAAGAGCGGATAGTTGAAGTGAAGTTCCTGCTCTTTGTGCTAAGCCTGGAGGGACCCTCAGCCCTGTCGTAGCCCCCATAGAGTGAATTTAGGAGGGTCAACTTTAACAAGAGCTGTGTTGATTCTCTCTGTTTGAGGGAGGAGAGTGTGTCTGTGTCTGGTTTAAGATAGTGGGATGAGGACAAGACAGGGGTGGTGCTGCTTTTTGTCTTCATGTTTAAGCCTCCATTCAGCCAAGAAGCAGGGGGCAACAGTTGGTGGTCTGGACTCCAGTGAATTGCACACTTTGTAGTCGTGACACTGTTTATTGAGCAACAGTTACGTAAGGTGCTCTCTTTCTCAACTTATTTCTTGGCATAAAACAAAATTCAAACTAAATAGTTCATTCTGTTTTGGTTTTACAATATTGTTTGTTATTGTGTATTGTAGACTCGCATATACTATATACTATGTGTTGTTGTATACAGCTTAAATGTTTGTCACAAATTATACTTTCCAGGTTCTTGAAACATGTGAACAACACATTCGTTAAAAAGGGTTAAAATTCCTATGCATAGGAATAATGATGTGTGAGATGTTTCTTACACAGTGCCTGTTGGGTGATTTATAAGGTCATTGAGTAAGACAGCCGTTGTAGCACCACTTTTACTAGTTGCACGTGGCTGCTGTCTGCACATGGTTGGCTAGGCTACAAAGAAATACTTTAAAATGAAAAATGGTGTCGGTCTGATTTAGGGTTGCAGCCTCTAGTTATTTTCTTTAATGATGAATCTGTATAGTTATTTTTTGAAAAACAGTTTAGTCTGTAAACTGTCAAAAAGCGGAGGATGTTCAGTTTCTAATGATATTAAACCGAACAGCAGCAAATCCTCACATTCGAGAAGCTGGAAGCAGAGAATGTTTGACATTTTTGCTTGGTAAATGACTTAATGGATGAATCTATTATCAAAAATGTTGTTGATTTGCTGCTGATTGACCCAAAAACTGACATAAACTGGTGTTTTCCTGCAGTTTCTGTGGCTTTTGAAAGCAAAGCAACAGAAAGTAATTATGTGACTTAAGGCGCTGATTAACAGTCGTAGCAGGTAACGAGTATTCTGTATTGTATGTTGAAAGTCTCTGTCCTAACATTGGGTGTTAGTTCACTGACTGGTTATACTTTACCACTTGGTCACGGTGGTTTAAATAAGACGTTGGTCTCTGTGTGAGCTTCACTCCACCGTGTCGGTGTTGAACATTTTACTTCTCTCAGAGAAAACTCAAGGCTGTTGAATGTTAACACACACAGATTTGCACAGTCTTAAGAACAACCAGATGACCAGCGAATCCATTCAGGCTGCTTTCACAAGGCCCGGGCCTTTCACAAGAGCTTTCAACCACATCCAACCTAAACCTATTCCCCCATTTTATAAGCCTAGAGTATACACAGGCTTAACTCCAGGTTCTCGCTTCTCCTGACAGTGGTTGGTAGTCGCACACTCTCACACACATGGGAGGTGTGTTGAAAGTATCTCTACTTCACCTCTGAGAGCATTTCTCCTTTCTCCTCTGTGTACTTACCCACCAGTCTATGTGGTCCAGGCTTGAGCCCAGGGGCCAAGGGAGGGGACCCCCTCACTGATCCCAGGGTGTGTTATGGTTCTGGAGGGGAATGTGCTGTGTCTCAGGTCTGGTCTAGATCAGGTTGCTGCCCCCCAAGGCACATGTTGCCTTTGGACTGAGCTGTTGGGTTGCTGACGAGGCCACATGTCCCAAGGAGCTGGTTTTGTTGTAGTTTCTTTTTGCTTATCGGTAATGAACAAAGGAACGATAACAATAGAAAAGACTGAACATTTTTTTATTAATTTGCTTTACCTCTAACCAGTAACACCTGCACACACACTAAAGTAGGTACAGCTGACTATTATGATACATGATATTAAGTGGTAAACACCCATATTACTCAACATGCAGAATGTGTCATGTGCAGCAAAATCAGTTATCATCATACAATGTGTTTGACTTTGATACTAATCAAAAACAAATATCAGCAAATTCTACGCCCCTGTGATGCCATGGAAAAACATCCAACCAGCGCGTTCTCTCACTTGACTTGAACAGTTTTTCTGCAACATTAACACAAGGCTTTTATTTTAAGGTGCTGGTTCGCTGTTTGTCAACTCTAAAACTCACCAGTTAGAGTGGACTCTAGCTGGTTTCTAGGTGTTGTACACTGTTTGACGCTGGTGCCACTGGTGGAGCTGAAACGACCAATTGATTGAAAGTAATTGGTACAATAATTGGTGATTTATGGAGAGTTTTTCATCTCACTAAGTGTTTCAGTGCACACATGCAACACATGAATAACATTTCAATTTCCAAAAAGATAAGAAAAAAAGGAGGTTGTGATTTGGCCTCGTGCTAATAATGTTCAGATTCTGGATCTCAGATTCAGACACAGAGAGAAAGAAAACAAGAGGCCTCAGTTGATTGTTTTGAGTGGGATTCTCCTGCATCCCCCGTATCACCACTGCACTTTCAGGCAAGGTTTATTTTCCTGACAAAGTCACTTCTCAAACTCTTTTTACCTTCACAGTTGCTTCTCTCACATACACATTCTGCAAAATTGTTTACCTAGAGTATTAGCTGACCTCCCTGCTCCTTACTCAAACATCTCAGCAGGAAAAACATTAGTTCCCTGCCATTGGCCTGGTGCCACAGCATTGTGATCGTGAAACCTTGGTGTAAGAATAAACAATGTTAAAACACAATGCGATTAAGATCAAGGACATTGACTTACACTGTGAACACCTCATCAATTTTCAAGTGCATTTACTTTTTTAGTAATCCAATCTTTCAGAGGTGTTTTCAGAGTCTTCTTTCTTACTCTTTATTTAAAATATGTTTAAAGTGATTCCATCACATATCAGCCCTTTGCTTAATCATATAAACATTTTGGAAAAACAAGGAGGGAAATCAAGTCATCATATAAAGTCATCTCTTAGTTCGTCTTTCTTTGTATATTTGTGGTTGAGGGTGTGTTTGTGTGTTACTCTCCTCAGGTGTTCCAGGACCTGGGTGTGTTGGTTCTCTCCGGAGCTTCTGAGGGCTACAATGTATGTCTGTTTGCTTACGGCCAAACGGGATCTGGGAAGACTTACACCATGATGGGGACACCGGTGAGGCGCAGGGGTGGAGTGTGCACCAGCATCACTGCATGGCATGAAGTGTTATTTGATTGGATTTAACTGAACTTTTGGAGCCTCAACTGATATCACCCAGCACAAACAAGTCAGCGCACTTAAGTGCAAATTCAAACCATGCTACACTGCAAATAAGAAAAGCATTGTGTTGTGACTCAGTTGTACATGTCAACTGTCAAATGAGTGCTACTTTACGCTCATTCTGTGTTTTGTTTTTGTTTTGTATGCTCTCAGGACTCCTTTGGCTTGACCCCTCGCATCTGTCAGGTAAAATAGTTGATAATAATCCCTGCAAGTGGCAACATAAATGAAGTGAGCACTCTCATAATTCAGCTTCTTAAGTATCTGGTGTTGTAGTAATGATGTAATTATATTTATTCTTTTCTTGCAGGGTCTCTTTAGGTCTGAAGACACTTTTCCTGATGGGCAAAATTCAAGCAGAGTCGAGATCAGGTACGTTGTTCCTGTGAGACTCTGTTAATATCTTTTCCATTTTAATCAGTGCAGTTGGGCCTTTTCATGACGCTGGAATTCAAATTAGATGAGTACTTACGGAACGATTATGCTGCAGAGCTACAGGCAATAAAATGCAGTTCAAAACTTGATTTTCTTGTCATTGGTGGAGGAGTCCCCCAACAATTTAAACCAACTTCCTCAACTTACTGAAAATAATATAAATTCGACTGAACAGAAGTTATACTTTGCCAATTTTATGTGTTTTTTTTTGTATTTTCAACAATATAACCCAGTGAAATTTGTGGGATCCTTTGGGTGGACCAGCAGTAAAAAACACAGACCACTACAACTACCTACTTCAAATACAGCCAGGGTCCCTTGTCACATGTTACACCAATAGAAGACTTAAACAAAGACTGATATCTTGCGAGATGTTGTGGAAAATAACGATGCAGAAAAGGAATCAGATAAATTCAGCATCTGAGTGTGACAGCATAGGTAAAATAGGCATTAACTGATCCAGTCCTGAGATTATATGAGGGCTATGTCTTCATAGTAGGATGTCGTCCTATCCCTCTGTCCTTGCAGCTTCCTGGAAATCTATAATGAGCGTGTCAGAGACTTGCTGAGAGGAGGAGAACAGAAGAAGAGAGCCTCGCTGAGAGTTAGAGAGCACCCTGAGAAAGGACCCTATGTACAAGGTGAGTGTTCAGGGCAGCTGCAGCTATACTTTGTAAATTGGTAGATTTCATATTTGAAAGGCACCCTTACTAATGCTGATTCTCAACCCTTGCACCTAAATCAAGTAATACTTTTTTAACGTTGTTTATTTCTTTGCACATTAAAAAGATAGCAATTTAAAAGATGTAGTAGATAAAGATATGATATGCACATGAATGATGCACATAGACATTAAAAGAAAACCTCTGCAGGAGCAGTAGAGCAGCAAGGGCTTTTATAAAGACCTGTCCTAAAAACACAAAGCAAGTCAAACAAATTAAATGAATTATAATTCAAATTTCTAATTTTTATAATTATATATAATTCAATTTTCTAACACAGTTCCAGGTATAATTGCACAAAATATTGCCTTCAAAAACCAACTAATCATTTATGCTTTTTGTCTTTTTCTTTGTCTGTTTGATTAAATACTTAACTAGAGGTCTAGAGGCTACAAATTCTCATTAACCTACTAGAGTAATTTCACTGAGATTAAAATAAGATAACAAGTCTATGAGTCTGCATTGGAGAAAACTAATTTTCAATCATCTTGCAACAACCTCATGTCTAAGACATACAGTAGGGTTAGGGTTAGACATATTTAAATTTTATGGCATTATGATTAGGTGCTTTCACAGGCTATGAGTTCTAAGAAGTGTCCATGGACCATTTGTCAAATTTATCCCACCACTTAGCAGTTGATCATATAGTAAAAGAGTCTGTCTGAAACAATTGGTATGTAGAGAGGCAGGATGATGGAGGATACCAAATGTTAAATGTTCTGTCTCTACACTGTCATACACACGCAGACACATAATTTTGTCAAATTATGGACTTGGATGTGTAACATGGTCTGCAGTATTTTGAGCAATGCTCTTGTCTTGTATGTTTAGTTTATAAGTCACTGTGGTATGTGGTCAGCGGTGGAATTTTGTTGCCTTGTTAAGTTTTTGATCGGGTCCAGAATTGGCCGCCCTGGCTCTAATCCAGACTCCTCTTTTAGCCTCTTTTTTTAGTTTTTCTCTTTTCTCTTTCTCCTTCCATCTCCTCATCCACTCCTTTTTTTTCTTTCTCTTTCTCTCTCTCATCCGCCCACCTCTCTGTGTTCAAAGTCCTAACATCCACTTATTGTCTGTATCAGGAGAAATCCCAGATGACCAGAGGAAGTGAAGTCATTTCCATGTGGTTCCAGGGAGAACAAGTCACGATACACACAGAGCACATTTAGGACTCACAGCTTTTACTTCTATCAGCACTGATCCTTTCATTAGCGTTCTACCGTCACTCTTAATGTTTTGTAATAATTCAGATATTTGTGTTACTGGCTAAATGAATGCAAAGAATAATTAACCGGATGTTATAGCACCTACAGACTCTGTCGTAATCTGCACATGTCTAACATCCACTTATGTTGATGTGATTCACGCGTGGAAGCTGAGCATTGTCACTGATTTTTTTTGTAACTAAATGCTGTGGGAAAATATTACAAATCAAACAGGAGCCTAGCAATGATGAGACATATTTCCTGTTTTTGTCTTTTTCACATTTCTATCTCTCTGGTTGTTTAACTCCTCTGCCTCAGTGTCTTTGTGTCAGTCTCACATCAATTTTACATCTACAAAATGTTTATAAAAACTGTTAGATAGTGTATTTTTTATTAATTTTTACTCAATTTACCAGTGTAACATTAATCCCTTTGGCAGCCATAAATAACCTAAACTGTAAAATGTAAATCTATGAGCTTCTTACTCTTCATTTCTTTCAACATGTTTTTTTGACGACCCTATAAAGTCATGTGTTTTTTTCAATTCCCAACAATCTTAAAATGTGCATCTTGATATCCAACAATAGAATGCCCTTAGGTGACACTTACTCTTTCAGGGAGTTTCAATTATTAAATTACCATCTTCAGGTTGATATAAACCTTTTAATGCTCTCGGTTTATTTGCACAGATTTCGTAACATTTTGTTCCTCTGTCTGCTTCTGTCTCATCAGACCTGTCACAGCATGTGGTCACAGACTACAAGCAGGCCATGGACCTTTTGGAGGAAGGCATTGCCAACCGCATCACTGCAGCCACCCACAACCATGATGCCAGCAGCAGATCCCACGCCATCTTCACCATCCAGTACACACAGGTCATCATCTCCCTCAACACCCATAAAGTCACACTTAATCTGTTAATAAATCAGTCTCTTAATGATTCTCTTTCAGATTTTTTGCCAGTAATTGCTCCTTGGGTTCTGACAAGCAGTCAATATTGTTAGCATCTATTTTAATGTGAAGCACTTATCATTATTAGCAGATTCCAGGCTGATTGCTCCTTTCTTTTCCCCACAGGCAATCCTAGAAAATAACCTTCCTTCAGAAACTGTCAGCAAGATTAACCTGGTGGACTTGGCTGGGAGGTGAAACAGTTTTTTCCTTCTGTTGTGTCCTGATTTCTTTTTTATCAACATCTTTTAACCCAAAGTTATTGACAAAACTGCCCCCTAGTGGACCTTAGCTACTGCGCTGAGATTTTCTCCATATCCCATATTTTCTTTTCATCTACATTCAAATGACATGAACCTCATGATGTGTTGGTTTTCTTTTTGACAGTGAGAGAGCAGACCCCCACTACTGCAGGGATAGACTGACGGAGGGCTCCAACATCAACAAATCGCTGGTCACTTTGGGCATCGTTATTTCTGCTCTAGGTAAATGAAGATACTGTTAAAATTTTTATGATTGCAATTTGAAACTGAAGTGATAATGTTTAAGATTGCTGTTTTTATTTGGAGTAAAATCTTTCAAGTCCATTTTACTTTATCGGCGCATCCCACAAACTTTGTACCTCTTTATTCCACTGCCTCCAAAGCCCAGAACTCCCAGATGTCCAGCAGCTGCCAGAGTATCAACAGCATGGCCTCAGAGGGTGATGGCAGCACGGTGGGTAGCCACAGCAGTTCCCTGTCTGGAGGAGGGAGGCGGCACTGCTTTATCCCCTACAGAGACTCAGTCCTAACTTGGCTCCTGAAAGACAGCCTGGGCGGCAACTCCAAGACCATTATGATTGCAAGTAGGTGTCACAGGTGTCAGTATTATTGTTGAAGGGGTATTCCAGAGATTTAAATTAGATTGCATTTCCATAAACCTGGGAAACTTCCCAAAAGACAGATGATACGGTTAGAATCGATACATCAAAGAGCTCAGATCTCCTGACTTCTTAGGGTGAAATTAGATCCCACAATTTCCCATAACGCAACGGATAATATAGTAGTGAGTGATTGTGATGTGTGAAATAGATGTGAATGTCGTTATTAAGAACTATGGCAATGGATTGTGTATTCTTTAAATGCATATTGATTGTAATCAAGTCTCTTCTGTCAAAGAGTTTCCTACAAGCACTTGAATGTATTGACAAGAAAAACTCTTCCACTTTTCAGTCCCTGCTCACAGCTGCCTTGTCACATAAAAATTAAACGTAACTTTCACCAAAAATATACTTGTATTTTGGTTTGCAAAGGGTCCATGTGAATATCTGTTTTATCTGGATCAAAGTTAATTTTTGCTCTGGCATTAACTGAAGCTGATGGCTGCCTGGATGGTGGGGTATTACTCTGAAGAGCAATGGTGATGCTGTGAAAATGGTTCACAGTAATGTGTATATGCCTCCAAAACCAAAATTACGGTGCCACTGTAGTCTCACTTATTAAACTGACATTGTTCTTTCATGTGATGTGAGTGTTAATTGCTGTACATGTATCTTGTCCTGTGTGTTTCTGTGTTGCAGCGGTCTCACCCTCTGCTAACAGCTACAATGAGACCCTCAGCACACTGCGCTATGCTGCCCATGCCAGAAATATTGTAAACAAGCCCCGTGTTAATGAGGTCAGTGTAGAGTCTGATGCCAAAATGTAATGTTTGATCTAAATGTTTCTAGTAGGTTAATGTGTGTGCTTTGATTTCTGTACAGGATGCCAATGTTCGTCTGATCAGGGAGCTGAGAGAGGAGATTGACAGGCTGAAGAGTATGCTGCTCAGCTTTGAAATGGTATGGTGACTTTTTATCATTAGAGCATAGAGCTAACTCTCTCAGGGTTTACCCAATCCGCTCGGTTTACCCAAAAAAAAAGCCCTCTAGTACTGTAAGGCTTTGAATAAAAGAGATCCACGTTACAAGTTTTTTTTCTTTCCAAAGGCTTAATATAGTACTTTGTGTCTTTGTGACATTTTTAATCCCCTGAGTGGCAAAGATTGGAGTGCATTGTATCGTGTGTGTCATTTTCCCTTTCCACTGTTTTTCTTGACTGATCATTTTTATTCCATCTTGACTGACAGCGGCGCAATCCCAGTCCATCCCTGAGTGATGAGAGGGATGGAAATCTTTCTGACATCGTGCTACAGAACGAACTAAAGGTAACCCAGGGTCGACACAGATGGTTACATCTGCCAGATAGTACTACAGTAGTCCTTGGCACATCAAACCAGTGCGCTTTTATATTCAATGGAATGTTTTTCATGAGTTTGACAGATGTTTCACAAAAAAGAAAATCAGGGCACAGTGTAATAAGCTGCATCAACCTTTGATGGGCAGATTTCTCATCATGTATGTTGTGTGGCCATAAGGGGTTAGAATCTCAACTCTAGTCAAACTCTAGTTTAGACTGCGGGTCTTTAGATAAATTATATGATATACAATAAAGGATCAGTCCACCTAAATGACAAAAACATTCTTACTTGCCTCTAGGTGTATCTAGCTGTTCAGACAGGATTTTTCCTTTCCCACTTTTATTTTAGATATCCTGAGACAGATTTCTCCTTATTTATTTATTTTTTACCCGACATAAAAAAATATATATATATAAAAAAAATATATATATTATATATTATTGATATATAAATTCTGTGGATTAAGATGGGACTGGGACGTTGTTTCTTGGAAAGCTAGCTTTTTGGGGTTTTTTTTTTTTTAGGGTTGGTGGTGGTTTAAGAGTTAACTTAAACCAAGAGTTTACTTAAATTAAATTAACATTTATGTATATCTAATGAATCTGAATCTAACAAACCATCATTATTAATAATAGTAGTAGTAATAGTCTTAGTAGCAGTGGTTGTAGCACTGGCAGTTGTAAAAGTAACTGCTATTAGTATCACCATTATCTCCTTGACCACAGAAATCGACCACTCTGGTTTTTATCCACCTCTCTGTTTTTTTCATTCGCCTCTCCCCATGATCTTCCTTCACCATCTTCATCCACGTCTCCTCCTCAGGTGGAGCAGCTGACGAAGGACTGGTCAGAGAGCTGGAGAGACAAGAAAGAGCTGTTGGAGCAGTACAGTGTGGACATCAACAGGGACCAGGCGGGCTTCCTCATCAACTCCCTCCAGCCACACCTGGTTACCCTTGATAGAGATGTTCTCAGCACCGGGGTCGTTTTCTATCACCTCAGGGTATGACGACAGGAATGCAAATAGATGTCTTGTGTTGGTTTCAGTGTAAATTAGTACGCAGTTGGATATGTATATGAATACATGTTGGTTTAGGTATTAGAATTACAAGTAAAAGTGATGGAGTTAATGTTAATAGTGTTTTTATTTGGGATGGTGTACTTTCATATCTGTATTTTCTGAGTTTCTTTTCATCCCTAGAGACTCACATCACTCATTTGCACACATGCTGTTACACTAAAAATACACATTTGTGTGAACAACATGATGCAAACTCCCACACGCTTATATTTTTTTCATTTGCTCTACTTTTCCCAAATCTCATGTTACTGTTTTTGTCAGCTGTCTGAACTGAAACCATCTCTTTTTCTGTCTACTAGATTCTTCCCCCTCCTCCTTCCACTATTTTTCCTCTGTTCTGCTAGAAAAACTCTTGAGAAAAGGTGTGTTTCTACTGCCTTTTTTTTTTTTTTCTCTCTTTCTCTCTACCCTCCAACTGTCCTGTCGATCTCCCATCTCTCTGTGTGAATGTCTTCCGCAATGCATAAAGCTCAGTTGGATAAGAAGCTCTTAGTTCTGAGGCTAGGACGCAGGGGATTTTAAGCTGTCCTGATTCTGACAATGACAAGCATACCCTTAGGCCTGACAATTACACTGTTTCCCGCATGTGAAGAGCCGAGGCCACCTGGGAGCACATGTGGTCCTGACACCATATAAGAAAGCCTTTAATCTCATTAGATAAGACTTCAAAGTAAACAAATGGTATTTTTCCTGTCAGCTAAGTGGAAGATTAGAAGTGAAAGGACAATAGCTCTTCAAAGGACATTGTGTGAAATTCGTGTCATTATATGTTCTATCGCTTTTGTTATGAGCACATCCTGTTAATGACAAGTATGGATGTGGTTTGTTTTGATGTTTTTGTTTATGCGGCTATTTAGCTTACATCATGTTTTTTTTTTATTGCAGGAAGGAGTCACCCACATTGGACCTCAAGACCAGTTTGAAGAGCCACAAATAGGTATTAGTTATTCATTTGCTTTCCATGTTTCCTCATTCAGCTGTAAATATTCCTTTTCAAACTGTATAATGAGATTTTTCTTTTTTGGAAATCCTCAAAGCCTCTTACAACTATGCATTATCACAGAGTAAACATACAACAAACCGACAGCTTTAGACAAAACATGCAGCAAAAAACACAAGACAACAAAAAGAATATCCAGTTCACTGACTATGGCATTACACAGAGGATATATGGTACATTGTAACTGTTAAGTGAGAGTGGATAATAAAACATAATATGTCCTAAAATGGCCTGTTAACTTTTCATTAAATGCTGCATTGAGCACTGAATATATTCAGCAGTACAGCAGCTGCCTGAGTAAAGCTTCCTAAATCAGTATGTGCGATTGTGTTTCTGCTTTCCGTTTCTAGTTCTGCAGGGCAGTTCCAGCTGTGAGATTGAAAACTGTGGAGGTGTGGTAACACTCAGGCCGCTGCCGGGCTACTCCTGCCTGCTCAACGACAGGGAGGTCACTGAGCCCTGCAGACTGGCTCAAGGTCAGTTCATGTCCTCAACAAAACAGTTTGTTGACATTGCATTTTTTTCTTCTAGATGGGGCACAAATGAGATATTTTTTGATGAAATGAACAGCAAAAAGACCAATGTAGTAGTCGCATGTTTTCATTTTTGACCAGAGCTTCTATAGATATGCCGGCATGCAACGTTTATACCACTTTTATTTGACTGACAATAAATACAACTTCTTCTTTTAACATTCCTACACATTATTGCCACTCTCATGCCTGTAGAAGATTATCTTAGGCCCGACACTTGACAGAGTTGATCATTTAAAACTTCAGTTCTGGTTAAATTAATGTTGTTGCGTCTGAATAATACAAGTCCAGAGTTCTGTTTATTGTTTATTGATGAATGAGGGCAGAAAAGTCCTGACTTTCAGAGGGTTGTTTTCTTTTCACGAGTTGTTTGGCAATGATGAAACTCTGATGTCGTCTTTGTAAATCGCTGTAGCTCTACTTGTACTAATACAAGTATGTTTCCTCTGCAAAATACCCAAAACCACCTGTTCTGCTCTTCCAAATTCTGTCATTGTGTGACATATTGTACATACACACAAATTATGTGCGATGTGCGCATACATCGGCTCTTATCCTCTGAATTCATCTAGTAGTGCTTGCAGTCATTTTCTGTGAATCCCTTGTGCATGTGTTTACAATTAGAACCCAGGGTGGGAATGGCGGACTCACAATGCAAACTCCTGTATAGAGAAGTAAATAAGGAGTGTAAATACATTAAATGGCTATAGCAGAATAAATGGCAACCATAAATAGGATAAATTTGATTTGATGAAAATCAAATAATAACTTTAATTGTAAATATGACTGTAAATTCAGCACATACTACAAGCAATTTATGCTTGGAATGTACATAAACAGCCAAACAGAAAATCAGAGTGAACAGCACTTGACACTGAGCATTAAGGCCTGTCAAGTGATTGTGGCTGTGTGCTGGATGTCACATGTAGGTGAATGTACAATGATATTTATGCCCACACACACTTAAAATACACAGAATCATCCTAAGGATAAAAATGTAGACACACACTCACACCCACCCTGCTGCGCTTATACACTGCAACACACACACACACACACACACACACACACACACACACACACACACACACACACATACACCCCCACACACACACCCCTACACCTGTGTCCTGAGCTTACATCAACACAATGCTACAGGATAAGCACAGCTTGTGATGAAGGATATGTCTCTCTGTCTCCAGGGATGGTGATCACCTTGGGAGAAGTTCATAAGTTCCGCTTCAACCATCCGGCAGAGGCAGCTGTCCTCCGGGAACGCAGACGGGTAAGTGCTGCTTATCTGAAAATAAGCATCATGTTGCTGGTTAAGTTGTAAATCAAGATGATATTGATGAGCAGATAATTGAGATACTTCAGGTGGTAAACTATCATGTTGATGATACAAAAAAAAATAACACAGTGGATCTTCTCTTTACTATTCTCAGGCTAGTGAAGGCGGTATGACCTGCACCTACATTGACCTTTGCCCTTTGACCCCTGACCACAGGTAAATACTGCCGCCAAAAAGAAAGTCACAGAACGACACAGCAGTCTTTTTTTAGGAGAATATTCACAACTGTGTGTGTGGTGTACAGAGAGCTTATTCTGCCAAGTCACAGCATACACATTTGATAAGAAGTACAAAGTGTTGTACCATTGAACATGCTGTAGAAATAGGACAGTGCTTCATGCATGTTTCCCTCCAGTTGGTGGAGATGGCATGTGCTTCTATTTGCCCCCACCCTCCTGAGCAATCCCAGTTAGATGTTTACAGGACTTGCTCAGGCGTTGCTTAGTTACTGCTGAGACGCTGAACTGAAAACTAACAACAGTAGCTTTTACTTTAAAGCTACCACTCTCATCACAGAACTACTATATTCTAACATCAAGTTGTGCTTAATTGAGGTAAAATTATACCTTTTTCTTATTGCCTTGTTTCTCCTATTCCATCATAGTTTCTCGGTCTGTGTTTCATCCTGAATCTTTGTGCCTGTTTTACAGTGTTGAAGAAGCGAAGCTCCAGGGGCAGCCGGGTGCCTGTATCTCCCCAAGTGAGGAGTCTACTGCGAGACAGCGGCTGGAGGAACAGCAGCACTACGTGGAGAGTTTGCGACAGGAGATCCAGGCTGCACAAAGACGGGCTGAGAGAGAGCTGGAGAGGGAGCAGGCTCACCTGCGACAGCAGCACATTGAGAGTAAGTACTTTCCACACACCCACATGTAGAAAATTGTTACTGCTGCTCATGTAGATACCCATCAACTTTTAAACCCCCTCCAAGAAATCACTAGTTTTTAAGTGCAATGAAAAACTACATAACGCTCTGTCTTTTCATAAAATAGGTGCAAAATATTTACACCCACTCAACATTCTCTCCTTGAATCTTTACTGAACAGTCCAGCAGTGGATTACGCAAGAGAAACAACGCCTGACAACTGTTGAGCAGAGAGTCACCCAAGAGTCTGGAGTTCAAACAGACGTTATCCCTGCATCCCTCCTGGAGCGGCTGGCAAGTCAGGCGTCTGAGGAACAGGAAGATCTGACAGTGGATCGTCCCTGCCTGGTGGTAAGAGCCAGGAAGAAGGCGGTGGAGGAGGAGCTACTAAAGCATCACGCCCTTTGCCGTACTGAAAGCCGCATCCGTCGGAAAAGGCTGCACTACCAGCTGGAGAGAATCGCCCGCAAGAGGCATCTGTTGGAAGCCAAGAGGCAGTTGCAGCAGCTGGAAAAAGCCCTGCCTCCTGGACTGGACAGCCCCGAGTCTCCTGAGCTGGGGTCCTCCTCAAAGCCTAGAGGACGACCATTCGCTTCTCGTAGACACTCATTTTCATCAGATCTTCTTTCCCGGCTCTACCCACAGCACACTCCTATCTTCAGGTGAGCACATAGAGTAAAATGTAAAACCTGTAGAGTTATGTGGTTGCATGTGCCTCCCTATATGTGAATATTTTCCTAAATTTGGAATCGATTAAGTCTTTCTTTTTCTCTCCTCTACAGACATTTTCTGAAGAGAAACAGATCCATAGAACTGACTTCAAATTCCTCCACGACATCTGATTCTATTGGCAGCAGGAAGTGGGTTTCGGATGAGTGTCTTCCTCGGGAAAGGACTCAAAGTTGTTCCGGGACTATCTTCTCAGGACAAAGTCAATCCTGCCGGAGTAGAATTAGCTCCTCTGAAAACATCAGACAAACTTCCAGAGAGGAACCACAAGCTCCGCCCTCTCGGGAACGGCCTGAAAGAAAACCTCTGCTGCCAAACCGAGATCTGTCTTTTAAAAACAGGTCAGATCAGAACTCATCAGTGAGTCTGAAGTCACCACTTGGAACTACTGTGCAGCCGGTCAGCAAAGAAAATGTACAAGGAGCCACAACAGACAGACCCAGTTCTGAGATTGTCTCTTGTATGACTGTGAGAACACCATCCCATGAGGATAACAGCGGACTAAAAACCATCAGGAAATCTTTCTCTTCTTCTGTGGGACCCAGGTTAAAAACAGTCCTGTCCAAAGTGTTCAGAAAACCACCATCAGGTGCAAATGGAGGACGAGGCCCCAAACCTTTGGGGAGGATAGCAAGCAAATTTCACTGGAAACAAAAAAGAGACAGAAGCCTAAAAGACACCAATATGATCCGAAGCAAATGTGCCATTAAAACAGCCGTCTCATGTGAGGAGCTTGACCAAAAGGCTCTTTTTGAGGACATTAGACAGAGACGGTGGCATAGTACTGAGGCTCTGATGAAAAAGACAAGCAGATGGGTTGAGAGGCAGGAGGGATTGATTGGATGGGAGGAAGAGCAAGAAGAGAGGGATGAAGGGACGTCAGACTGTGAGAGCCTTTTCTCTCTTGATTCCCTGTCCTCTGCTTATGCAACAGCTCTGGCAGAGCAGCTGAGACACGAGGAAGCAGCTCAGAGTGAAACAGAAAGCGAAGACAGTCAGATGTCTAAAGACTCCTTGGCTGTGGGGAGCAACGGGAAATACTCGAGACTAAACCGTACAGTGGTACCAAATTACTCGCTGGTGACAGATTCCTCTCATTTATCCATGGGGCACAATAGGACTGTACAGAGCAGTTTAGACTGGGGCAGCTCTCAGAAACCCCAGGTGATCCCAGCAGAGGCCTACTGGAGCCAGCAAGGTTCCCCAAAATCGAGAAAGAAAATGGAAATAGGTGCAACAAGGAATCCTCTGTCTCAAAGCCCATTAGTAGCAGATTCCAGAGGCAAAGACACTGTGCAGGAATTGACTGAAGACTTTGGGAACATGCAGACCGCTTTGACCAGCAGTCCACGCTCACTGAGCAGCTGCAGTGTGAGGGAGCCAGAGAACCTGCTGGCGCTCACCGATGCCTGGTCCTCCACCGATGCAGCAGACAGTCCCAGGATTCACAGAGATTCCCTACCTTTCCAAAGAAAAATGATGTTCAGACAAGTGGAGAGCAGCAGCAGTAGTTCCAGTCCAACTAGTATGAATCTGTCAGACTCTCAGAGTGGATACAGAAGCTATAGCTCAACATCCACCAGCACTGAGGGTGTAAATGTAACAGTGCAGGAACACAGACTTGTGGTTTCAGGGGAGGCTCTAACAACACCAGAAGATGCCCTCGTATCGTGGGATCAGGAAGGTGTGGAGCAACCAGGGCGACAGTCAGAAAATGTGGAAAATACAATTATAGATTCTCCAGACTACAGCAACAATGCAAGTCCAGCATCCTTACCCACCTCAGATCAGGCCACTTCTGTGTCTCACACTGGGATTCCCGACACTGCACAAGCAACATCAAACTTGCTTCAGGTGTTTCCAGATGCACCTGATGTGGTAGTTCGGGATGTCAGTTTGTCCTCTGACATTGAAATGTGCACCTCAGGTTGTCAATCAGTAATGCATTTCTCTACAAATCCGACTAACCAAGGCCAAGCACTGAATAAAATGTCTGAAGCTATGAGTGCCTTTAAACCGTCCATTGAGGATGAATTACAATGCAATGTAGATGGAGCAGAAAAGCTTAAAGATGTACAGCAGTATGAGTTTGAGAATACCAAAGATGTATCACTTGCAAGAGATAAAACCAAAGACACTGAGCTGTACATTGCACTACAGCAGGAGCTTGTTAAATCACCTGGTAAAAATTCCAGGAAGAGGAACAAAGGCCAACAGGATGCGTTCATGGGCAGCCTGAAAATTCCAAAAAGGAGCGACAGCAGAGAGTTGGTAACTTTCTGCTCGATAGCAGTTGGCAGCCAGGATCATATTTGGCCTGATGACAATAACAACACAAGTGACTCTAAAGCGGAGGAGTCTGCCGTGGAAACTTGCAGCCATGGATTTGATTCTGCTTGTGCAGGTGGCAGCGTTAGAGAGGACAAAGCGGCTTCAGTGGCATCGCCAGTTTCTGATCCCATGATCAGGAAACTTGGACAGGTCTTTGAGGATTCTAACTGTGAGCTTCAAAATGATGACAAAAGCTCCCAGAGTGGTTCCTCTGTGGGAGACAGAAAGATGGTTGAGAAGGAAAATGTAACAATAGAAGAAGTAGATGTAGAAACAAAAGCAGGAGAGTTCCACATTAATAACCCCAGGAAACATCAAGAAAATAGAAATCACATACGCAAGTCTGATGCCATTTGTAGTGCTATTGACCTGAGAATCTCAGAGATGGTGAAAGAGCATGTGAGATTGTCATTGATTGACAGTGATGGTATCTGGACGAGCAGGAGTCAAAGAACAGCATCCTCTGCATTTCATATTGGCTATAAGAGTGACGAGCATACAGTGACAGAAAACCAGCTGAGAGATGAAAGGAAAGATCAGGTGAAAGAAGTGAACCTCAGTGGACATGCCTCAGTGGAAAGGACAAGCGAAGCCACAGTGGACATAGGTGAGCACTTGGCATCAGATACACCAGCTGAATTGAGGACTAGCCATGAGAGCGACATGCTTAAATCTACTGAAGTAACTCAAAAGACCGACCATGCTCTTAACTTTTCTTATGAAACATCAAACAAGCTGATAAATGGTCACTGTGTTGTCCAAAACACCTCTGCGAAATGCAACAACATCCAATCAAATCTGACACTTAACAGCCACGGAGAGACTGAACACTCTGGAAACACTGCTTTGCAACCAGTTAGTTTGTCCTCAATGAGTGATTCCTCTTCAGCAAGAAAATGTATTGATTCTCAAGGAAGCACTGTGGAGAAAGTTGCTTTATCTCAAGAAATGAATGATGTAGGTAAACAAAAAATAACTTTCCATCTTAATTCTGCTTTAAGTGATATGCACTCAAAAATGGACAACCAGACCTGTTCTGATCCCCCTACCCTGGATACAGATAACCCACAGCTTCAGCAAATACACCATGAATCACCTTCTACAGTTGGTGATACAAAGGTTAACTGTGGATGTAGCCATGTAGAGGCTGTCAGTTTGGGAGCTGCATCCAGTGTTAAAGATAAAGGCCATTATTCATACAAACAAAGCTCACCAAAGATGACTGAGCAACATCTCCAGCACAGTCCTGACACATCCGGAGCCACAAAGTTATTATCTGATGGAGGAAGTCTTCAATTCAAACCACTCAACCATAACAGCGACCGGAATACATCCTTTGATGAGAAAGCCTCTATGACAGGGTTTGCTGTTACTCCTGGCCACGACGGAAATGGTGAAACAGAGTTCACAACAGGAGGTAAACTGTCTGTCACAGCACAGAATCAATTTAGCTGTACACAAACCCGTTCAGATAATTTGACTCAGACTTGTGTGGTCAATATGAATTACAACAAGTGCCATAATTTATCAATTTCACAGAGTAAATGTGACAAACAGACTCAGGTTGACAGTAAAGGAAACTGTGTGATGAAAAATGACAAAGAAACATTGACCTGCCAGTCTGAAGCACAGGTTCCAGAGATATTGGCAGAATTAAGATATGAAACCACTATTTCTGGTTCCATACAGCCACTCCACCAAATACCACAGGGACATGGTGTCAGAAATACAAGTTGCTGTGGATCTCTCATGTCCAGAGAGAGTGATGTAAAAACATGTGGTGGTACACAAGGTAATTCTGCTCTTACGGCCAAAAAGGCCAAGTCGAAGAGGTTCAGAAGATCTAAGATCCAGACTCATCCCACCTCTTTCTCTGAGTCCTCTCTTAAGTCATCAGATGAAGATGAGGAGGATGATAAAACCACCAGAGAGCATTACAACCGGCTCTCATCTAAATGGGTAAAGCTTGCCACTCAGAGTAATGCTAAACAGGAAGTTACACAGGCTAGAAGCAACAATGCAGATGTTTCTGTGTCAGTTAACAAAACTAAAATGAAGACGACTTCTGCTGGAACTAAAAGTGAGGTTAAATTTAGTAGAGATTACAGCCAAAAGAGACACTTGATACCCCCTCAAGCAATGTCACAAAAGCCAAATGTGGAAAAAATCCTTCCGCATGCTAAGAATAGAGAACCACAACATACACTGAAGTCTCAGGACTCCCCTATGCATTTTGCCTCAAGTGACATCAACCCATTTGTTCACCAGTGGCAAGACGACGACTCAAACCAGCACTGTTTTAAGAACCCGTCGTTCGGGAGTGCTGCCGACCTATCCTGCAAATCTCCGCTTTTAAACAGCGCTGAAAAAGGTATGACAAGATGCTGCAGTGTTGACAATGGTTTGAATGGGCAGAACTCCCCTTTCAATTCCCATCTCAGCACTTATGCCACCAACAAGGGGCTCTCCAGTACACTTAGCAGTATGGAGGATTATAAGGAACAAGCAAACAAAGCATCTCAGCTCACACCCTGTCAACAGACGTCTGTTGATATTCACAGTCATTTAGCCAATCTGACCGTGAGCGGTAGTTCTTCAAGTAACGACGTTCCTGGTGGTTTAGGTAATAACTCCAGTCATGTGGATGAAATTATGTATGTTTACTCGTCTGAGCAAGAGTCCCAGGCAAGCAAAACACTGGCCCAAAGGAGGAGGACATGTGAACATGGCACTCAAACAGAGCGTGGGCTTCAAACAGTAAATTTTGTTAACAGTAGTAATGCTCCAAAGAGGAAAGATCGTCACAGAAGGAGCAACACTGATGGACCTGCAACACAGAAAACCAAGGTAGACATTAAAGAATCTCTTACGTGGGCCAGCATGGAAAGCATGTCGGCTCACCTCTCCAAGCTGATCAACAGCACCTCAGACCTGCTGGGCGACGTCCAGGGAATGAGAACAGGCGAAGCTCACAGGGCCAGTCCGAGGAGGAGTGTCAACCTGTCAAATCTTACCGTCTCTTATAGTGAGTCTAATGACTGCACTAAGGCAGACTGCTCAACTCAGACAGCTGTAGATGTTGGGATCCAAACAGAAACGGCAGAGAAGGAAGTCATGGTTCATCAGTCACCCAGTGAAAAGTCCAAACCTCATGAGGTCAATGTGATAGTTAGAGTGATTGGTTCTGAGGCTGTCAGTGTGCCTCAAGACAAGGATGTGCACTGTGTGGTGAAAACGAAAGCTCACCCAGATGAAAAGATGCAGAGCGTGCCTGACCTGAGGTTGAACGCCTCTGTTGCGTCACAGTCAGAGAATGTCCCTCTCAGAACACCTCCGGTAAAGATTGCAGCTGAATGTCAGAGACGTGTAAGATCTGCTTCTTCTAGAGGCTCAAAACAAAGCACGTCTGAGGCACTGTGTCATAAAAGTGTTGCAATATCTGAAACCACCCACAGACTGTCAAGAAACGGCTACCAAGAAAATCACAGCTCGTCTGTAAGAAATGAACCATCTCCTTGCTCAAAGAAACAGGCTACATACAAAGATCGTGCATCTTCTCCCATTCTAACTGTGGGAGCCAGGTTAAGTTTGAAGCAGAGAGGAAAACAACCAATAATATGTCCTTCGAAATCTATGGATGGAAAAAGAAACCATGCTTCTGTGGAAGACAGCCCTTCTGTGCCTTGTAGCAAACAGTCGGTGTTCACATCTGTCTCAGACAATGATAAGATGTTCACGCCAGAGTGTGATGTTTCCTCTTGTCAATCAGAATCTGTGTCACTTGAGAAGGTGAGTGAGATCAGCTGTTCAAGCCCTAAAGGATCAGATAAATGCTCTACAAGCCTTAGTTCATCACTGGATAGATACACTGACACCGACAGGAGAAATGTCACATATAAAGACAAGGACCACCACCATCCCAGTTCAAAATGGCAGATGACCTCTCCACAATTGAGGACTTGTGCCTCTACAAAAGGTTTAACTTTACACAGCCACAGCTCTCCTATATTAAGACAGACTGATGTGAACAAACACCAGGCTAAAGTCGAACAAGGAAAACCATCAGGCTACGCAAGACCTGCGGCTGATTCTGTGGACTGTTGCATTGATTCCTACAACCCATCACCAGTCAGCGACAGGACTGTTCAACTTCAAGAGGATGACATGGTGTCACTGGCGCCCAGTGAATGCAACACAGATGTCCTTGTGAACATCAAGCCTGTCACCAGCATGTCCCCATGTCAAGACCACCAGATAGTCCCAGAAGACCTGCCCATGCACAACAAGTTCACCAACTGGTCGGGCATCAACCACCAGCAATCCAAACAGTCTAACAAACTGGCCACGGTGCTTAGCAACGACCACGACAAGAGCAGAAACTGTGCCGAATGGGGTGAGGTAGAAAGTTACGGCTCAAATGTGGAGTCTGTGGCACAGAGCGACAGAAGGGTGAGAGAGATAGAGAGGCTGCGACAGGAGAGAGAGCAGGTGATGGCGTCGGTCAACCTCAACATGAACCCAACACCTCTGACCGTGGAGCTGACGGAGGCCAAGCTGCATTATGGGCTGGGAGAGACGGATACGCTGTTGAAGATGCTGTCCCCGAGGTCCAGAGAAGAGCTGGAGCCACCGACCTCTTCTCCTACCAAACAGCAGCTTTATGATCGGTAAGGATACACACAACCCAACTACCCTTTATTTTGATGTAATAAAATGGCCCTAAACTAATTAGGACGGGGGGTACTTAGATACGGCTGCCAGTGTGATGCTTAGGTTTTGGTACGATTACTAAAGCAATGCATGTTTTCCAATTACTTAGTCTGAGGAATATAAACATTTGTCTATACAAGCCCCTTTTTTCACTTCTGCAATATATGCCCCACTTCCCAATGCATAATATTTAATGATGTCATAAAGAGGCTATAATCTGCATTTTATTGTGCAATAACTGTGTCAAATGACATTGTGAAAACAATGTGAAAGAAGTACACAGAGATGTGTCACCTGAAGCTCTCCTCAGCTTTCAGCTCATTCTTTAGCTGTCCAGCCCACAACTTCACTGTCAAAGTTTCTTAATTTCTTATTATTAGGAAATAACTGATCAAAGAATAAGTAAACAAGACTAAAATCTGGCCAAGTATTTAATACCATCTCTCAATACCTGACAGTTTTTCATATTACAGACTTATTTCAGACACCAGGAAGATTAGCAACCACATAAGCAGAAGCTAATTGGGAACCCATGAACAAGAACAATAAACAAACACATTGGGGTTGGTAGTGAAAATGTATTAAGGTTTGATAAACAGCCATACAAAATCAGCTAAAGTTAATATACCTACAAGGTACACAGATATCTTGTAATGTTTTTATAGACTTGGAAAACTCAAGAAAGGTTCAGTGCAATTACATTTTTTCCGTCTTTGAGCCAATTCACTCTTCTGATTTGTGACCTAAATTTATTGTAAAATTGACTAAAAGCCCCTTCTTTGACCTCGCTGGTTTTATTGTATTTTCTGTCTCAGACACCGTAGGAGTATTGAAGGTTTGAGGCAGGAGAGGGAGGAGCGGCTCCAGACTTGCAGGAGAGCTCGTAGTCTGAGTCCCAGCAAACATCCTCGCCGCTTTCCTCAAGAGCCTGCTTCATCCTCCAAGGTGTCTGCCGCTATGCCCAGTCGCCGTAAAGAGTACCTGCAACAGCTCCGCCAAGAGGTGATAGAAAGTACCAGGTGAGATACTGGTTTTTAAATTTGATACATAAATGTTTTTAAATTTAGTGTAGAAAATGTACATGAAAACATTTTTGCTGAGTTTTTGCTGAATTATCTGTGTGACAGAGTACCAAATCCTCCACGAGGAGAAGGCCAGTATCCGTCTGACATTGAGCAGATGTTGCGTGACTACGGCCGAGCCCGGGAAGAAGCCAGGACGGAGATTGCGAAGGCACGAGAACGTCTGCGAGAGAGGACTGAGCAGGAGAAGAGGAGGCTTCAGCAGCAGGCCCTGTCTCAGGAAGTGAAGGTCAGTTTGTGTGTCACTGCGGTATCATAATTATTTCATCCAAGTGTCCAAACACTTTAGTTCAGACTAAAGTTTTAGGTCAGACCAGCGTCAGAAAGAACACTTTGCTTGTGTTAGTGTTGCAACTAACGGCTATTTTTTTTTTTTTTTTTTTTTTCTTTCAATGAATCAATTGTTGGTTTTGTGTAAAGTCAGAAAATAGTGAAAAGGCCTATTACAGGTTCCCACAGACCAAGGTAACTTTTTGAAATTGATTGTGTTTTGAAATGTTGGTTGGACAAAACAAAGATATTTGATTTAGAATCACATAAAAGAGAGAAAAATGACAAATTCTCACATTTGACGAGTTTGAACCAGAAAATTTTCTTTGATAAAGGACTTAAATGATGACTTATTTATCAAAATTATTGACGATTGAATTTCTGTACATCAAGTAATTGATAAATTGCCAAATTGTTTAAGCGTTAGTTAGGTCTAATAAGTTGTTAATCACAGTTTGTTTTTTTCCTCTATTCTGATTATATAGGATTTCAACTAATTTGCCAGTTAACTGGGTCAAGATAAACCATAACAGCTCTGTTGTCATGGGCTTATTGATGTTAACATTAAAGAAGAATGGTTACTAAAATGTAGTATTGCAAATCATTTCATTGGGTGTCTCCATCTGTGTCGGGCAGGATGACCTGAGGCATCGGACCAGAATCAGTAACAGCACCTTGTGCACCGGATCTAGCCTGAGTCTTTCCTCTGGACCCACATCAGGGTACAACAGTGGCAACACTGTCCAACTACAGCACAGTGACAGACCAGTAATGACCGGACAGGTTGGCACACTAATGTTACATGTTATTGTACATTTGAAATACTGGAGATATAAGAACTTGTAGAAAATCAAAGGAATGTAAAAGGAATGTTTTGGATGATTTACTGTAAATATCTCACCTCTCTGTATTTTTTTCCTTTTTTGTTTGAATGAGCAACACAGGCCAGTTGCATCAATGTTACTGTTTTTGTTCAGACTACAGGGTTTCAGGATGAAGGGCTGAAGGTCAGGACACGTCCTCCTATATGTGGTGCTCAAAGTGTGAAGTCACAGAGAGTTTGGCTTTCTGCCCAGGGTAAGGACTGGACAGCGATTCACAAAACCCAAATAGATCTGTGCAAAACAACCATCCAAACTGTGCTCAAATTTTCTAAAATATAGTGTATTATTCCAGATATACCAGATTTTTAAAATGGTGGTAATTTAAGTAATTTTGCCCAGATCTGTCACTGGTTTGTCACTTAATCCCTTTCTACGTTCCCTGTATCTAACGTCCCTTCTAACATCCACGTGTCTTACTAGATGTCTGCCTTGAGCCCTCTGTCATGGTGTTTGAGCCCCTGGTGACCTCATCTCCATCACCCCCCACATGTGTTCGTCAACGCACTGCCTCCTTTGGCTCCTCCTCTTCCATATCCACGACCTATCAGGATATCACATCCACCCTCCTTGGGCGAGCTCTAGCTGAGGTAATGTTCAGAGTTAACCCCCCAAAAAAACCTTTTGAGATATCCAACACAAGCCATGGCATTAAAGATTACCATTATCTAGTGTTTATCTTAACGATTCTCCTTGTTTGTAATCTTCGCTTTCAGACATTTTTATCTGGTTTAATAGTACATTGTTTTCTCCACAGGTACGATTAGCTTCCGCTGGAGATTTGACTAACCTAGTGATGGGCAAGGCCACGGCAGGCTGGAGGTGAATTCAGTTATTTCATCCAAAACATATTACCTATTTTCATTTTAATCCCCAACTTCTACTGGCTCAGTATTCCTCCATCAATACTCTATATTGAGATCTGTCTATTCAGTACTTGCTCTCAGTCAACTTAATTAATATGAGAATATGCTACTGCAAAGGCTTCACTTCACAAAATCATGATTATCATTCAGTTTACTAATATATTAAGTTTGTTCATGTAGGTACCAAGGAGAAGAACGAGGGGTCCAGGCTTATTATAAGCCTTCCTCCAGCCCGTCTGTCCATGGGTTCCTGGGGTCCGGGGAGCTGGACAGACCCCTGGACAGCCTGTGGAACATGATCTGCCAGCTGTCCAAGAGCCACATGTACAATCAGTCAGTTCGTTCTGTCTGGACACGACCACTAGATGACAGCACTCAGCTGGGTGAGTTAACATCTCTGCTTAGTGTATATCTTTACCTGGTTTTCATAAATTATCATAGTGATTACCTGTGGTGGAATGTAACGTAAAGTATAAAGTTTGATTTTTATGCCACATTATACGTCCAGAACTTACTTAAAACTCTTAAGCAACCATTTCATTTTTATCTGTAGAATAATGAAAATTACAACTATAAAAATAAATGCTACTTACAAGTTAATTCATCAATAGTAATAATAATATTAATTTATAATATCATATATAAAAGTTTAACACTTACAAGGTTAATTTTTCAGCAATGAGTATTTGTACTTTTGATACTCTTAAGTACATTTTGTTGATTATATAAGTATACTTTTACTTAGGCCATATTTAGATATTTACATTGTCATATTAGATGTTTTCCCAAAGTGAAGGATCTGAATCCCTCCATCATCACTGTTTGCTACAATGTGAGACGATACGTGTTGAAAACGTTGCCAGCAAACTCTCTGAAATCCCAGATGATAGTTGCACTCAGATGACAGTATACATGAGACATGAAATCATGTACTCACCAGTGAAGTCATTCATGAGACACTGATGAGTCCTGGTTATTTGCGAAAGGAGCTGATGTAATAGAAGAGTTTACTTTGCAAAAAATATTTATGTTTTTGCAGAAACACAAAGACAAAAAAAGTATTTATATTTTTGTCTTTGCTGCAAGACTGTTACATTTTTGCAACGTATTAATGGACCCTGCAAATGTATTCACTTCAAAATTATGCACGTGCAGCCATAACTATCTATAGTGCAGTACAATACAGAGCCTCATTCATCACTGACAAGTTAATTCTATTGCATGACCAACTCCATTTTCACACCTGCAGTATGTTGCGTTTATTACCTTTGCAACATCATCAGACCTCTGCTTCTTCACTTACTCTGCTCTGTTCAAGTCTTTCAGACTTTTACAAAGTTAGGTTTGTGTATTTGTTTGTTTATTATAGTCGTTCATCATATCATGTTATAAATGCATGAAATTTTGCCTTTCGTGCTGACCGTGGAAGGTTGCTCTCCAACCTTAGTAAGCAGTAAAGTTGTGTTCACCAGTCTGACGTATTCTCTCTCTGTATTTCTGTTTAGTCTACATACTAACAGATCCGTCCACCTGCCACCTCAGCCAGCCGCGGGACTTCTGCTGCATCAGCACTGAGTCCAGACAGGTAAGCACAGCTGTAAAATCACCCAGCCGGTCCTGATGATTACTGCTAGTCGCCCTCATGTCCGGTGAGCATTTGCTGCAAAGCTAAACACAAACTCATGCCGTAGTTTGAAGGAGAAAATTCAGTTTGCTGTCATTAGCGTGCCATGAAGCCAGGATTGGACAGTGCTGTCTTTTGAAATTCAGTGCACAGTGCGACATTAAGTTTTTCATCTGCAAAATGCAGAACATACTATTTAGCCACTAATGCTCACAGAAACAACACCAGGCATACATAATACTGCCCCAGAGGGAGTGGGTGTGGAAGACACAGTGTCGGCTGTTGGTTATCAGTTGGATGTCAGTGTACAGTTGCCTCTCGGCTGATCAAAAGGCTGTGCTGCCTGTTTTATTGATGGTTTTCTTCTCGCTCTCTGCCTCAGGGTGGCCTGTGCGTGCTGGCAATGCAGTCAGTGTTTGAGGAGTCACTGCCTCGTCCCAGCGTTGATGCTGTCCGAGGGGAAATGATGCCCAGTTGTTGGGTCCTTCAGCCAATTAGACGCAGTGGAAAAGAAGTCACCAGGGTCATCTACCTGCTGCAGGTGAGATATAGTTTCTATAAACTAATTGGCTGCCTGATAGATGTGTTGTGCTCACTAGCAGCACCACCGCATTTTAACTGCCAGCAAAAGCACAGATGTTTTGATCAGCAAAAGCCCCCTCTGACAGCTAAAGGGTGTGTGTGTGTGTGTGTGTGTGTGTGTGTGTGTGTGTGTGTGTGTGTGTGTGTGTGTGTGTGTGTGTGTGTGTGTGTGTGTGTGTGTGAATTTTTCAGTCTCAAAACACGTATGTGAAATGCTTTTGGTGCAGGACCAAGGGCTGTGAAGGATTTAAACCCAGCCAGCATCACTTAGTAGTTTAATTATAAGTCCATGATTTCTTGCATTGTAATCAGATCAAATGTTAATTTAAAATAAATTGTAAAATTGGAGTGGCCAGCTAGCAGAGTGTGGGCAGCCGTCTGACACAGATTTTGCTATGGTTCTCTACAGCAAGAGAAAATTTATGGGTCACCATTGGCAGGCTGCTTGATCTTAGTGAAGTGGACTTGTATGTAATGTAATGTAGATTTCACTGTCCGTATTTGATTCCAGAGTTGACGTTTATTGTTGGAACAGCTGAACCCCAGCAACATTAGTGTCTGCTAAGGCAGAACCTAATGGAGAGCCAATAAAATAAACCAAAAAATGAGCAAATAAACAGCAGCACAGCTGTAACTGGGGTTTTGGTGATTTGACGTGTTTTCATTTATTTAAAACTGGACAAAATTTTATTATAACCTGTATTTTAATGGTGTTTCGATAACTATATTCTCAACATGACACATTTGTCAAAACGGTTAAAAGCTGAAATCGCTGTCTCACTGTACAAACTCACAAGTGAGATTTATTTACTTCAACCTTTGATCCGGATTCATCCATATGAATTATGGTTGGCAGGTGATGCTCAATCTGAATGATGTTTGTCTTTGCTGTATTATTCTGTTACTTAGTATTTCTCATCTCCTTAAGGTGGATCTAGGAACTCCATCTTTTCCTCCCCGACTTTTGAACACCGTTGCCAGACGACAGGCAGCCGCCATCGCCGATCTTGACGTTTTCCTCGCTTCGTACATGAAGACTCGTTAGCAGTGAGCACTTAGACTGAAATCTCTCCAGCATGGAGTTAGCCTGTCTTTTTGAATTTGCACCTGAAATGTATGTACTTGACTTTTTCTATTTCAAGAGCACTGTTATATATTCATTCCCAGTTAAAAAGTCAAAGCAGCTTCTTTTGTATGGAGGTATTTTTTTTATAAGATATTGAAACTGTATTTTTATATTTGTACATGTACATGGATGCTTTTAACAATCACAATCCTTTTTTACCAAAGATTGACTAGAAGTCTAAGGATTGCATTTAGGTTTCGACAGATTCATCAATTTCTTCATGTGATTCATCTGATGAAGTAGCTTGATAATTCTGTTATAATCTGATAAACACCAGCCATTTAATTTCCCTAAAGCCTGTTAGCAATATGGTGTCTGTTGATTCCTACCACATTGTAACGTGGACAGTCAACTTTGTTTAAGTTGAGGTCAACACCGTAGCTAGAGAGAACATTTAAGATGAAGTTTAAGAGTTAGTCAACGGATAAATTTTTTTAAATGAAAGAAAGTAGCGGCTGAATTGACGGGTTAATCCACTTCCAAACATGTGAAGGAAATATTTGCAAATATCGTTCATCCTTGATTTGTTACTGTACATGCATATACTTATTTCCCCAGACACTGCATATCTTAACCACTCAATGACCTTAATTCTGCAGACACTGAACTTGAAATGTCTTTCAACAGTTTTTCAGCAAAAAGGGGAAAGGTAAATATATGGAAAGGACTGTACAAAAATTATTAGGGAAGACGGGGTCAGAAAAGTTGGAGGGTATAGTCATTTTAATCTTGGCTGAATGTAGAGTAGTCTTGTCTTACTTTTTGGGGAGAGCAATGAGGGTCTTTGATTTTTCTCATTCTAGATTAATATTTTATTTTAGCTTTCTATTATCAGCCATAGTCCTAAAGATGTGCAGTTTTGTCTTTATCAGTGTTTCATTTATTTATATGCATTTGGTGGTGCACGTTAGAAGTTAAATTAAGGTATGATGGTTTAAATTCAGGTATATGATTAAAAAAGTAGTCTCAGTTTTAAACAGTTATATTATTTTGACACGTTGCAGGGAGGTTGTTGCAGTGTTTTTTAAGTCCAGAGGAGACTTCAAAGAAAACAACAGTAACCTTGGTGAGTGCCTTGCTTTTTGAGAAAGTGAAACATAAGTTTCAGCCCACCTCACTACCCCTTAAATTTTTGTACAGTCCCTGAATTGGATAGTACGATGGTTTATTGAAGGAATTCAAAGAATTATTTATTTAGTGTTAGGTTGTTTTTATCTGTGTTTATCTGTATGAGCACTGCAAGTTTAACGTCTTCGGAGCTCTTTCTCTCTCTGCAGAAAATCTAATCTAAAGACAAAGCAGTAGCAAAACAGTGAGAGGATGAGGTGGAAAGTCGCAGACCTTTTGGATTTAATAAGCCAAAAGGCAAAAAAGGCCGATCCGCTTTCAACACAAGGTCACTGGTTCAAGCCATCTGGCCTGCTGAAGTGTCCTTGAGCAAGTTACTGAAGTCACCAACCAGCTCCAG
Organism: Seriola dumerili; assembly: GCF_002260705.1. Classification (NCBI taxonomy): domain Eukaryota; kingdom Metazoa; phylum Chordata; class Actinopteri; order Carangiformes; family Carangidae; genus Seriola; species Seriola dumerili. The sequence continues at coordinate 5,378,234 of NW_019174404.1, forward strand.
GCATTATGCTCTGTAGCTGACCCAGACATCTGACCTCCCTTTTTTTCATTTGTACTTTATGGTACCCCAAATCTGCATAAACTGAGTTTTAAAGGCTTTTGTTCTCACCTTTTTCTGAAGTCTGTTGTATTTATTTTGATCCTCCTGCCCTCTGTTTGAAATGCTGATGAATGTTTTTTTTAGTTGTCTTTTATGAGCAAAGCGCGATGCTGTGTTTACAGCAGCTTGCACAAAACCCTTTATGCATTTATTAATGTTACATATTAAAAAGGTGATTTTTGTTTTCATTTGTACAGTGTTGAAACTATGCAGAAACTGATCAAAGGCTGGACTGCTCTCAGTCAAAGCTGGGTCAGCTGTGTCCAGATATGAAGCCATATTTACAGTAGCTGAATGTTCAGGACTGGTTGAGCTCTGCAGCTGCGGCGCTCAGTTTGACACTAAAGACGTTCCCGAGGGAACCAAAGAGAAAGAGACAAAAATACTGGAGAAACAGAGTGAAGGAACGCAAAGACAGCTTTTGTACTGATTTCTTTTGTATGGGTATCTATATATTTTTAAGTGCTTGTTCATTGTGTAAAAAGAATTGTTATTTATGTTTTGACAGTGTGTTGTAAATGTGTTTTATTATAAACACTCTGCTTGTACTTTATTATAAACACTCTGCTAATAAGATGTTACTTGTTTGGCCATTCTTTTAATACAATACATATTTTTTAAGTGAATTGTTGTCTTCCCATTTTTTGGACTTGTTTATTGCCTGTTTATGTGATGGTCTGTTACAAGATTTATGATATATGATCAGAATCTTTAATCTTTTGCAAAAGCCAGTGTTGTATTACAGCTCTTGGTATTGAAACCTTAATGGATCAAAATGTGTCAAAAACTGTCAAGTACCAGAAGCTGGCATTGAATACTATAGTTTACTTGCTCTTTGATGGGCAGTTTGTGATTTCGATAATAATTTTGTAATTTCACACAGTTTTATTCAAACAAACTTCTTGTACAGTTCTTGCACTGCATGTGTTTATACTATAATTAGCATTTAAGAAGTTTGGCTTTTTTTTTGTTTAATTTAAAAAACAGTTTTGTAGGATAATATCTTAATACTCCTCAAAGTTTGTTTTTTTTTACCTTGTTTTAGTGCTAAACATCAGTTACTGTATATAATGTCCAATGATGCCCAGCCTGGGTCTAAGTGGTCAACCCACATTTTGGTTCAGTTGGTTAAGACCTACAGAATGTAACACCATTATGTTACTTTTCATAAGTTTTAAATTCAAGCTGAAATTAAATTGAACAGTTTGCGTTTAAGTAAAATATATGAAATGCAGTGATGTCATTTCATTCGTTTCTAATCCAAGTTATGTTTGACAGAAGAATTTCTCCTGTTATTTTAATACCAGTGATGTGAGCTGCTCTGCTTTGTTCAAAGTTACTTGTCAACAACACCTCCTCCTGTGAGCAGCTTTAAGTAGCTGCTGTTGCACCAGCAGATAATGAATGACAATATAATGAAACACATGTAATAATAATATTAAATATGTCTTCATAGGAGAATTGTTGACAAATAAATAACACTTAAAATGTCCTTGTATCTCCTTACACCCACGTTACAGTGTGTTATAACTTGTAAAATCAATGTTTATGCTTATAAAAGCTAAATAGGTTATATGGTTAAAGCCCTAGTGTGCACTCACACTGTATGTCACATTATCTGACAGGTGTTTTCACTCGGGCAAAAAGTGATGGACATACTTTCTAATGAGCGGACTTCTCTACATGTCCAGACCTCTCCTCTCCGCCCTGCATGTAAGTGACACACAGCGGCAGCGGTGGAGGTGACATTTCTCAGAGGGTCTCGGTGGGTGGGTGGTGGTTGTGTGTGCGATTAGAGCCCGACTGGGGTGGAGCAGAGTTGGGGTGGGGGGTTGTACAGGAGATCAGAAGTGCCTCTGCCATTTAGAGTCACCAGCTCTTGTCAGGAATGTCCGTCCCCCGCGCGCACAGATCATGTACTGGATGCGCCCACTTTATTTTTAACCCGGCAGGGTGGGTCAGTCGCTGGCTTTCGGGAATGACCGTGGAGCGCGCGGCGCCTTCAGCCCCTTTCCCTCGTCCCCCGTGCCCCCCTCGCGCTGTGGAGACCCTCGTCCGCTCTGACCAGGACAGCGCTGCTTCAATGGGATTATAATTGGTTCACTGGCAGGGAGAAGACTCAACATAAACAGATTCGGACAGGACAGGACAACATCCAGAAGCAAGTAAGTGTAAATTGAAGGCAGAGCTAATGCGCCATTGTTAAATGAAATTATTGATCTTTGGCCAAATAGTTGCTGTCAATGGTCACTGAATGGTGCTCATTCCATTAAGACTACTATTGTTTGCCGTTGTTTGTAGTTGAGTTACAAGTTTCCTGTATACCACCTGTTGGACCAGGCTGCCATGTTAAATAATGACGTCGATTCAAAAGTGGTAGACTGAGTGTTTAAATTAATGGGCTCTGTTGTCAAAATTAACCTGTGTTTGTTTTAATTAATCGACACCTTGTTAAATTCCCGAGCTATCAGTTTGTTATCTTTGACTGTGAGAAGGCCGCAGGGAGGCGCGTAGGTGAAATTGCGCACAATGACGCCACTGCGCTTGTTTGCGCGTGGAAAAAGTGCGCTTTACAAAAGTGGCTTCTATGTTAAACAGGTGGAGGAAGTTTTCAGATTCTAAACTTAAAGTGGTAAAAGTTCAATATAAAAATACTCTACTGCAACTAAAAGACCTGCTTTGAGAATGTCACTTTAGTAAATGTATTTTTTATTATTATGTAGGCCTATTTACAATCAAAGGTAAAAATACATACATACACATATATAAAATTTAAAAAAAAGAAAATGCCCCTTGGGATATTATATAGGCTATTACATTGTTGATTTATTATGACTGGTGCCTTAGTGTACAAGTAACATGTCATTGTTGTGTCTGGTGAAGGTGAAGGTGGAGCTGCTTTTAATCATTACTTAAAAGCATTACTTACATAACATACTTTTAGACTGTTTAACATACATAAAATATATCATAATTTATTATCGGATCATGTTGTTTTGTTTGTAAAAAATCTTAATCTGTAATGTAGCTAGAAAGTAAAGCTATCAAATAAATGTGGAGTAAATATGTATTTATATGTCAGAGGGGAATATTTTTATTTTCCTATGAAATGCAGTAGAGTGAAGAAGCTTACATAGTAGAATGAAGTGGAAATACTTGAGTAAAGTACCTCAAATGTACTTAGTTACATGTTTTCTCTCTTTATCTCTCTCTCTCTACGTTGCATGTTGCACCCTTGATTGAAAACAGTGTGTTGACTTTTGAAAAATGAAACGTCCCCTGCTCAACACAGACGTTCACCTTTATTCCCCTTAAAAGGACAAGTGTGAGTGTGTCGCTGTGTCTGGACGAGCAGGAACTTTTGTGTAAACACACTCCACGAATAGTTTACTATCAGTTCTCTTACTAGATCAGGCCTCAGTATTGTCGCAGTCAAAACAAAACTGACCACAACAAAGGAAGTTTGTTTTTCACAGCTTGTTTAAAAAATGGATGCACAGTATGGATTATGCTAAACAGAGTGTTTTTACACTGAAAATTCACCATGTGTTTCCTTGTAGCTTGTTAAAATTCATAAGTAATAGTTTAGTGTTGATTTTTCCAGTTTGAGGAGAAAGTTAAAGCTGGAGACTTTGTGGAGAGTAACCAGCCCCTTCTCCTCTTCCTCCTCCTCTTCCTCCTCCTCCTCCTCCTCCTCCTCCTCCTCCTCCTCCTCTCCTTCCATATTGATCTCTTATGTTTATGTCTCAGATTTACTTTCTGCTGTACCACAGGCCTTTCTCTCCTCAGTCCAGTTGCTGCTGTTTTGCTGCTACAGTCTCACACACACTGTAGATGACACATCTTGACCACACCCTTCTCTTATTTCATCCTCTCCATCTGACTCCATGCTACTCAGAATAATGTGCTCACTGCGAGCCAACTAATGTGTTGTGCTGCTGCTCAGAGTGCACTCCAGGCACCAGCATGGAGTTTGCTTCCAGCTGGGAGCATGGTTGCCAGGGGTATTATTCACCTCAGGCGCTGATTTGATGTTTACATTGTACATATTTGTTTATAATGTTGTTTTGCATTCGCAACAAAGGGGGGGTGCAGTCAATTAAAATCAAGCAGGAAAGGTCATAATCAAAGTTTTTTCACACTTCGTAAACAAGGCATCGTGCTGTCGGCTTTAGAGAGTTTCGACTCAGCAAATGTGTTAAAAATCTCATTCACACCTTTTAACCATTCTTCCAAAGGCAATCATGTGCAGATGTGCACCCACACAAATCAAAACTCATGTGGCATCATTGTAATTTCCAGCAAAAAGAAATATGAAATGTTTTTTTTTCCCAAGAAGGTCAAGCAATGCTTGGATATCTTGAGAAATCCCAGCTGACATTTTTTATCATCCATCTTGACATTTTACTACTTTTGAGAAATTATCCAGAATGTCTTACTCATCAGCTCACAATGTGCAGCTATGAAAATGTTGTGTTCACTGGACCGTGTGCTGAGGACTTTATCTACAGCAGGTGATTGGAAGAAATACAAGTGGTGCCAAAGCATTGTATCATTAGCCTTATCAGTAGAGCCAACAGCAGCTCAAGAATATGTTATCTGTATCGACCTAATATCAAATTATGCCCTGTACATTGCAATGGTGGCACTAATAATATGACTTATAATGCAATTACATCATTTAGCATTGCCACACTCAGACTCCTCTAAACTTGTGTCGATCAATCAAGTCGTCAAACGCCAAACAATTCACCTGCAAACGTTTTCATCACAGTTTCATTGTTTTAAGTCATTTATGGAGGAAAAATGCAAAACATTTGCTGCTTTTTTTCTGTTTTATATCATTGCCATGAAATTTTGTACAGATTCTTGATCCCCAGAGGATGACTCTTAATGTCTCTGGTGATCCTCTGACTTTTCCTCTAGCGCCACCATCAGGTCAAAATTCAGATTTGTCCAATACTTTGGTTCATGTACAGATACTTGAAAAAACCTCAGTATTCCCATCAGCCTCAGCTGCAGTTTGTGCCTAGTGCTAATTACTGAATAGCATTGCAAAAGATATTGTAATTGTGACCATGTTAGCATGTTGACATTAGCATTTAGCAGCCTCACAGAGCTGCTAACATGACAGTAGACGCTTCCATTATTTGACAGTCGAAAGATTAAATGATTAGTAGAGTAACCATGGAAATAATTGAAACATTAGTTACTAATGAAAGCAGCTGTTAGCTGCTGCTATAATGGAAACTTTAGATTTCAATAATGATTTAGAGGTCTGCATCTCTACCAAGTGTTCAGTATAATGAGTTTAGCCAAATTATAATATTCTGACACGCCTCACAGCTACATTCATATTTATTTTACACTGTAGAGACTTAGCGCAGACAGTGACAGCGACCCACTGTGTGTGATCAGGTATGTAAGAGTTCTGCCTCTCGCTCAAGGACACTACAAGACGATACTTGGCTATTGACAGACACACAGTTGCTGTGGCAGGCAGTGAACTCATGACCTTTCTGTCACAGGACTGTCTATAAGCAGGAGGCCATCTTGTCTTTATACAGCTCTAAATGGAGCCTACTACAGTATCACTGAGTGTGTGTCTCAGCTCAAACACTTAATTTGCTGCGGTTTGTGTTTGCCAGCTAAGTCGAGCAGTCAGTCCTCAGACACAATTACAGTCTTATTGGTTTTGTATACAGCTGACAGCTCGTGGATATGGGAGTATGTGTAAAGAGGTTTTGTGCAGTATGAGCGTGCGGTGCAGTAGTACTGTCCAGGTTGTGTGTGAGGTGATAAGGGGATCCCCAGCGGTGGGTGGAGCGTCCCCGTGCTGATATCAGCCGTCTGCAGAGGACTGATACTGAGCAGGAGGAGGAGGGACACCTGTAGGATGCCATCATTGTGCATTACTGAGGGCCTCTTCCCTGAATGCACCGGACAAACATACTGCATAGCCACCATGTGACTTCATGTCATAAGTTTAGGAGTGGTGGAAATTAACTTATTTATTCAAGTACTTTACTGTACAGCCCAGCAGTAATTGAAATTACCCCCACTTTTAACAGCTGCAACATTCAAATGATCTGTACATTATTGCGTCATCAATTGTAATAATAATACAATATAATCCATTTTTCTGAAATTGACCGTTCTGCATAATGACTACTTCTACTTTTATGGCTTTAAATATACAGTCACTGAGCATTTGATTAGGAACACAATATTAACACTGGGTCAGGCCTCCTCCTGCTCTGAAAACATATATTCCACAAGATGTTAGAAAACATTACTTTGAGATTCTGCATCACATAAGTTCTGCAGATTTGTCAGCTGCACATTCATGCTGCCAATCTCTTGGTCTACCACATCCCAAAGGTGCTCTGTTGGATTCAGACCTGGTGACCGGGGAGGCCACTGAGGTTCACCGAACTCGTCGTCAGACTTTTGCTTTGTGACATGGTGCATTATCATGCTGGTGGTAGCCGTTAGCAGATGGTAAATTGTGGCCATAAAGGGATTCATACGGTCAGCAACAATACCCAGATAGGCTGTGGCATTCAAACCATGATTGATTGATATTTAGGGCCCAAAGCGTCGCAAGAAAACATTCCCCACACCATTACGCCACCAACAGCAGCCTGGACTGTTAAAACAAGGCAGGTTGGGTCTATGGATTCACGCTGCTGATGCCAAATTCTGACCCTACCATCTGCGTGTCTCAGCAGAAATCCAGATTCATCAGACCGGGCTACATTTTCCAGTCTTCATCTGCCCAGCTTTGGTGAGTCTGTGCCCTCTGCAGCCTCAGATTTCTGTTCTGTTCTTTTTTGGCCGTCTGCTGCTGTGTCTCATCAACCTCAAGGTCCAACATGTCACGCTGCTGTTGTGAAGCTTTTCCGCTATTTTCATATTTTATTTTATTAGGTTCGTTTCATGAAATCTCAGTGATGTATTCAGATTCGTTATTTAAGTAAATGACTTAAGTAAGTAAATTAACCTCAATAAATTAACAATGTCACAGGGAAAAATGTTTCCATTGCAAAAAAGTCCTGCATTGAAAAAATCTACTTAAGCCAAAGTACAAAAGTATTATGAGTAAAATGTAAAATGTTTCTCACTACACAGGCCTCTGACTGTGTTATATTAATATGATACTACTGGATTGTTATTGTTGGTGAATTAACACATAAACAGTGTTTTAATGCTGTAGCTGCTTACAGTGGCCCTAATACTAAGTATTTTATGTACTGTTGTGTTATCTAATTTACTTTATAACAATACAACTTATTGTATATACTCATTATAGGTTTTTAAAATCTGAATCTGCACAGTAACTACTGACTTCAGCCAAATAAGTGTAGTGGATAAAGAAAAATATGATTCTTCCCACTGAAGTGTAGAGGATTAAACATACAAACTATCATTTAAAATGCCCAGATAATGTAAATACTTCAGAATTGTGCTTAATAGATTACTTGAGTAATGTACAAACACACACACACACACACACACACACACACACACACACACACACACACACACACACACACACACACACTCACAGTTCAAACTACGTGAGCTGCATCATTCAAAAGAAGGCGGTTTCGTCATGTTCTGCAGTGCAGAGGGGTTGCCCCCCCCCTGTGTGACATGATAAGAGAGCTATGCTGCACCCAGATAGAGCTATCAGAGCAGTTACCCTTCAACCCGCCATTCCATGCAAAGAATACACGGACGCACTGCAGGGTGACAGTTGAGCAAAGTGACACACACAAAATGGAGATTGTGAGGGGCACAGGAGCTCGTGGGGCCAGTGTGACGGCTGTGATAGGTGAGATTCCTGTTTAAAAATATACCTGTGCCACATCTGAGATCACATAGCTTTGCCCAAATTGCCAAGATTAAATTCTGGTGCCAGGTATAGATGGAGCTTCCCCTCACTGGGATTCATGAAATGAAACTTAACACCTGAAAATAAAACTAAACCGCAGTCAGGTGCTCCCTCCAAAGAAAAGTGGTCTTTCCGATCAGCATCATTTTCTTGTTTTGTCCCTGTACCATGGCTGCAGCTGATGACTATTCTCATTATTGATTAATCAGCTGATTATCTCCTGGATTAATCGATTATTCTATAAAGGCTCAGAAAGCAGCGCATACACCATTGTGCACAGTGATAATCAAACATCCAAGTGACATAACAATAAAACAAATTTTTGAGTGGGAGGGGTCTTTAAACCACTTTATTCTCTGCTGTTTCATTCTGATTTCTGTATAACTTTTATGATTAAAGTTGTCTCAGTTACAGTCTTATACGTGCTGACCCCCAGTTAATCATCATAATCAATCATAATGACACCTCTACTGTATGTCCTTCCCCTGTGTTTCAGACTACCTGCAATATCCCAGGTCCATCCTGCCTTCCTCTCCTCCACTCATCTCCATCCTCACCCAGAGCACCTGAGGACGCCAGCCGCCGTCCCCCCACCTGCTTGCCACACTGGCTACCGCCATGACTTCCACCACAGACTTTGACAATGTGGAGATCACGCAGCAGTACAGCCACATCAACACCCGCTTTGACCTCTGTGATGAGGAATTAGACAATGACAACAGCTCTGCCAGGCTGTTTGAGCGCTCACGCATCAAGGCCCTCGCAGGTGAGTGACTGCATAGTAAACAGGCTACGTCCCGTCCTCGCTGAGGCATTTGTGTGGCGGATTTTTGAGATGACAGTGTCTTTTTAAGAGCGTGGGAAGGGCAGAAAGGATGAGCTATAATGGGTGTCTGTTTAGCTTTGCCAGGGTTGAATGAGCTTGAATGAAACATTGACCTTCACACAAATTTAGTCAAAAAGAATTACAAAACCACACTCCAGGCAGTCCATGATTTTACTTCAAAACACCCAGCTAGAGCTCTGTAGGTGTTGTTGTTGTGTGTGTGTGTGTGTGTGTGTGTATGTTTCTCATGGTGTAACACGCTCCCAGCAGCTGAGCCCCGACACCGCTCCGCACCCTCTGCAAGTAGCTGGGATCACTTGCGCATTCCCAGAATGTCTCCCGACTGACCAATCTGGACAGCTGCCCTGCCCGTCTGCCTGCCATAGCACAGATCTCTGGCATTTCTGGCTAAGCTGGTAAGCTGTGACCCACCTGTGGGCCGGCTGCTCGGGGGTTTTAAAATAGCAGCGTTTCTGCGGTGGGAGGAAGCATAACAGTTGAGGGTCACACGATGTTCATGTCTGTAAAGCTGCAGACACAAGAGAGGTCAGCCACAAGGTGGTAAAACGCGAACTCTTGCTCTGTGGAGAAAGATCTTCTGGGTAGACCTGGGTGTCATTTATCTTTTCGTTTCTAGTGCAGATACAATGCCTGAATTTTGATGCTAACACCAAAATGGCAGAACCTCTACAAACCCCCTTTTTTTTTTTAAATGAACATAATGAGTTCTCAAATGTCAAATTTAAAGTTTAAATTTGACACATTATCACAGAATCAAGTTTTTATGGCCAACACGTAAGCAAGGATGTTGTTTACATTAGCTGATCGGGATCAGCTGCTCCATTCATGCTTTACAATTATTGGCTCAGTCATCAGTTGTTTGGCTACCAGCCGACTAGCACCCTCCAATCATTGTCTTGCAGGTGTACAACGGCCCTTTATAACTGCTGCAGCTCTTCCACCAGTAACTTTGAAGTATTGTTAACTTTACTGAGATCTAATTTCCATGCCTGTGTTTGCTTCTCCTTCAAAGAGCAAAGTCTCTTCCCATCAGATCTAACTGTACCATCATTTGTTATAAATCCCTTGATGCAAGCATCTCTGATTTAAATAGAGAGACAATGAAAGAATGCAATTACATCGAATGGCTGTTTCTGAAAAAAAAAATAGGTCATAAACAGTATCACTAAACCAGTGGGGATATAATGACTCACAATCAAGAAATGTGTGATCTGAACATCAGTGCCAGCTTCCATTGTTTCAGACACTTCGGTTGGTCCCAAATAGTATTGTGGCTCAATATCCAGCCCTGCATCTGCGAGGCCAAACTGTTTAAATCATGTCCAGACAGTTTATCGGACAGTGCTCTCACCACTTTTCTTGCCTTGTCTCTTTCTGTCTCTTTAAGTGATGTAGACTTCTGTGTGGGTGTTGGTGATATTGTGTTAGAGTGCTGCTGCACTGATGTTTCTGTAATGTAATCAGTGTTTCCTGTCAGAGAGAGAGAGAGAGAGAGAGAGAGGGAGAAGGAGAGTGGGAGAAGGAGGGAGGAAAGTGAGGAGAGAGGCAGGAGATGAGAGAAGCTCTGAATGACACCCACTGCTGATTTACAGCTTGTGAACTCAGAAATATGTGCCCAGCATGTCCTCAAAGAGTCCTCATACAGAACGTATTGATTATCCAGTAATTTACACTGCTCCTCATACAAGACTAAAAAGAAAAAGACACATACCTTTGAGATAGGTAGTTTTATGTTGGCACAGGAAATCACAACAGTGCCAGTCATGTGCTTCAAATTCAGTGATGTCACGACTGTGTGGGAGGGCTGGGTAGAGGGAGGGAGTCGTGGGAGCACGTGGACGTATTGAAACATATTGTATGCATGGATGATGCTAGAGAAACCACTCTGAACTGAACCGAAGGCTGCCTGAGCCCTTGTGCCGCCTGAGAGTGGAGGCACAGCATCATTACGGCAGCAGTGAGGAGAGAGTGAGAAAGAAAGAGGAATAAGAAGGAGGGAGGGAGGGAAGGAAGGAGGGAGGGAGAGAGGAGGAGTGAGCGCGAGAGGGATCTGGAAAGGAGGACAGAGAGCCAAAGAGACAGAGAAGAGGAGAGACGCGGAGAGCCAAGGTCCTCTGCCAGCTCCAGGCTGCGTGTTGTTGTTGTTTGGGGGTCAAGATGAGCAGCCCGTGCCTGCTGCGCTCTGCCCCTATAAGCCAACCCCGGCTCCGAGAGGTCAAGATCAGCCTGAAGGCCAGCAGCAGGGAGACCACAGCCATCCGGAGCAGCAGCGGAGGGACCAAGGAGGCTGCCAGCCGGCCCTATGCCCCGGCAGAGAAAGAGGCCCCTGTGCGGGTTGGCATGAGCAGCAGCAGCAGCAGCCGGAGCAGGAGCACCCCGCCGGTCCACCGGGCCCAGAGGCCCGAAAGCAGGAAGACGGCGAGGGGGAGCATCAGCAGGCAGCAGCAGCAGCCGGAGCACCACCCGGAGAGGAACGGCACCCTCCTGCATGTCCCGCTCGCCGTGGCACCCGCCGTGGGACTCTCCCCCTTCTCCTCATCCTCATCCTCGTCCTCCTCTTGCACCCCGAGACGTCAGCGGCCCTCTCACCCTCACCCTCCGCCTCCACCCGCCCCCTTCCACTCCTCCTCCTCCTCCTCTTCCTCCTCGGCCAAGAGTATGAAGCGAGCACGCTGGCTGAGTTACAGCACCTCCAACATCTGTTTCAACTCCATCCTGGATGGACGCTTCAGGCAGCTGCAAGGTACAGGGACCTGATGGCAGAACCGTGTGTGTGTGTGTCTGTGTGTGTGTGTTTGAGAGTTTGTCCACCCTCTCCTCGCCTCACAGATGAGAAAGACAACACTTTTCCAATCATGCCCCTCCCTTCCCCAACTTGTGTCTGTGTTTAGGCCAGGACGGGATTGCGGGGAGGTTGGGCTGCGATGTGAGTAAGTGTGAGGTTAGTCATCCTGTTGTGAGAGGTGGAAAAAGGCAGCAGCAAAAAAAAAAATGTCAAAGCGGTGGGCCTTTTATTGAATGTATCGAGTAGTAATTTATTTATTTTCAGGAAGATGTAGCTCTGCCCTAATTGTTCACTGACTTGGTGTTGAATAATTCATAGGCAAACTCCTAAAAAAGGTTGTGATGTTTTTCCCTCCAAAGCTATTTGTGGCTAGGTAGTGTTATGCACTCGCAGGTATTTCTTTAAGATAGCAAAGCTTGTCACCTCTTCTCCATATGGCCCTTACCCTTCACAAACTGTTCTGAAGAACAAAGTGTGTTTTGTGTCTAACTCTTTTTTTCCCTGAATGATTGTGAAAAAAAAAAAAAAAAAAAGAAACGTAATGCATTTCTCTGACTGTTTAACTTCTCCCTGCCTGTGATATTAAGGTTTTAAGAGTGAGGTTTGCCGTCACTGTGGATTTTTGTTAGCTTGCACTATGCTATCCAACTCCCTGATGACCGGAGTGCATTAGTGAGAGGAAGAAAATGGAGGAGATGATGCAGGAACAGAGAGGGAAACATGCTTCTTTTTTTTCTTTTTCTTTTTTTTTTTTTCTGCCCTTGCTAGATTTCAAGTATCGACTGCTTCTGCAGAGACAACTGATACGTGAAGCAGCAAACTTTTTGAAAGGGGGGGGGGGGGGGGGGGGGGTGTTCAGAGCCAAGTGTATTGATCCAACCAATTGCATTTCATGAAATTGTATTTACTTTTTATTTACTCGCTATTAGGGAGGTCTGGTCAAGACTGCAGAGGGAATGAAGTTGGACAGAACAACAATAATAAAAAAAAAAAAAGAAGTAGTAATAGAAACAGAAGTAATAGCTGGAGAACGAGAGGGAAAACAATATGTGTTTTGCATTTATTGATTTCAAGCATTCATGCATTTTCTTATGTCTTTGTTGAAGTTGACACGCTCATTGGTTTTGAGTATTACTGCTGCTCTGATTGCAGAAAAAGTCTTTTTTTTCTCCTAGTTGTTTTTTGTGACATATTGACCTTTAACCTTTTGGCTTTCTTCAGTCATGTCTGCACACCTTCCTCCTTTCTTAATTGTCTCCTGTTCACTCTTTGAAAAATACAACCTTGCCATGAGTTTGATCCTCAAATTATTGTGAATATATGCTATTCAAGAGTTTGTTTTTGCATCTTCTCTTAATCATCATTAGATAAAACACTGGCCTGTTTCTCTCTCACACTCAAATGTGCATTAATCTTATGCTCAGCAGCTGCAGAATGTGAGTCCATCTATCAAAGGCTCAGACATTTCATCTTAGACCGAAATCAATCATAAACAAAGCCAACAGAGCAGGTGTTTCATTTACTCCTGGACGAGCCTGTAAACAAAGACATGGTATCAGTGCCGGACAGGTAGCGCCGGCAGTGCCATGACTCAGGCATGTTAGCTGGGTGCTCTGGGACCACTGGGCCGCATCCAGTAAGAGCTGACTGTGGGAAAAGACAGATCAGGCTGTATACAGGGAAAATCCATCAGCATGAATAAGTCATGGGGCTTTCACTAAAGTCAAAGAGTAAGTAAGTAAAAGCATGTGAAAACAGAGGAATGTTTAGCAAGGCTTGTACTGACATGCAGGAAGAAGAGGGAGCCGGGAAGTTTGGGAAGAGGGAAGCAGCAGGAAAGTGACAGGAAGCTGCTATGGTCCAGTCAGTGTGGAAGGACTGTGATGAAAAGTGAGAACTATAAGGAACTTATGGCTCATGTATGATATTTAATTCATGTAAAAATGACAGTATGACAATGACAGCTTCTGTTGCAGCACTACTAAGAACAACCAAACATTGAACATGCAGTAAAGTTGTGGTCAGCCCATTGTGTTGCAGCTATTGCCGCTACTTTCAAGTTTATGAACTGTAGCTAAATATGCAAGTCTCATTTGTCTTTTCCAAAAGCTAAGCCACTGTTCAGCTACAGCTCTGCCATGACAGCCGGGAAATCCTGCAATAAGTCAATAAAACGGTAGCTTTTTTGGAAAAATGACTATGTAACTCCTGACGTTCAAATTCAGATGAATGAAACGCTGAATTCATAAGCATGAAAATGCAGCCTTGCTTAGTGGCTAAAGTTAGCAAACTTCACATGGAAATTGCTGTGAAACTGACACGACTGAGTCTGTTCGCTGACTTCATGACACTTCTCGACTTAGGTTACTATGACACCATAAAACAGTATTTATATCGGTTAACACAGCATAGCTCACTGGGAGACATGTATAAGAATGAATAGCATGCGTTGGGAAACACTTTAAAGGTGCTTTATGATGTGAATTTATTATGTGAAATAAATCGCGCGGAAATAAGCTCTGAGATTTGATCATTTACTTGTAACATAGCTTTAAAGACGGAAGGGACAAAATTTAACACATACATATAACATCTTGATATTAGGATAATGAAATTCCAGGTGATATTGAATCTTAAGTCACAATATCAATATTCTATTGACTTAATGTCCAACTCTCTCTCTAATGTCTAATCTACTGGAGTTTTGGGGTTAAACAGAACTTGCTGTGAGGCTTGTTCAGCAGTGAGTGCACAGAGAGCTGTTGTCATAATGAGCTTGTTGGACTACTCCTCTGGAGATGGCTCAGTGGGATGCATGCACGCAACAACTTCCCTCCCTCTCCTCCTCCCCCACCTTCCTAAATGGCCGGGAGCATCAGTGTGCACTGTCTCCTCTCAAGGTCTCGTGATGTGAGATGATACGAGAGAACCATGTGCACATTTCAGGGATGTGCTTTAATTTTCCTCTGACTCCTCTCTGCTGTAAGATCCTCTGGAGGCAGCATCCCGCTGACACTCCTAATGGAGCTTTGAGTTATTTGCACGTTTTGATTGCCATTACTTTTTCATGGCGGCGGCGTTATCCATGTGGATGTAGCGGAGCGGTGCGTGCTGTTGTTCTGCTGAGGGGAGCAGAATGAAGCATGATTTATTTACTGTATTCTGCTGCACCATGTGTTTTACATACAATAACCCATGATTTCTTCTCTTTGATGACACTGAGAAAGGAGCTGGAGCTTTGTAGGTGCTCACTGGGTCATTTTTAGCAGTAGGGGAGATACTGTAAGTAATGTATCTTGCTCTATTTTCCTGCTTGGGTCTCTGTAGACTAAACCTGAAAGCCTGCATCTCAGTCTCTCCATTACTTTCTGTTTGATCTGTCTTGCCTTCCATCGCCTGCCCTTTTTTTCTCTTCATCCTCCTCCCTGATTTACCTTTGCTCCAGTGTCTCTGCCTTCTCCTCTGTCTCCCTCTGTTTTATTGTCTTCCTCTTAACCTTTAATCCTTTAACTTCTCTCTTTCACCTTTTCCTTCCTCTCTCTTCTTCTTCTTCTTCTTCTTCTTCTGTTCCTCCTCTTCAGCTGTTCCTTGCTTGTTCTCCACAGCCTCGGGGTCTGAATCATTTATTACACAAGTCATTAAGGATGCAGTCCTTTGCACTCCGTCGTTTGCAGTCATATTTGGGTTCAGGAATAAACAGGGCAGACTGTAGCTAGGCCGACCAAGGGGGAAGTCACGTGGTGCAGGATGGTACATGTTGACTGAGAGGAGAAGGTCTCATCACCAGTGGTTGACCTGATAAACTTAAAGAAGCTGTGTGTGTGTGTGTGTGTGTGTCTCTCTCTCTCTCTCTCTCTCTGTGTGTGTGTGTGTGTGTATCTGCAGGAAGTTGTGAGACCAATCAAGGTAACTGTAGCTGACATGCATTGTTTTTCTTTCATCCATGCTCCAGATGAGTATGAAGTACATCACCTGGACTTAGAGAGCTTCATTGAAAATGCTATATGCATAATAGTAGTTATTTTCATCACTGATTAATCAACAGATTATTTTCATGATTACATAAATTGTTTGGTCTCTGAAATGTTGGCAGGAAAAATGGGCCATTAAGAGAGAGTCCAAGAAAACCAGAAGATATTCACATTTTTTAAAATGATTTAAAGAGACTGATCTATTATCAGGATTGTTAGCAGGTAATTTTCTATCAATCTGTGAACCGTTTCAGCTCTAATATCCACTCCAAAAAACAACACAGCCTGAATTAAAGTAAAGCCCATTATTAGGCGATATTATAGTAATGACGTGTGTGAGACAGTTTTGTGATATAATGTTGATTTTGGTATTGTTATTATAAGCTTAGTGTTATTGTTTGTTGACTTCAAGTCATTTCATGATCATATTGTATGATTGTTAAATTAGCTCTAGCTTTGTTTATCTGTATTGATACTGTTAAATTAATTAACTGAGAAATACATAATCAAGTAATTTAACTAACAAAACTGCTTAACAGTGAAACAGACTTCATTGTCTTTGACAGCAATTTATTGAATTTACTTGTATTATATTATGCATATATTAATATATGTGCATTATTATTATAAGTTAATTATATCTTTGTTAATACTGTGACATTTATTTTAACCAGCGAATTGGCCAATCAATATGATGGTGAGAATTTTGAAAAGTCTGTTCAAAATGTTGGAATGAAGGTTTACAGAAATGTTTTGAAAGATCTGTTGAGGATATTAGCCGTAGTCTGGGTCTGAGAATCCTAATCAGGATTATTGCCAAGTAGCTTTTCACATACGAGGAATGTCTAGCAGTTTACTGTGGTGTTTTTGTTTTCCCCTCTGAGATGTTGTCGTCTCCGGACTTCATTTCTAGAGCTCGATGAGGAAATCAACTGGGCTGTTATTAGTTTATTGCAGATACATCATTATCGTCATCTGTGCATATAAAGGGAATAAGTAACAAAAAAAAACTGCAAATGCAAATAGTAAAAATGTCAAAAATATGTTTTGAGATCATTTAGAAACAGTCTATCTGTTACATAATTGCATAACGCCAGAAACCTCTGACAAGTGAATTCAACTGTATATATATATAATACATGAGGGCATTTTATCTGTGTACTGGCATTAACAGACGTAAGAATCTGCGCTTTATTCTCTGCTTGAGTGTTCAGTTTAAATCATGCAGGTAGATTTTTGAGCATCTCATGTGCTCACACCACTCACAACACCCCCATCTCCATTCACATCAAGTGTGTCCACAGACAAAACAAAGAGAGTATCGTACATTGGGTCATGCTACCATATGGTCCCATCAAAATTGTTTTTTATTTCTGCTGCTGTGTAGGAGGCACATCTGTCGTGCACAGAGATTTGGTTTCAAGTGTGAGCGTGAGCCCGGCAAGATGTGTCACCATGTAGGCAGCGCTCTTCCTCCCAAAAACCCTCACCATGTCTGACGCTCCATGCTCTCTGCTTCTCTCTGCTTCTCTCTGCTCTGTCATTCAGGCAAAATTGCAGTCGAGAAACTTTGGCATAAATGCCGTACACACCCACGCTTGGCTACAGAGACGTTGTGATTACTTCTCTTGTTATACATGTGATGTTATAGTGCAGCATCACCTCTCTATATATATCTCTATCGTGTGGTTTGATAACAAAATCAGGAGTGACTGACTCCTGCAGCAGTGACTGAAAAGGTCAAAACTGTGGGTTTCTAAGACATTTCAGCAGTTTTACGAGGTGATGCTGTCACCGGGGTGATTTTATTGACTGACATACTGCTCTAGTTCCAATAAAAGAGATGCACTGCACAAATATACAACAGGGACAATTTGACTGGTCCAGATCTTTTGATATGGCCTCATTTTAATGCACGGTGTCCCCATTTGACACCACAGTGACAAAGTGTCACAGTGAGGCCGTCTGTTCCAGCAGGGCGGCACGGTGACAAGGTTGACCATTTCATTGAATAACCGAAATTTTAGTCACGCATGGACATGCACGCATTACTGAACAGGGCTACCAGGAAGAGTTCTAGGGGCCCAAAGTGACAACTCTTAACATTTCTTGGTGGAAACTCGCAGTTAAATTAGGA
This sequence comes from Seriola dumerili, assembly GCF_002260705.1. NCBI lineage: Eukaryota > Metazoa > Chordata > Actinopteri > Carangiformes > Carangidae > Seriola > Seriola dumerili. The sequence goes on from NW_019174404.1 coordinate 5,395,970, forward strand.
ATGTCCTGATCTAATATCTGCCAATCCAAGATTTGTTTTGGTTATTTAAGGTTTAGGTTGTTAAGGAAGAAATAATATTACCGGGCAACTTGGATTGAATCAGTGGAACCAAACAATCATTTCTGAGTGGATGTTGGCTGCACAACCAGTAGGATCTCTGTGTCTCCAGAGCAGATTTCCACAGACAAATGCTGATATAATGTAACTCCAGTCATGTTCCTCCGTCAGTCTCCCACCCGTCTGGAGTACCCTTGTGCAAGACAGTAAATCCCTACCAGCTCTAGTGGTGCTGCTCTGTAGCTGTGAAGATTCTTCATTATTCATGGAGCTCATGTTCTTTCTTAACTTCAGATGAGCGTGAGGCGGTTCAGAAGAAGACCTTCACTAAATGGGTCAACTCGATCCTGTCCCGGGTCGGCTGTCGCATATCTGACCTCTACCTGGACCTACGGGATGGACGCATGCTCATTAAACTGCTGGAGGTGCTGTCCGGTGAACGACTGGTAAAAGACTTCTCTGTTGCACCTCACATTTTGTTATTTTCCCTTTTTATATTCTTTGTATTATTCCTTACCCTCTTGTGGTCACTCCTCTGTTTATAATTTTCTCCTTTCTAAGTTCTGTCTGTTTTTTTCTCCGCCCTGTCTGTAGCCGAAACCCACCAAGGGTCGGATGCGTATCCACTGTTTGGAGAATGTGGACAAGGCTCTGCAGTTTCTCAAAGAACAGAGGGTCCACCTGGAGAACATGGGCTCCCACGACATTGTCGATGGCAACCATCGCCTCATCCTCGGCCTCATCTGGACCATCATCCTGCGTTTCCAGGTGAACTCAGGAACCTGAACCCCCATTTTTTTTTATCTTTCTTTACTTACCTTTGTGTTGATTTGGCTTCTATTCCCTTTCAACTTTTTACATCAGGATGCTGACATCAAAGCATAAAGATGTTAAACTTTGCAATATATATCATGACCAATCCTTCAACTATGTCCCTCATCATAGTAAAATAAATATAAGATGGGACTTTATTAATGCCAAGAGGGGAAATTTAAATAGAAACAGATTGAGAACTCTTTATACATACAGCAAAATAAAGTAAATGACAATCTATAAGCTATATATTAGAACATACACATGATATGATTTGTGCATTGTGTAGGAAGCTGTGCAAATATACACAATTAGGAACATCCAGCTAAAACTAATGCAGTCTAATACACCAGTCCTGTAATAAATCCTCCTTCATGAAGGTTAATATGATCAGTTTTTGTTGAAACTGAGGTGTAGAATCACCTCTTACTTTATGACTGTGCTGACATTGACGTAAGAGCACTGTTAATGAAATCAAAGTATGGATCTGCTTCACATGCATTATTGCCTTAATTACATTATAATCACATTTGCATTTGCATTTAAATGCGACCGTACTATACAACCTGCTGTGTTTCATTAGACAAGTCTCTGACTGTTAATTGTTTATTCTCACTTGCGTCTGTGAGCATGTAGCACAGAAACACTTTCAGCTGGCAGCTTTGGGATGTTCTTTTTTTTTTTTTTTTTTTTTTTGACTTTTTTCTTTTTCCTCGAACGAGATGCCTTCAGGTTCCAGCCATTATTATCTGCTGTTAGCAGCACACCCAGAACATCAGAACATGTCTGTTTGACTCTTTTATCTTCTTGGAGGGGGCAGATATTTATTTTTAATTTGACAGCAACACTGTTATTTTTAGACACGTTAGTTCAAACAATATGGCCTGCTGCATTATTCAGACTTTAAAAAGAAAAAAAAAAATGAAACAGGAAAGAAAGGAGTTTACTCAGTCCTGTCTGTATCTTTTCAGTCTGCATAAACCAAGGAGAACTGGCTAAATTTAGCCCTCTCTCAGGGCCTGTCTCTCAGATCACATCACTGCTCTAATTACTGGCCCACTGTGTGGGAAAATAAGAACTTCAATAATTACCACCCCTCTTCCTATCAATTAGACTTTGGGTTTAAATTTGTTAAATTCCAGCCTCTTTATAACATTGATGATTTATCACTTGAGATTTGTTTTGTTTTGCACAAATAAAAACCTCCCAGTTTTACTTCCAGATTTGATAAATGATGTATTTCAAACGGATATTTGTGCCACTCTGCCAACATGTTCCCCCACTGGTGCGTCCTATTAGCGACATGTTACTATCAGTTAGGTTTTTGTTCTCAGCTGCGACTTGTTCTCGTTTGATTTCAAACCTCACAGCCATTAGTTCAACTTCATTATTTACCATCCAGCTGTGCTTGTTGTTCTTCTTCATCAGATCCAGGACATTATTGTGGAAACGGGCCAGGCGGACCAGAAGGAGACGCGCTCAGCCAAGGACGCTCTTCTTCTGTGGTGTCAGATGAAAACTGCAGGGTTAGTGGGATGTGTGACCTTTAGCATAACCAAGCTGTCATAAGGACCCTCTGGGAAATAGTATGTGATTGTGAATCCAGTCCTGTGCACATCTTTTAATAGAAAAAAATGTCTTTAGAGTACTGCAATTTTTTTACTTATTTAATTTGTCGTGTAAAGCATCTTTCAGTATCCGGAAAAGAAACTATTTTTAGTATTATTATTATTAGTGTTGTTGTTGTTATTATTATTATTACTATCATTAGTATTAATTTTTTTTATCAGTTTTATAGTTAAAATTTTATTTATTTATTAATTTCATTTTGATAAAAAATTTAAAATCCACTGTGCAAATTGCAAATTAATGAAGTACTCTAACCCAAGTAATAGTAGCAATACCACAGTGTAGAAATACTGCGGCACAAGTAAAAGTAAATTAAAATACCAATGGTAAAAGTACCTATTATGCAGAATCCAATTTTAAGACTAATCTAAATCATAATTTATGTGTATATTTATAATTTGTACTATTAATTAGAATCTGCAAAAAGTACAATGTCTGCCCCTGAAGTGTAGTGGAGTTAAAAAACTTCATGTGCTTGGGGCTGAAGCTGCAGCAATAAGTGGTGCATAATTACATGTTGAGGCACAGAACAAATCCCAGACATTGATTTAAAGCAGGAGCTCCTCAGCAATGTCCCTTACGCTCAGTGAGTGACGTCCCCTGGCTGCTGTTTTGCAGATATCCCAATGTCAACATCACAAACTTCACCACCAGCTGGAAAGACGGCATGGCCTTCAACGCTCTCATACACAAACACCGGTAAGGGGAGATGAATGACCAAATCCACTCTCACCAACTCTGAAATGTAAACACGCACAAAACCCGTCTGCTCAGTGTCTCTCCTCCACGTTCTCCTTCATCTCTTTGACTGCCTCGTTGTCTGATTTTTCCACTTTTGCTGCCTCCATATTTCTCTCCCAGGCCAGATCTGGTGGACTATAACAGTCTAAAGAGGTCCAACCCGACCCACAACCTCCAAAACGCCTTCAATGTGGCAGAGCAGAAGCTTGGCGTGACCAAACTGTTAGACCCAGAAGGCGAGTGACCGACGGAGGCTGTGCCTTCGTGTGGAAATAAATGTTTATGAGCTTTAAGCCTGGTGGAAATGTGATGTCTCTGGCTTGGCTGTGACGGATTCGTCTTCCCCTTTGTTTTGTAGATGTGTTCACAGAGAACCCAGATGAGAAGTCCATCATCACGTACGTCGTGGCATTTTACCACTACTTCTCGAAGATGAAGCAGCTCGCTGTCGAGGGCAAGAGAGTTGGAAAGGTGAGATGGAAACATGACGCACACTCGTTGATGTGATGTGTTTGGTTGCCTGTTTTTTCCTGATTGTTTTTTGACCTCCTTCTTCCAGGTTCTGGATCACGCCATCGAGACAGAGAAGATGATTGATAAGTACGAGACGCTGGCGTCAGACCTGCTGACGTGGATCGAGCAGACCATCATCGTGCTGAACAACCGAAAACTTGCCAACTCTCTGGCTGGAGTCCAGCAGCAGCTTCAGGCCTTCAACACCTACCGCACTGTAGAGAAGCCGCCCAAGTGAGTCAAGCCAGGACAACTCCCCACGGCTCATTCTAATCTAGTCTGTGCTATTAGTGTTTCATTTTCTTTTTCATTTTCTTAAATTGAAAAACAAACACACACACACACACACACACACACACACACACACACACACACACACACACACACGCACACACACGCACGCGCACACACACAACAGAAACAGGAAAAGATAAATAAACAAAACACCTACACTTTTTTCAACACATCCTCTGCATTTATAAGATTTCCTAGTTTTCCTTAAACTACACGTAACTCTTTCAGTATGTGGCACTGAATAACATCTCATTAAAACACACTGATATAGAAGGGGCAAACATAGGCTGCTGTTATAGCTATTGTTAACAAAGTCTGTTATTAGTAAGAGCTGTAAGTAATGTAGTGGGTGTGTTTGGGTCTGTTCAATCCAGCCACTGTTTTCATTTTCAGTAAATTATTGAACACGTATTTCCATTCTCAGTGCAACTCTTTTTTTTAAATTTATTTGCGAACTGGCCTCTGCAGAGAACCCTGTGGCTAACGTTCACCTTTGTGTGTGACTCGTCTTTGTTTTCTTTCAGGTTTCAGGAGAAGGGTAACCTCGAGGTGCTGCTGTTCACCATCCAGAGTCGAATGAGGGCCAACAACCAGAGGGTCTACACGCCTAAAGAGGGAGCCCTGGTCGCAGATATCAACCGGGTGAGATGCCTGGGCAGCACACAGAAACAACATGGGTGTTTTATTAAAAAATGTCTCTGGCTGTCAACCCATTACTGGGAGGATTGTCTCTGCAAACGTCTGAGGTTTGAAGCTCAGACATGCAGCATGGCTCAGTTAGATGGACAAAATTAATTCATTTAGCAGAGTGCAATCCTGAGGCAGCAATTAAAGCACAGATGAATTGAATTATACAGGTAATACTATAGACTACTTTACTAAACTGTACAATAAAAGCCATCTCATGAAGAGAATAACGGTCTGACAGAACTGCAGGCACAAGAAAATAATAAGGTAGAATATATTCACAGTTACTGACATTAGAGCTGAAACAATTAGTCCAGTAATGGATTAGTGGATGACTGTAATGTCCATTATTACTTATTAATAAGTAATAATTTGATATCAGTTATCATGCAATATTTCTTTAGATGTGAGAATTTGCTGATTAATCAAAATGAATAAATGATCCACAGATAAATCAAGTCAAATCAAAAATGATGGTCAGTTACGTTCTCACTCGTGAGGTCCTTCAGATGGGATGATGCTATTGCTGCTGTATGTTATGGCGACTAACTATGACAAATAAAAACTGCGAATCCTAATGATCCATCTCATCATCTGCGTGCAGGCCTGGGAGCGTCTGGAGAGGGCGGAGCACGAGCGGGAGCGCGTCCTGAGAGACGAGCTGATCAGACAGGAGAAGCTGGAGCAGATGGCGAGGAGATTCGACAGGAAGGCTGCCATGAGGGAGACGTGGCTCATGGAGAACCAGAGACTGGTGGCCCAGGTAAACTGTCAACAACACAACTATGGACATTACACGATGTTATTATCTGATATTTATTCAGAGGTCACTCTTGAAGAAGATGTTGATCTCAGTGAGGCTGACTAATTCAATAAAAATTTACATGTATAAAACATGCATAAGTATAGATTTTCTACACTATTTGCATTGAATAATTGGTTGTTTGTGCACCTTGATTATTGATGATGGGAGGTAAACAGCAGAAACAGATTGCCTTGAAAAAAAAACCCAGGAACTTTCTGAGCACAAAAAGTTAGTTAGAGGAAGTGAGCAGAAGTTGTGAAGTAGCTGTTAAAAATGTGGATCGTGGATACTCAGAATGGACACATTCAGGGATTATTATGACCAACAGATTTATATGCAAGCAGTATTTTTATGTAGCTGGACCAGGTGGAGCTTATTTTACCTACTTTATATCCTAGGTAGTTTCATCTATAACAGTGCACCATATTATATACTACTGAACTGAACTACTCTCCGCTCTCTCCTCCTCAGGATAACTTTGGCTACGATCTGCCGGCTGTGGAGGCGGCCAAGAAGAAGCACGATGCCATCGAGACAGACATCGCGGCGTACGAGGAACGTGTTCAGGCCCTGGTGGACATCTCAAAGGAGCTGGAGTCGGAGCGTTACCATGACGCCAAACGGATCGACGCGCGGAAAGACAACATCCTGCGTCTGTGGGACTACCTGCAGGAGCTGCTGAAGGCTCGTAGGGCGCGTCTGGATAAGAACCTGACCCTGCAGAGGATCTTCCAGGAGATGCTGCACATCATCAGCTGGATGGATGACATGAAGGTACAGAACGTGAAGCAATATTCATAAACTAATTCCAAACATTTTCCAGAGACTTAACCGATCATATTGATTGATTTCTATTCACAGGCCCGGCTGCTGTCTCCAGACTTTGGGAAACACTTGCTGGAAGTTGAAGACCTGTTGCAGAAACACGCCTTGGTAGAGAACGACATTGCTCTGCAGGCAGACAGGGTCCACAGCGCCAGTGCTGCTGCTCTCAAGTTTGCAAATGGAGATAGTAAGTGCAGTAGCTCATCTTTCCCCTTGGCAAGAATATTTATTATAAATGTGCTGGTTTTATTAGGGATGATAACACTAAATGTGCAGGCCAAGGAACATAACCAGAGCTGGGTCTCAAACCTCAATACTTTTTGAGTACTGGCTAAAATGTGTCTGTAGGATCAAGTATGGCAACCTGCTGTGTACCAAAAGTCAGCCTCATATCTTTTGTATGATGTCTCCTGATAAAAGTAAAACCTTCTGTTTTATCTTGTACATTTTTTTTATGATATAATGATAGTTTTTCTTAACCTGCATATAAAATTAGTGTGAGTTTTTAATTTGGCTTTTCATGTGTCGTTTGTTCTCACCATGGTCACCTGTTGTTTCTCTAATTGAAAATATTAGTAAACTGTGTGGTTTGGAGACGCTACAATGACTATAGATATGGATGTGAGTGTCTGTGTGAATTGATTGACAGATTGATAAACTGTCATTCTAACCAGTACACGCCCTGCTACAGACTACAGCATCCCAGAACCCTGAGAAGACATAAGCAAGTAGAGAAAATGGAATGAGTAAAGATAGAGGATGTAACGGTTCTGTTGTCTCTTTCCCTCCAGGCTATAAGCCATGTGATCCCCAGGTGATCCGGGACAGGGTGCAGCACCTGGACCTGTGCTACCAGGAGCTTTGTGCCCTGGCGGCCCAGCGAAGGGCTCACCTGGAGCAGTCCCGCCGCTTCTGGTACTTCCTGTGGGAGGTGACGGAGCTGGAGAGTTGGATCAGGGAGAAGGAGCACATTTTCTCCTCTCTGGATTATGGCAAGGACCTGACGAGCGTGCTGGTGCTCCAGAGCAAACACAGCGCCTTCGAGGACGAGCTCGGAGCCCGCCGCGCCAACCTCGAACAGGTCCTTGCAGAGGGAGAAAAGATGATCCAGGCCAAGCACTTCGGCTCCCCGAAGGTTCAAGAATGCATGGATGACATCAGGAGGCAGTGGCAGCAGCTGGAGGAACTGGCAGCATTTCGGAAACAGAACCTGCAGGACACTCAGAGGTTCTTCCAGTTTCAGGGAGATGCTGACGAACTCAAGGCCTGGCTGCTGGACGCCAAGAGGCTGATGAGCAGCGAAGACGTAGGTCACGACGAGTACACCACGCAGCGGCTACTCAAGAAGCTCAACGACCTGAGGAATGAAGCAATCAAGAACGGAGCCACTATCGACGCGCTATCGAAACAGGCCAATGCGCTGCCAGAGGAGTTACAAAATACCCCTGATATCCAGAGACGTCTGAAAGACATCAAGGACCTGTACATGGAGCTCATGTCTCTGGCCGACCTGAGACAGAAGAAGCTCGATGACACTATGGCCCTGTACACCATCTTCAGTGAGACGGACGCCTGTGAGCTCTGGATGGGCCAGAAGGAGACTTGGTTGGTGGACTTAGAGGTGCCGGAGAAGCTGGAGGATCTGGAAGTGGTACAGAACAGGTACACAGAAGAAATTATATTATTATGCACTCCCGAAGTGTTATTATTATTTTTTTATACATGTCTAGATTTAATATAGCAATTCACAAAAATCTGGTTTAGTAACAATGTCTTCTTTATTACAGGTTGAGCATTCTGGCTCAAGATATGGCAAATGTTCAGTCGAGAGTTGATGATGTCAACAAAGCTGTGAAACAGCTTGAGGACAGCAGACACCCTCGCACCAAAGAGGTCAAGGAATGTCAGACACGACTGAATAAGAGGTGATTTAAATATTATTTCTACACTACATGTCTTAATTTATACCGTTCAACTATGTGTCAACATTTCTAGTAAATCATTTAGTGTTATACCTAAAAGTAAACACAAAATTTATATTTTTGTGTCTTATCTTTACCTTGGAGCAGAAGAAAGTTTTAGTTTATTTATTATTTTACAGGTCTGTTACTTCTGAATAATTTTCTAATAATTTCGAAGACGTTTCCTTGAAGGCAGTGTGTAATGAAGAACTAATCATAAGTAGAGTAGAGACAGTGTTCAATTGCTACGCTCCCATTTAATTCTGATTAATTCCTAGCAAGCTGGAGTCTTTTAGTGAGTGAACAGCAAGTGAGCTGAACATGCAGAAAATGGGATTTGTCTAAAGGGAAGCATACGATTCAACATATGTGTAAAATTATGTTTCCAATTATAATTGAGTAATAGATTCAGGTTTTTATTGATTTTACATAGAGCAGTTCTTTTAAGGAAATTTGCATTTTCCCTTTATTACATATGGTATGTTTTTCTCCACCAAACATCAAGAAGCATCCCCTGAGATAACAATAGAGTGATTTAAACATGCAATAAATGATTCTTCCTCAGGTGGGAAGCCTTCAAGGCCATGGTGGAGGACAAGAAGAGGAAAGTGGATTCTGCTGTTAGTCTGCACAACTACGGGCTGGAGTGTGACGAGACAGAGACCTGGATCAAAGACAAGACGCGGGTGATCGAGTCCACGCAGGATTTGGGCAACGACCTGGCGGCCGTCATGACCATCCAGAGGAAACTGTTTGGCATGGAGAGAGATTTAGCCGCCATCGACACCAAGCTCACCTTCCTGAGGAAAGAAGCCGACCAGCTGGCCAAGGATCACCCGGAGAACGCAGCCGATATCTTGGCCCGCAGAGGAGAACTGGACGCAGCCTGGGACACACTGAGAAAGACCCTGAAAGACAGGGAGGACTCTTTGGGTGAGGTCAGCAAGTTGCAGACCTTCCTCCAAGACATGGATGACTTCCAGTCCTGGCTTTTCAAGACCCAGAAGGCTGTGGCTTCAGAGGAAATGCCCGCCACGCTGCCAGAGGCCGAGGAGCAGCTCAGCCTCCACGACGCAGTGCGTGAAGACATTGGCAACCACGAGGAGGACTTTCACCGTGTGAGGGACACTGGTGCTCAGGTCATGCAGGGTCAGGAGGACGATCCTCAGTACCAGCAGCTGGAGCAGAGGCTGAAGGGCATGGACCGTGGTTGGGTCGAACTGCAGAAGATGTGGGACAGTCGCAAGAACTTCCTGGATCAGGGTGTGGGCTTCCAGCAGTTCATGAGGGATGGCAAGGCTGTAGAGGCCATCCTCAATAACCAGGTACTGTACCGCTGTGTGTATTTGGAGTAGGACTATGTAAATTATAACTTGTCTTTAAATAGAAGATTTATCAGTTACCACAGAGTTAGCTTGTTAATGATGGGGTTAGTGATGCTACAGGTACTTAAAAGAATGTGGAATAGAAGAATGCAGCATAGTCAGTTTCCACACTGCATGTTTGTCATATAACGTAGTCAGCTGGCTGTGTGTTTCAAGGCTGTTTGCCTTTTTCTTTCTTAGTCTTTGTTCATTTTTGTTTTTGTCTGACATGTTGTTGGCTGCTCTGCTGCAGGAGTACACCTTGGCCCACATAGACAAGCCTGACACATTGGCTGGGGCAGAGAAGGCTTTGAAGAAGCATGAGGACTTTGTGAGCACCATGGAGGCCAATGAGGACAAGATTGACGGCGCTCTGCAGGGTGGACAGCGGCTGGTGGACAGTAATAACCTGTACTCTGGGAAAGTTCAGGAGAAAATGGACTCCATCAAAGACAGGTCAGTTGTTATTTGGTCAATGTGACTTCAGGTGTCATCAAACCGATCTTGATATTGTAGTAGCTTGGAGCCATCTTTGAGATAATATCAACCATATTTGCTATTGATCATGAACAGATCTTCACTTTTTTGTCTCATCATCTTCAAACTGTTCTGGTCTCAGACCCTGGGCCAGAATTTATCAAACTTACAGTATAAAAATGACATTACATACAATGAAATCTTTTAAAATGGGCTACATCTACCCTATTCTGAAATCTGAATAGTTTTACCTAACATATGATTCATCATGATCAATCAGTCAATCAACCGATCCTTCTTTATTTGTTTAGCACCTTTCATACAGGTTAGTGCAATTCAAAGTATTTTACAGATGACTGACAATTAAAAACAATGAAATTAAATAATAAAACCATTAAAATAGATGAAAAATATATTTAAAAACGATAAAAGACTAAACTAATAAAATAGGTAAGAGGGAGTAAAACATGTTAAACATATATAATTAATTAATTATACATATACAATTAAATAAAATAGTATTGGCCATAAAACAAAACCTTAATTTAATAAAAAGCTAGACTAAAGAAGCAGGTTTTAAATTTACTTTTAAAGATATCAGTGTCTCTCAGTACAACAAAATTTTTGTTCAATCCCTCTTAGAAGGTGCTGACCTCTGTTTTTGCACTGCAGTCATTTGCTATCTAGTCTTTACCAACTTAAGAGACCTGGACCTTTTATTTTTATCATCATTTAAAGTTGAAACCTCACTTTCAGCAGTTTGATAAATACAGTACAGGCTCCGTTCTCCTGTGGAAAAATAGATCTGTTCATTCTCACCCATTTTTCTTCAACCGGCTCACCAGTGAAACAGCTTTCTTATCACTGCAACATTAGTGTCAACAAGAGGCGGTAGAGAGGGCACGGGAGCTTTTCCCATTAACTCCCACAATTCACTTGGTAGACAGGCGCCCGCAATAATGGATATTGATCTTGAAGTGAGAGCGATTGGTCGTTGTGTAGCAGAGAAACAGATGACTGTTTTGGGTTGGTGTGTCAGGTATTTTTTTGTGCGTGGCGGAGGAGCTCGTACGGATGCACTCGCCTTGGATTCACACCTTGTTTGTCTGAGTTATGTCACTGAGGGAGGTGTTGGAGGAAAAGAAAGACACGCTCAGTCTGCAGATGTGTTTTTAATGTGTTTCCTTGGTTTTGTGTTTGACCTTCAGGCATGACAAGAATAACAGAAGAGCCCAGGAGGTGTCCGAAAAGCTCCGGGATAACCGCGACCTGCAGCACTTCCTGCAAAACACTCAGGATGTGAGTTCACCGTCAGTTTACTGATCATGCAATCGCTGGCTAACATCAATTAATTATTAGCTTAATTATTCCTTCACTGAGACGTGACATCACAGTGATTTTGTCTCTTTTTTATCTCTTGATCATTATAGTCAAATTGCCAAACATTGTGTTGTTATTGCTGTGCTTGACGATACCTTCTCGGACTAAATGTGTATCTTCCCTATTTGGGATAGGGGTGCAATTGGGTAATTGCTAAATGCTCAAAAGATAAAGAAGTAAATCCTGCGTGTGTAAAGTCACCTCTGCGCAAACTGAAAATACCAATGTTAAGGTGACTTTCCAAAGTATTGTATTTATTCCTGCATGTATCCCAGCTGTTCAGCTTCCCACACCCGGGGCCCCCGGATTTGAATCTGCTTTAATATTCACACTTCCTCTCCATGCTGCAGCTGACTGTGTGGATCAATGAGAAGATGCTGACGGCTCAGGACACGTCATACGATGAGGCCAGGAACCTCCACAGCAAGTGGCTAAAACATCAGGCCTTCATGGCCGAGCTGGCCTCCAACAAGGACTGGCTCAACAACGTAGACCAGGTCTGTAAGGACCGAGTATCTATTATGATGTCGACAGAGCTACCCATTGTCTTTATATTGGCTTTGAACAGCAACTAATTAATGCATGTTGTTTACCTACACAATGCATACTGTTGCTAGTAAACTAAATAGTATCTTAGTAGATGCCTATTAGGGATCCTGCATTAGGTCTCATGTATTTAATGTTCAGCAGTAAGTGTTACTTAAAGGGTAGGTTCACCCAAAATAACAACAGCAATAAAACATCACTCATGTTTAGTGGCTAATAGGATAATACAAAGAGTGGCTTACTGGTGGCTGTACTAAAAGGTTAGTGCGCACTAAAGAATAATAATTGGAGTAAAAGTAAATATAAGAATTGAAAGATGATTTAAGAAAATGTGTATATGCTTTTTTTTTCAGGTTTTGAAACACTCTCTCAGATAAATTCAAATTCAGCAACACCTCTTTTCAGAGTCAGTGTCCCAGTTATAACTAACAGAAAAATGAGGTCTATGGGTTATTTTGTAATTTGGGTAAACAAATCATTTAGATCAGGAGCTTGTATTCTCTTTTTCATAAAACCTTTTATCACAACATTTAAACAAATGATTGCATTTATGAGGCATATTATAGTAGCATTTAGCTTCACATTCATCCTTATTTATAAGATCAGATAAAACGCCATTTAACATTTTCTCCCTAATACAACAGCATTATCTTCTTCTTCTCTGTGTGTTTTTGTGGACACAGGAGGGTCAGGAGCTCATGGAGTCCAAGCCTGAGTTTGAGCCTATTGTGAAGGAGCGCCTGGCCAAGCTCCACGAGCTGTGGGACAAACTGGAGTCCACCACTCAGGAGAAGGCCCGGCTGCTGTTTGATGCCAACCGTTCCGAGCTCTTCGACCAGAGCCTGGCTGACATGAAGAAGTGGCTCGGTGAGCTGCAGCAGCAGCTACAGAGCGGAGACGAGGACGTTAAAGACCTGACTAATGCCAACATCCTGCTCAAGAAGCATCAGGTCTGTGTCCTTGTAGCATTATACTGGATAAACCTGAGATTTGAATGCTTTCCCTGACTGCAATTCCTCTTGATACGTGCAGGTCTTAAATCATATTTGGTTGAATCTCACCATGGGAGTGAATACATTATAATTTTAGTTCTACTGTGTGTAATCTTTTAGGATTAACTTTGAGTGAGTGAGCATCTGTTTATGTTTACTGTTTGCACCTGAACATAACAAACAAATATCTCAAATCTAAATCTTAATGTGAAAGAAAAAGAAGAACACCAAAAGTTAGACTGAATTATGTTACAGTCAGTATTGCACGGGTAAAACTTTGTAGCTGAAAACAGTGGCGAAACTCCATTTCACACATAAAAAGGCAAAACAATAACTAACTAGCTAACTAACTTTTGGTGGGTTTACCCTCCACTACATCCTGATTATGCTTTCGGATAGGCTATTCATCTTTTTCACTAATCATATCTCCACGTGCCAGATGACAGAGAACCAGGTGCGTGGACGGGCAAGGGAGCTGGAGGAGCTCCAGGAGGCCGTGAGGCAGCACGGCGGAGGCAGGGAGGACCAGCCGGAGCTGGAGGCCGAGCAACAGGCCCTGCAAAGGGACTTCCAGCAGCTCCTCACGCCACTGGCCGAGCGCAAGGGCAAGCTAGAGGCCGCCAAGGCTGTCCACCAGTTCTACAGAGACCTGGCCGATGAGCTTGTAAGCATGGATCCAATTTCAGAGCAAAATTAAAGTGTGGGAACTCCCGGCTCTCACAAATGATTGATACCACAAAATTAAAATAAAGTGTTAGATTTTCAAGGAGCTGGATTAATGTTTGCTTTTGAATGACAGCAACCTAACAGCTTTTTGGACTTAAATTCTAGAAATATTGAAGCCTGAAGCCCCCAAAATGATAACTTATTAATTTGGAAATGAAGTTTTCAATTACAGTATGTACACTCAGTATGCAAGATAGTAACACCACCAGCTCTCTCAATGAAATTGACTCTCCAGGTGAATCTGGGTAAAAGCTTTAATCCCTTATTGGGTTTCACTACCTAAATCCATTTTAGTCAGGTGGAGGAGACGGCTTAAAGAAAGATTTCTACTGTTTGAGTTATTGGAGACATTTTGTAAAGGGGTAAGAAATTCAGTATAATTGAGACGTTCCTAACATTTTTTATACTGGTGTACAACAGAGATCTGTAAGGCCGCTTTCTCATAAGAGACCAGTGTCTACATTTTTCTTTCTTTATCATCATAGTCTTCTTTTTCTTCTTCTTCATCATCATCATCATCATCATCATCATCATCTTCTTCTTCTTCTTCTTGTCTCTCTCAGCTCTGGATAGAGGAGAGGATGCCCCTGGCAATGTCAGAAGAGCATGGACACAATCTTCAGACTGTGCAAATGCTGCTGAATAAGAACCAGGTTTGGATTTCTCTGTAGAAAAAAGAAAAAGTTGTGGTTCATTGTAAATCGCAACTTTTGGTGTTGCATTTCATTTGTTTTTCTTGATTAATCGGTTAATCGATCGGCCCATAACATGTCAGAAAATAGTGAGAAAATGGCCTTCACAGTTTCCTGGAGCCCAAGGTGAAATCTTCAAATTGCTTATAAACACTCCAAAATCCATAGAGCTTCAGTTTACAATATGAGAACATAAAGCAGCAAAGGAGTATGGAAAAAGCTTTAAGAAGCTGGAGCGAGAGAATGTAGGGCATTTTTCCTAGGTTTGTTTTTTTCTGCTTGAAAAACGACGAACACCATTATCAGTTATTGAATAGCTGCAGAATATTTCTCTGTTGATCGACTAATCAACTAGTTGACTTACTGTTTCAGCTCTAGCTACTGTACTTTATTGTTTCAGTGAATTTCCTGTATAACGTGCAGCAAACTAATTTTCAACTGTGAGTCAAGATAGCACCCACTACTTGTATACAGAGAAAACAGCATATTACTAAGATACCGACACTATATGTTTCATGAATTGTCAGAGAACCCCTTTAACAATTAAGGAGGGAATTTCATGCAAATCGGACACTATCATATTGTCTCCATTTTCTGTCCATCAGACATTACAGAGGGAGATCGAGGGCCACCAGCCTCGCGTGGATGAAGTACTTGAACGTGGAAGGAGGATGGCGGCCGCTGCCAACGCCGAGGGCAGACCGGAGGCAGACCGGATCACAGACCAGCTGAAGGAGCTGGAAGAGGCTTGGGCTCGGCTGCAGGACGAGATGGCTAAGCGCCGGGAGAGGCTCAACGGCTCCAACTTGGCCCAGCAGTACTACAATGATGCGGATGAGGCTGAAGCCTGGATTGGGGAGCAGGAGCTTTACATGATCGCCGATGAAAAGGCCAAGGTGAGGAGCAGTAACTGTACCAACGCGTGAGAGACAAGGGAGCAGGCGTATTAACTCAGGGATGTGGCCGCAGATGTCTGAAAAACAGATCTTATTATCTAAATCAAAACAAGGCATATCATGTTGTGCAAATAGCAAGTGGCACTGCATGCATTAACATGATTACATGGTTAGGGCTCTCTTCAATTAAGTTGACACGCTTTTTATAATTGGCAGCCTCTATTGAGAGCTCATTTGGAGTATTTTGCTTTGCTTTGACGTGCAGCCTCCTGTCTCTTTTTCACATAATTTCCTCGCTATTTTTCATCCACCTCGTCCTGATTGTTCCTCATCCTCTTCTTCTTCCACCTCTCTAGGATGAGCAAAGTGCTATGCTGATGCTGAAGCGCCACACGATCCTCAAGCAGGCTGTGGACGACTATGCGGACTCCATTCAGAAGCTGGCTGACCGTGCCCAAAAGATGTTTGCAGAGGACCATCCCGATGGGTGTGTGCTTTTTAAGTTTAATGTACACACTGAAAAATCACATCTGAACTCGCAGCAAAAGATGCTAATTCCCTCTTGTTGTCCCAGTCAGTTGTGGTTTTGGTTGATACGAGAGACAAGCATGTAAAGTGTGATAATTCCTGTGTCCTAATCACAACGCCTCATCTAGAGTAAACCGAAATCCAATCTCTTTGCCCTCTTTCTCATTTTCTCAATTTTCCCTGCATCTCATTATCCTCCATCCTCTCCCTTTACCTTGTAAACCTGCAGCGAGGAGATCATCAGGCGACAGGGCCAGGTGGATAAGCAGTATGCAGGGCTGAAAGAGCTGGCGGAGGACCGCAGGAGGAAGCTCGATCACACCTATCACCACTTCCTGCTTAGCCGAGAGGTGGAAGACCTGGAACACTGGATCGCAGAGAGAGACGTGGTGGCCTCCTCTCAGGAGATGGGCCAGGACCTGGATCACGTCACGGTATTAAACACACGAACACATGCACATACATTCGAGCATACTTTATAAGAGCACACACAGGACAATGTGTTCAGATCCATTTTTATGTAGACCCGTTTCATGCTCAGTCTAATTTGGGAGATGGAGCTATTCTTGATCAGGTGAGTATGCTTGCTCACTAGAATTTCTATGTTTAAGGGAACTGAAAAATCATAACTACGAAGCAAATGATGAAAGCATCTCATAAATAACAAGAGAAAACCCCTAGATGCCTTTGCTGCTGTGTGGTTTTGCTGTTTTTGGTTTAAAGGGATCACAGACCATCTGGTTTGGTAAACACTTGAGCAAACACGTTTTGCGCAGTTTACAGATATCACATGATTTCTTAGCCATTTAAGTCAAAATTTGTTTTTTTTTCTTGCTACCATATGGCCTACCAACATGCTAATTGTCTTGTGCAGATTTAAGCCTAAAGGGAAATCTCAACTTTCAAACTCCAAAATACAAATTCTACATCTGTTGTTACCAGTTTTTTTTTTTAAACATCTATCTTTCCGCTTCAGCTTCTCAGGGATAAGTTTAGAGATTTCGCGCGGGAGACGGGGATGGTGGGACAGGAGCGAGTGGACTTTGTCAACCAGACGATAGACGAGCTGATCGAAGCCGGACACACCGAGGCAGCCGCCATGGCAGAATGGAAAGACGGCATCAATGACAGCTGGGCTGATCTGCTGGAGCTCATTGACACTCGTGCTCAGCTCCTCACAGCATCTTATGAACTGCTCAAGTAAGGAAAACAGTATTGATGTACCAGACCAAGAGCATGAAGATGGGCACTTATCTGGATTGATGCGATTTAAGTTTTTGTGTCTAATCCTGAAATGTGACATAATCTATCTAAAACAAGTTAGGATGATATTGATATCCAGAGTATTAGTGATGTGGCATGACTAATCAGAAAACATTTGGATACAATAACAATGTCACAAAGAATTAAACTTGAATATAATAACTACATTGATTACAGTAAGTAGGATGACAAATGTGATGATAATACACATGGAGCTAAAGATAGTGAGAGATCGATCTATTTCTCTCAGGTACTTTGATGATGGGAAGGAGTTGGTGGCTCAGATCCACGAGAAGCAGAAAGAGCTGCCCGATGACGTGGGAGAGGACTTCAGCAAAGCCGAGTCTTTCCACAGAATGCACGCCGCTTTTGAGAGAGATATCACCGCTCTAGGCAAACAGGTACAACGCAGGGGATCAGCCTTTTCACTCTGAGGAAAACAGCAGGCTGCGGCCAAGAGGGATACTTTGACGATTCACATGTAGAATCCTATAATATTTAGGCAACTGTGAGAAGTTTTCTCAAAGTATGAGAAGCTGTAAATGGGGCGTCCAGTACAGGGATTCTTACAGTTTTGTCAGCCTCTGAACCTATTCTGTCTTGGATGAGGGATTTTATACATTATAAAAATGAAAGCTGCAGTAATCAAGTAATTTTCATATTAACAGTGGGTCAAATGAATATATACATTGTGAAAGGGATCAACATTGTGGACGCACTCACAGATAATTAAGACCCCACTTTGAAGTTTCCCTCAGTTCTTTCACCTGATATAATCTTATAAGTGACACATATGGTAACATCGCTCTTGATATAGGGACATATATGCCATAAATATAATATAAGTATAATAAAGTATAAAAAGGACATTACTATCGTTTTTATGACTTTTTGATGCCTTTTTATGCCTTACTATACTATGTTGTTTTCATCTCTTACTATGTGATGATTTATTTTTGGGGAGGTCTGGTGGTGTAGTGGTTAGAACTGTTGCTTCATAATGAGGAAGTTAGTGGTTCAAATCCAGGATCTAACACACTATGTCGTTTTTATGATTTTTCATACCTTACTATACTATGACTTTTTTAGGCCTTTTTATGCCTTACTATTTTGTTTTCATCTGTTACCATACGATGACTTATTTGTGGGGAGGCTGGGTGGGGTAGAGGTTTAAACTATCGCCTTAAATTAAGAAGGTTAGCGGTTTGAATCCCGGGTCTGTCACTATGAGATTTGTCTCTATGTAGTTTTAATGCTATACTATACTGTGACGTTTTTTGACATTTTTATGCCTTATTATATTATGACATTTCTATGCCATACTATATTATGACATTTTTACACATTTTTATAACTTACTATACTATGACGTTTTTTGACATTTTTATGCCATACAATACTATGACGTTTTTTCCCATTTTATGCCTTAGTATATTATGACGTTTTTTCACATTTTTATGCCTTACTATACTGTGACGTTTTTGACTATGACGTTTTTGATATTTTTATGCCTTACTATACTGTGACGTTTTTGACTATGACGTTTTTGATATTTTTATGCCTTACTATACTGTGACGTTTTTGACTATGACGTTTTTGATATTTTTATGCCTTACTATACTGTGACGTTTTTGACTATGACGTTTTTGATATTTTTATGCCTTACTATACTGTGACGTTTTTGACTATGACGTTTTTGATATTTTTATGCCTTACTATACTGTGACGTTTTTGACTATGACGTTTTTGATATTTTTATGCCTTACTATACTATGACGTTTTCCAACATTTTTATACCATACTTTACTACATTTCTATGCCTTACTAAACTATGACGTTTTTGACATTTTTATGCCTTACTATACTGTGACGTTTTTGACTATGACGTTTTTGACATTTTTATGCCTTAATATACTATGATGTTTTTTGACATTTTTATGCCATACTATACTATGACGTTTTCCAACATTTTTATACCATACTATACTATGACGTTTTTTCACATTTCTATGCCGTATTATACTATGACATTTTTGACTATGACGTTTTTGACATTTTTATGCCTTACTATATTATGACATTTTTTCACATTTTTATACCATACTATACTATGACGTATTTTGACATTTTTATGCCATACTATCCTATGACGTTTTCCAACATTTTTATACCATACTATACTATGACGTATTTTGACATTTTTATGCCATACTATCCTATGACGTTTTCCAACATTTTTATACCATACTATACTATGACGTATTTTGACATTTTTATGCCATACTATCCTATGACGTTTTCCAACATTTTTATACCATACTATACTATGACGTATTTTGACATTTTTATGCCATACTATCCTATGACGTTTTCCAACATTTTTATACCATACTATACTATGACGTATTTTGACATTTTTATGCCATACTATCCTATGACGTTTTCCAACATTTTTATACCATACTATACTATGACGTATTTTGACATTTTTATGCCATACTATCCTATGACGTTTTCCAACATTTTTATACCATACTATACTATGACGTATTTTGACATTTTTATGCCATACTATCCTATGACGTTTTCCAACATTTTTATACCATACTATACTATGACGTATTTTGACATTTTTATGCCATACTATCCTATGACGTTTTCCAACATTTTTATACCATACTATACTATGACGTATTTTGACATTTTTATGCCATACTATCCTATGACGTTTTCCAACATTTTTATACCATACTATACTATGACGTATTTTGACATTTTTATGCCATACTATCCTATGACGTTTTCCAACATTTTTATACCATACTATACTATGACGTATTTTGACATTTTTATGCCATACTATCCTATGACGTTTTCCAACATTTTTATACCATACTATACTATGACGTATTTTGACATTTTTATGCCATACTATCCTATGACGTTTTCCAACATTTTTATACCATACTATACTATGACGTATTTTGACATTTTTATGCCATACTATCCTATGACGTTTTCCAACATTTTTATACCATACTATACTATGACGTATTTTGACATTTTTATGCCATACTATCCTATGACGTTTTCCAACATTTTTATACCATACTATACTATGACGTATTTTGACATTTTTATGCCATACTATCCTATGACGTTTTCCAACATTTTTATACCATACTATACTATGACGTATTTTGACATTTTTATGCCATACTATCCTATGACGTTTTCCAACATTTTTATACCATACTATACTATGACGTATTTTGACATTTTTATGCCATACTATCCTATGACGTTTTCCAACATTTTTATACCATACTATACTATGACGTATTTTGACATTTTTATGCCATACTATCCTATGACGTTTTCCAACATTTTTATACCATACTATACTATGACGTATTTTGACATTTTTATGCCATACTATCCTATGACGTTTTCCAACATTTTTATACCATACTATACTATGACGTATTTTGACATTTTTATGCCATACTATCCTATGACGTTTTCCAACATTTTTATACCATACTATACTATGACGTATTTTGACATTTTTATGCCATACTATCCTATGACGTTTTCCAACATTTTTATACCATACTATACTATGACGTATTTTGACATTTTTATGCCATACTATCCTATGACGTTTTCCAACATTTTTATACCATACTATACTATGACGTATTTTGACATTTTTATGCCATACTATCCTATGACGTTTTCCAACATTTTTATACCATACTATACTATGACGTATTTTGACATTTTTATGCCATACTATCCTATGACGTTTTCCAACATTTTTATACCATACTATACTATGACGTATTTTGACATTTTTATGCCATACTATCCTATGACGTTTTCCAACATTTTTATACCATACTATACTATGACGTATTTTGACATTTTTATGCCATACTATCCTATGACGTTTTCCAACATTTTTATACCATACTATACTATGACGTATTTTGACATTTTTATGCCATACTATCCTATGAC
Organism: Seriola dumerili; assembly: GCF_002260705.1. Taxonomy (NCBI): domain Eukaryota; kingdom Metazoa; phylum Chordata; class Actinopteri; order Carangiformes; family Carangidae; genus Seriola; species Seriola dumerili. Next base: position 5,417,182 of record NW_019174404.1, read on the forward strand.
GTTTTCCAACATTTTTATACCATACTATACTATGACGTATTTTGACATTTTTATGCCATACTATCCTATGACGTTTTCCAACATTTTTATACCATACTATACTATGACGTATTTTGACATTTTTATGCCATACTATCCTATGACGTTTTCCAACATTTTTATACCATACTATACTATGACGTTTTTTCACATTTTTATGCCTTATTATATTATGACATTTCTATGCCATACTATACTATGACGTTTATTGACATTTCTATGCCATACTATACGATGATGTTTTTTATACATTTTTATGCCTTATTATATTATGACATTTTTTCACATTTTTATACCATACTATACTATGACGTATTTTGACATTTTTATGCCATACTATACTATGATGTTTTTTCACATTTTTATGCCTGATTATATTATGACATTTCTATGCCATACTATACGATGATGTTTTTTATACATTTTTATGCCTTATTATATTATGACATTTCTATGCCATACTATACGATGATGTTTTTTATACATTTTTATGCCTTATTATATTATGACATTTCTATGCCATACTATACGATGATGTTTTTTATACATTTTTATGCCTTATTATATTATGACATTTCTATGCCATACTATACGATGATGTTTTTTATACATTTTTATGCCTTATTATATTATGACATTTCTATGCCATACTATACTATGACGTTTTTTGACATTTCTATGCCTTACTATACTATGGCGTTTTTCGACATTTTTATGGCATACTATACTATGATGTTTTTTGACATTTTTATGCCTTACTATACTATGACGTTTTTTGACATTTTTATGCCTTATTATATTATGACATTTCTATGCCATACTATACTATGATGTTTTTTGACATTTTTATGCCTTATTATATTATGACATTTCTATGCCATACTATACTATGACGTTTATTGACATTTCTATGCCATACTATACGATGATGTTTTTTATACATTTTTATGCCATACTATACTATGACATTTTTCGAGAGTTCTATGCCTCACTAAACTATGACGTTTTTTGACATTTCTATGCCTTACTATACTATGACATTTTTGACTATGACGTTTTTGACATTTTTATGCCTTAATATACTATGATGTTTTTTGACATTTTTATGCCATACTATACTATGACGTTTTTCGACCTTTTTATACCATACTATAATATGACGTTTTTTGACATTTCTATGCCTTACTATACTATGGCATCTATGACTATGACGTTTTTGACATTTTTATGCCTTACTATATTATGACATTTTTACACATTTTATGCCTTACTATACTATGATGTTTTTTTTTGACATTTTTATACCATACTTTACTAGGACATTTTTATGCCATACTATACTATGATGTTTTTTGACATTTTATGCCATACTATACTATGACGTTTTTTTGACATTTTTATGCCTTACTATATTATGACGTTTTTGACATTTTTATGCCATACTATACTATGATGTTTTTTGACATTTTATGCCATACTATACTATGACGTTTTTTTGACATTTTTATGCCTTACTATATTATGACGTTTTTGACATTTTTATGCCTTATTATACTGTAACGTTTTTTCACATTTTTCTGCCTTACTATACTATGACATTTTATGCCTTACTATACTATGACTTTTTTTGACAAATTTATGCCTNCATTTCTATGCCATACTATACTATGATGTTTTTTATACATTTTTATGCCATACTATACTATGACATTTTTCAAGATTTCTATGCCTCACTAAACTATGACGTTTTTTGACATTTCTATGCCTTACTATACTATGAAATTTTTGACTATGACGTTTTTGACATTTTTATGCGTTAATATACTATGGTGTTTTTTGACATTTTTATTTCTTATTATACTATGACGTTTTTTGACATTTTTATGCGTTACTATAGTATGACATTTTTTCACATTTTTATGCCTTAGTATACTATGACGTTTTTTTACATTTTTATACCATACTATACTATGACGTTTTTTGAGATTTCTATGCCTTGCTGTACTGACATTTTTAACTATGACGTTTTCGACATTTTTATTCCTTATTATATTATGACGTTTTCTGACATTTCTATGCTTTACTATACTATGACGTTTTTTGACATTTCTATGCTTTACTATACTATGACATCTTTGACTATGACGTTTTTGACATTTTTATGCCTTACTATGCTATGACGTTTTTTGACATTTTTATGCCATACTATACTATGACATTTTTTCACATTTTTATGCCTTACTATACTATGACATTTTTTCACATTTTTATGCCATACTATAATATGACGTTTTTTGACATTTCCATGCCTTACTATACTATGACATCATTGACTATGATGTCATTGACATTTTTATTCCTTACTATACTATGACGTTTTTCGACATTTTTATGCCATACTATACTATGACGTTTTTTGACATTTTTATGCCATACTATACTATGACATTTTTTGATATTTTTATGCCTTACATTACAATGACATTTTAATGCCATATTATACAATGTCATTTTTAGACATTTTAACGCCTCACTGTAATATGTTGAAATTATGGTCAAAATCATGAAAATGACATAGTATAGTGAGGCATAAAAATGTCATAAAAACATCATTATAGCAAGGCATTAAAAAGTGATAGTAAAGTAAGGCATAAAAACGTCACAGTATAATAAGGCAAAAAAAGTCATGAAAACATCATAGTATAGCAAGGCATGAAAAGGCATAAAAATGTCACAGTATATAACAGAATAAAAACGTCATAGTATTGTAAGGCATAAAAAGTCATGAAAACAACATAGTATAGTAAGGCATAAAAAGGCACATAAACGACATAGTATAGTAAGACATTAAAAGGCATAAAAACAACATAGTATAGTAAGGCATAAAAAGTCATAGTATACTAAGGAATAAAAAGGTATAAAACCTTCACAGTATAGTAAGGTATAAAAACATCAAAGTATAATAAGTCACAAAAAGTCATGAAAACGAGATAGTATAGTAAGGCAAAAAAACAACATAGTATAGTAAGGCATAAAAAAGCATAAAAACGACAATGTACAGTATGCATAAAAAGCATGAAAACATCGTAGAAGGCATAAAAAGTCATAAAAGCGACATAGTATAGTAAGACATAAAAAAGCATAAAAACGACATAGTATAGTAAGGCATAAAAAGTCATAAAAACGACTAAGTATAGTAAGGCATAAAAACGACATAGAATAGTATGGTATGGAAAGACAAAGACAAAGCATAGTTAAGCTTAAAATGGTCATAGTTTATTAGGGCACATAAAAAGGCATAAAAACAACATAGTATAGTATAGCATAATAATGTCATAGTATATTAGGGCATAAAAAGTCATACAAACATCATAGTACAGTAAGGCATAAAAACGCCACACAGTATAGAAAGGCATAAAAATGTCATAGTATAGTGAGGCATGAAAAGGCATAAAAACGACATAGTATAGTAAGGCATAAAAAGTCATAAAAACGACTAAGTATAGTAAGGCATAAAAACGACATAAAATAGTATGGTATGGAAGGTCATAAAAACGACATAGTATAGTAAGGCATGAAAAGGCATAAAAAGGTCACAGTATAGCAAGGCATATGAAGGCATAAAAAAGACATAGTACAGTTATGTATATGAATGCATAAAAAAGACAAAGTATAGTTAGGCTTAAAATGGTCATACTTTATTAGGGCATAAAAAGGCATAAAAATGACATAGTATAGAAAGGCATATGAAGGCATAAAAACAACATAGTAAAGTAAGGAATAAAAAGGCATGAAAACAACATTGTAAAGTAAGGCATGAAAAGGCATGAAAACAACAAAGTATAGTAAGGAAAAAAAAGCATAAAAGTCACAATGTATAGTAAGGCATGAAAAGTCATAAAAACGACATAGTATAGTAAGGCATAAAATGGCATAAAAACTACATAGTATAGTAAGGCATGAAAAGGCATAAAAACAACATAATATAGTAAGGAATATGAAGGCATAAAAATGTCATAGTATAGCAAGCCATATGAAGGCATAAAATCGACATAGTTTAGTAAGGCATAAAAAGGCATAAAAACGGCACAGTATAGAACGGAATAAAAACATCATAGTCAAGTGAGTCATAAAAAGTCACAAAAACGACATAGTATAGTAAGGCAAAATAACATCATAGTATAGTAAGGTATAAAAAATCATAAAAACAACATCGTATAGTCAGGCATGAAAAGTCATAAAAATGACATAGTATAGTAAGGCATGAAAAGTCATGAAAACGACATCGTATAGTAAGGCATGAAAAGTCATGAAAACGACATCATATAGTAAGGCATAAAAACGACATAGTATAGTAAGGCATGAAAAGTCATAAAATATCATAGTATAGTAAGGCATGAAAAGGCATAAAAACAACATAATATAGTAAGGCATATGAAGGCATAAAAATGTCAGAGTATAGTAAGCCATATAAAGGCATAAAAACAACATAGTTTAGTAAGGCAAAAAAACGTCCTAGTATAGTAAGGCATAAAAAGTCATAAAAATGTCATAGTATAGTAAGGCATGAAAAGTCATAAAAATCTCATAGTATAGTAAGGCAAAATAACATCAAAGCATAGTAAGGTATAAAAAGTCATAAAAACAGCATCGTATAGTAAGGCATAAAAAGTCATAAAAAAATGTCATAGTATAGTAAGGCATGAAAAGTCATAAAAATCTCATAGTATAGTAAGGCAAAATAACATCAAAGCATAGTAAGGTATAAAAAGTCATAAAAACAACATCGTATAGTAAGGCATGAAAAGTCATGAAAACGACATTGTATAGTAGCATAAAAAGTCATAAAAAAATGTCATAGTATAGTAAGGCATAAAAAGTCATAAAAATGTCATAGTATAGTAAGACATAAAAAAGCATAAAAACAACATTGTATAGTAAGGCATAAAACGGCATAAAAACGACATAGTATAGTAAGGCATGAAAAGGCATAAAAATGAAACAGTATAGAACGGAATAAAAACATCATAGTATAGTAAGGCATAAAGTCATAAAAATGTTATAGTATAGTAAGGCATGAAAAGTCATGAAAATGACATCGTATAGTAAGGCATGAAAAGTTATGAAAACGACATCGTATAGTAAGGCATAAAAAGGCGTAAAAACGACATAGTATAGTAAGACATAAAAACGACATAGAATAGTATGGTATGGAAAGTCATGAAAATGTCATAGTATAGTAAGGGATGAAAAGGCATAAAAAAGACATAGTACAGTTATGTGTATGAATGCATAAAAAAGACAAAGTATAGTTAGGCTTAAAATGGTCATAGTTTATTAGGGCATAAAAATGACATAGTATAGAAAGGTATAAAAAGGCATGAAAACAACATTGTAAAGTAAGGCATGAAAAGGCATGAAAATGACATAGTATAGTAAAGAAAAAAAGCATAAAATTCACAATGTATAGTAAGGCATGAAAAGTCATAAAAACGACATAGTATAGTAAGGCATGAAAAGTCATAAAAATATCATAGTATAGTAAGACATAAAAAGGCATAAAAAATACATAATATAGTAAGGAATATGAAGGCATAAAAATATCATAGTATAGTAAGCCATATGAAGGCATAAAATCGACATAGTTTAGTAAGGCATAAAAAGTCACAAAAACGACATAGTATAGTAAGGCAAAATACCATCATAGTATAGTAAGGTATAAAAAGTCATAAAAACAACATCGTATAGTAAGGCATGAAAAGTCATAAAAATGACATAGTATAGTAAGGCATAAAAAGTCATAAAAATGTCATAGTATAGTAAGACATAAAAAAGCATAAAAATGACATTATAGTAAGACATAAAAAAACATAAAAACAACAATGTATAGTAAGGCATGAAAAGGCATAAAAATGAAACAGTATAGAACGGAATAAAAACATCATAGTATAGCAAGGCATGAAAAGTCATGAAAATATCATAGTATAGTTAGGCATGAAAAGGCATAAAAACAACATAATATAATAAGGCATATGAAGGCATAAAAACAACATAATATAGTAAGGCATATGAAGGCATAAAAATGTCATAGTATAGTAAGCCATATAAAGGCATAAAATCGACATAGTTTAGTAAGGCAAAAAAAAGTCCTAGTATAGTAAGGCATAAAAAGTCACAAAACGACATAGCATAGTAAGACATAAAAAAGCATAAAAATGACAGTATAGTAAGACATAAAAAACATAAAAACAACATTGTATAGTAAGGCATAAAAAGGCATAAAAACGACATAGTATAGTAAGGCATGAAAAGGCATAAAAATGAAACAGTATAGAACGGAATAAAAACATCATAGTATAGCAAGGCATGAAAAGTTATGAAAACGACATCGTATAGTAAGATTAAAAGGCATAAAAATGACATAGTATAGTAAGACATAAAAAGTCATAGTGTAGTAAAGCATGAAAAGGCATAAAAACATAATAGCATAGTAAGGCATAAAAAGGCTTAAAAAGTCATAGTATAGTAAGGCATACAAAGGCATAAAAACGAAACAGTATAGTAAGGCATGAAAAGGCATAAAAACATAATAGCATAGTAAGGCATAAAAAGGCTTAAAAAGTCATAGTATAGTAAGGCATACAAAGGCATAAAAACGAAACAGTATAGTAAGGCATGAAAAGTCATAAAAAGGACATAGTATAGTAAGGCATAAAAAGTCATAGTATAGTAAGGCATACAAAGGCATAAAAACGAAACAGTATAGTAAGGCATGAAAAGTCATAAAAAGGACATAGTATAGTAAGGCATAAAAAGACAAAAAACAACATCATATCATCTTATTTTTAAATAATTGGAAAAATAATTGTCAAAACCTCAGTGCCCAAAAAATATCCCTGCCATTAAAATGAGAAAGAATGAGAATCAGAGAAATTTACTTCCCAGTTAGTTTCAACTTATGATCTTATGGTGTAATTTTTTTTTTCTTTTAATTTACCTAAGTGAATTGAATTCTGATTCTTCTTATTCCAGGTTCAGCAGTTCCAGGAAACAGCTGCAAGGCTTCATGCCCAGTACGCAGGGGACAGGGCAGTCGCCATCCAGGCCACAGAGCAAGAGGTGGTGGAAGCCTGGAAGGGCCTACTGGACGCCTGTGATGGCCGCAGGGCGCAACTGGTGGACACAGCTGAGAAGTTCCGCTTTTTCACCATGGTCCGAGACCTGATGGCCTGGATGGAGAGCATCATTCAGCAGATAGAGACTCAGGAGAAACCCAGGTGAGCACACCTCGTACAAAGACCTCTGTTTGAAATCCATTCCATAAAACATTTTTCTTCTTCATTAAAATATCAATATCCAATATTGATTTGGAAGTTGCAAATTGAATATCGCCTGCTTTTTTCTCTCTCTAAGGGAAATCTGATTGGGGCAACTGAAAAACAAACCTTGAACCGTGTCCTTTGATTGTTTGAGTTAGATCAGTTGTTACTGAGTATTGAAAAACCAGCTTGAAACCTTGACCTTTGAGTAATTGTCTTACTTTTTATTCACATTAATTCAGTTTATATTGAGACTATTTCTGCATTTATAGGTACATATACAACAGATATCTTTGCAAATCATGCCATCTATATATTATGAATTGAATACCTTGTTAAATAGAATATTTTTCATATTTAAAGGATCAAATAAATATATAAAGATGTCTTTCACATTATACACTGCGATCAATTAAGTTTGAAAAAGATGTCTTTTTTAATATCATAGCTTTAGTTCTTCTGCTTATTGGTCAGTAGCTCTTTGCCAAATTGGTTTACTTGTAGTTAAACAATAATTAAAAGTGATATGAGAGTGTCATGATAACCTTAATGAAGAATATTCAGGTTATTAAAGGTGCACCATATGATTTTTTTAATTGTCCCATTGCAGAAAAAGTTGATTCACCCTTAAAAGCAATGTTTAGCCATGCAGAAAAGATCCTGTTTATTATTGTTGCAGTTCTAGGTCTTACCAACAGAGGTAGATAAACTTCATAGATTACCTGTTCACTTCCTATCCCTCCCCCCTGTGCATTAGGGATGTCTCATCAGTGGAGCTACTGCAGAAGTACCACCAGGGGATCCGCTCAGAGATTGAGGCCAGGGGAGTCAAATTCAGCGATTGCATGGATCTCGGAAAGGCCCTGCTGACACGCAAGCACCGAGACTCTGCTGAGGTGAGGCTTCAGCAGCAAAGACAGCTTTTTTTCATTCTCAGCTGGGCCTCAAATTGCTGCTTTCATTAGATTTAATTACTTTTCTGGGAGTGATTGTTCTTGTCTGGCACAATGGAACCAATTGGATTGCTACGAAAGAAAAAATTCCACTCATCTTACACTCATCAGGGAGACTATAAAGCAAACACTAATTAGAAATGGAAAAGCCAAAAGAATTTAAATGAGCAATTGACCCCGGCCTGAATTTTGCGTTCCGTTAATTACTTCACAATTCAAATTCTTAGAGGATAATAGCCAGTCTTGGAGCTGAGCTGTTTAATAATGCTGATATGTAACTGCGACTGTGTAACTGCTCATGTCAGATCAAAGAGAAGCTGGTGCAGCTGATGGAGAAACGGAAGGAGATGATGTTCAAGTGGGATGACAGATGGGACTGGCTCAGACTCTGTGAGTAAAGCTACACTTACCTTACTGGCCCTTACTCAAAACTAAAAACAAATCCTGAATATACATTATTCCTTTCACTTTGTTTTCACAAATCCAACTTAAATGCTAAAGGCCACAGAGCAAGACTCACTGATGTGGAGGCTCATATAAGCACAAACCATTGCAGATGAAAGAGTGGCTTTTGTTCGTCAAAGTACTCCAATAAGCATAATTGTTTAGCAAATAGTTAAAAGCAGTCTGAGATTAAAAAAAAGAAGCTATATAATGTATTTCAGACCTTAACCCCTAACCTAACATAACTGAATTCTAATGATAACCATCAAACCAAGTCTTGGCTCTAAAATTGATTGGGTAACCAGCATTTTGTTTGACAAATGGGAGGTGTGTCTCCATAAAGTGTATAAACAGTACAGTTCAAATCATGGCTGATGCCTGATGGTTTCATTTTTAAAATGGTGACACTGCAAGATGAAAACTACATAATTACCCCTGTCACATCTAGTGCTGGAGGTGTGTCAGTTTGCACGGGATGCCTCCGTGGCGGAGGCCTGGCTGATCGCTCAGGAGCCCTACGTGACCAGTAGAGACCTGGGCCACACTGTGGACGAGGTCGAGAAACTCCTCAAGAGGCATGAGGCCTTTGAGAAATCCACTGCCACCTGGGAGGAGCGCTTCTCTGCACTGGAGCGCCTCACGACGGTACGGAGAAATCTTAGTCATTATTTACAATAATTTAATCACAAACACATGAATCATAACACTGTAGCTGCTGGAAAACACAGGATGAACATGTTGGTCTAGGCAGAAAAATATTAATTGGTAAATGTTACGTGAAGGGGTTAATAACAAATTCAACACCTTAACAGTTTTGCCCTATTTCCCCCCTAAGTAGCTTTAAGATTGACAAAAACCTTTTATTCCACCCTGTTTGCTTACTGTTGTTTACACTCAGTGAAATATTTAAGCCCATTTTTTTTTTATTGCTCGCACCATTCAAGCAAAGAGACCTACTGAATGTGTTTAAATTTGTAGATGTCCTGTAGATCAGTTTCACATTTCCCTTCACTAGAATTTAAAATGAAGTTTGATAAATGTTTGGCTGCCCACCAGCTGGTCAATGAATATTAATGGGTTAAAAAAAAAAACAAATGTAAATATTAATGATATCTGAAGATGATAGTGGTAATGTATCCAATTTTATTAACTAAATTAGAGCTAGCAATGGATTGAGTGCTGATTCCACTTTAATGCTGTGTTGCAGCTGGAGCTGTTGGAGCTGAGGAAGCAGCAACAGGAGATGGAGCAGTTCATTAAAGATGAGCAACGCTCTGATAAGGAGAGCAGGTACAAACATGCACAAAAACACACAGGCGTTCAAATGCACAAATACATTGTATGCACAGGCATGCATAGAATGAAACAGAATTATTCGGTGCCAATCATCATGAAAGTCTCTATGAAAACCTAACCAGTATTGTGATTTAGAATTAAAGAGAGGTGGACAAACACATTGTTGGCTGCGGTCTAACCAGCCTTATCCTTTAAACTTCACAAACAAGTCACACACACACGGACTCACCCGCTGCTCTTAAAGGTCTCTAACACAGACCCTATGCTGCCCTCTTTCCTCCAGGCGAGAAGACACTGGCTTTGTAGAAGAATCTTCACAGCTCTACACTATTGAGGAACAAACTCTGGTTAGTAACTGCGCTCACTCTGCTCCTGTCCTCTCTGTTTTATAGTGCTGTGACCTCTGTTTATGCAGCACACTGGAATTTTTGAAAAAAGAAAACCAGCCTCTCTTTTGTGGTGTTTTACTAACTTCTGAATTTAAAAGAGCCTCCTTGACTTTTTTACTCTTAAACAAACCACATTTGTCTGTTGAGAATCTTTTTTGAGCACTTTTAGGAATAAGTAGAGTCAAGGGCACACTCAGCTCCGCCACCTCTCTAAACAAGCAGGCTGATCTCTCTTATAATTTTTCTCCATTCTTATTGTGTTGGTCTCTATTTCCATCTTTTCTCCTCCAGTCTGGTTCTGGTGCAATCGAGCCCAGTTCGGGTCTGCTGGAGGGGGCTGCGGGCGATTCCACAGTGCCCATAGAGTCAGAGATGAGAGAGAGTGGTTCTCTGGAGCTGGAGCCCTCTGTCTCAGTAGTGACCCCGAAAGAACCGGAGAGGGCTGCCACCATGCCCGTGGAGCCCCTCAGAGCCCACACTGTGCTGCTGGAGGGCACGCTGGGCCGCAAACATGACGTGGAGGGCTCAGGAAAGAAGGCTTCAAACAGGTGGATAAGAAAGACTACAGTGCTGTTCACTCCATATTCCATTCCAGGCGTTCATTTGCTTCCATTTATTTCTTTAAGTCTAATTTACTAGCACACTGTGTGACTTGCTTAGACTCACAGAGTGTAGACTTTTTAAATCAATCTGCACCAAAACATCATTACTGTGCAACAAAAAAGTAACAAAAAATGAATGCAGAGTTTTTAGTCTTCCAATGGTGGCCTGGAACGGTAGGAAAAATAACAAGCATATTAAACAGCAAAAAGTAAAGTAGGCCTATACAGGATTTGTATGAAAGGAGCTTAAGCTTAAAACACATTGGTGTAGTCATTTTAAAAGACAGCACTTATTGGCATGTACAAGCACTACATAAATATTTGATAAATGGGTTGTCCTGAAAAATAAAGTAAAAGCTAACTTTTCACTGCTTGCATGCCTACCAGCAGTCAGTTTTTTGATGACTAAATCACTTAAGTCCTCAGTAAAGGACTAAGCCGATTTATGGCCAAAAAATATCACATACAGTATAAAACCTAAATAAGACCTCTGTTAAATAAAGCCCAACTTGGTCAGGAAACAAGACAAGTCCAAATAAAACTCTACAAGCAGCTTGTATTCTAGTCAGATGTGAAACTGAAAAGTGCATGTGAACTGAATTACTTCAGGTATTTTAGATGTGCACAGTTCAACATGGAGCTGATGAAAATCCTGCGATGACATTTTGATATCAGCACATGCAGATACTGTTTGTTCACAGCTGTAAAACAAAGTATCAGTGATTTATGAGTTCAGCAGCAATACCAGAAATCTTAACATCTACTTCTCAATTTAAAAGTTAGTGTAAATAATGATGTAAGTGGGATGAACTCTGTTGTACCCACCTTTTTAAGATGATTAAACATCTGTTTTCAACATAAAAAGTAGCTGTAAGTCAATTTTGTTTATACTCAAAAGCAACCCAAAAAAGTTTTCCCCTACCACATGACTGCTGTCTGACAGAGGCTCAGGCCAGGTTACTTTTGATCAAAGTTGATGAAAATTGATTAAAACTTGCATTTGTTGCGGACCAGTGAGCTACTTCAACTGTTCTCCTTACTTCTATTTAACTGAATTAATTCACTTTGCATTATTGTGAGAAATTAGCCTCCTGAAATGATCAATATTGAAGTCCTCCATTGTCTGCGCCCCCCCCACCCCCGCCTCTCCACTCTCTCCTCACTCTCAGGTCATGGAACAACTTGTACTGTGTGCTGAAGCCAGGTCAGCTCTCAGCCTATAAGGATGCCAAAAGCTTTGGACATGGAACGACGTATCACGGCGAGGACCCCCTGTCCCTCAGTAACGCCAGCTGGGAGATCCTCACCACCTACAAGAAAAAGAAGCATGTCGCCAAATTACAGTGAGAATACATTCTCATCATCTTCAGTTTTTTCAGTTGTCTCACTATTAAAGGAAGAGTTTCACATCTTGGGAAATATGTTCATTTGCTGCTTTCTTGCCAAGAGTTAGAGAGGAAGATTGGCTTCAGTGGGGGGGGGGTGAGACGTCTTGTGCTGTACGATACCGTGATTTGCATTTTTTATTTTTAATTTACTTTACTTTAATCAATGAAGAAACTAATTGGGAGATTAATCGATAAGGAAAATGATTGTTAGTTGCAGCCATAATTTCACTCACTTTGCCATCATTTTCTACTTTAAACTCTTTCAAATATACAGAAACAAGTCAAGGTTAGGCATCTTTTACTTAGATTATTGAAAAATCTGAATGTGGGAATTTTCGTTTTACTCTAATGGTCCAAACCATAAATTCAAACTTCACTCTCTTTTCTCTCTCACAGTCTTGGTGACGGCAGTGAATATCTGTTCCAGTGTAAAGACGAGGTGAGTTTTTAAACAAGTCGATAACAATGAATGATTTTTAACAGCTTTCCATGAAGCACATGATCCCGCATGTAAAGTATTTAATCATGTAATCTTTGACATTATGTAAAGCAGTGGTCAGAGAATATAATACTGCATACAGAACATATATATTTACATTTCAGTGTGACCTCCTTGTCCATGTCTAAATGATTTTTTGAAATTATTTATGTAAGTAACTGACATAAATTAAGTTATTCACATTTCCTTCTGAATTTACCCTACGGGGATCATTAAGTTTTACAAATTAAAATAATTCACAGCAAGGTTGTTTTTATATACATTACCTTGAATTAGCCTTTCAGAAAGTTTCATTGTTAAAAGCTGGACCACCTTTTACTCAAAACGACCAAGAGACAAAAACACACACTGTCCCACTGGAGGTAGACTTCCCTTTGTAAGCTGTGGTGTGTGTGTGTGTGTTTTTGTGTTTAATTTCAGGAGGAGCTCCAGCGTTGGAGCCAGGCCATGGACAAGGCCGTTCAGCCCCTGGCAGCTGAGGAAGCGTCGGGGCCCTCAGGGGCCAAAGCCCACAGCCTGCCCCCTCCCTCCTCCTCAGCTGCCCTCCCTGAGCCCAGCTCTGCCAAGAAAGACAAGGAGAAGAAATTCAGTCGCTTTGCCAAGAAGAAGTGAAAGGAGATGGATGGGCCATCGGGAGGGGGGGTTGCCAAGGCAACCTGGAAAGAGAAAGTAGTATTTGTGTACAATCAATCGGAGCGAGCTTTTTATCACTAGATTTTTTATATTATTTAGCGAGAATTAACATGAATATTGTAGTTTAGGTTAAAGCCATCACTCTTCTGCCTGTATTTAAGTCAGTGTATCATTGCAAAGGTCCACTCTTTTCTTTGTTCTTTTTAACAAATGCCAAATTCAAAGCATCAAATGAAAGCACAGGAATGCTCCTTTCACACTCAACCAAAGAATGTTTGTAAAACTTTTGTTGTGTTACTTTTGCTGCAATTTTAGCTTTAGTGAGGCATGCTTTGATACAGCTATGTACGATATGAAGGCCTGTAACGAACGTAGGGTGAGTCAAGAGTACTGAAGCGTACTTTTATTAATCTGCCTTATAAAATGGTTGTGAACTGTAATACTGTGCTGTTTGAATTTGGAGCACTAAATGCTACTTAAAGGAATTAAGAGTGAATTTTAACGGGCTTTAAAATGCTTTGTAAATGCGGTGTAAAGACTTGGTGATGATCAAACCGTAGCGCAGTGCTGTACGGTGCACATACACACCAAGTTTAATTGCAGGTATGCAAACTAAATGCTCTATGCACTGTGAAGGGTTTGACTGTTGAGATTTTTAAATTGGTACGATCTGACGACATACGAGCTTGTCATGTGACACCACAATCAGTCCGTTTTGAATATAGACTATATTCTCAACTGAGCTGTGGCAGTAGTTATTTCTGTGAACTTGAAACATATTCAACACTTGTGTATTGAACCCTAAATTTCATATCTATTCATTAACATATATACATAGACAGTATATATATCTACAGATGCATGAAGTATGTTTTACGTTAGTTTGATATGGTGCTATTGTGATATTTTTGAACCTTCAATCAAGATCAACTTGACCTGCCTTACTTGTCTTCAACTTTGGCTTGTAGTAACACACAGGAAAATGTACTCTGTTGGTATAAACAATATCTGAGGGGTGTTTCATAAAGTTGGCTCAGAAAAGAAGGTCTTTTTTTGGAAAGCCTGGCTTCAAATGAGCAGAACAAACTCCACTAGGATTAATCTGTTTTTCCTAAAGTCAAGTCAATCATGGCTTTAAAACAACAACCAGAAACATCAAGCACTGATCACATCAGTTCACAAGAATGAAAATGGGCATGTGAAGACAAAACTGTGATGTTTGCAGCCACAGAGCAGCACATATTTAAATAATACAGAGAGTAAAATATCACAGCAAAAACTAACAAAACTACCATCAAGGAGACAGAAAACAACTTTTAGCGTAATGTTGTGAGTCAGTGCTATCTGTGCTAAAAAATAATGTAGATTGACAAGATGCAATACCATTAAATTTAAAAAAATCTGGTCATTTATTTTTTGCAGGAAATTTAGGTAATTGGCATCCTTTAGAAAAACGAAAGCTCTAATCCTGACGTAAAGTTAAGCCTGAAAAGATGAGTTTCCATGGTAACTCAGGCAAGACTTGGATGACCGTGGATGCATGACTTAGCAGACCAATCCGACATGAGCCCAGCGGCCCAAAGACTCAAAGCCTTTTTGAAGTCAATCAACAACTACTAAAAGATGCAAAAATGATCACAAATGGCCACAAAACAACTACAGAGAGAAACACAACGACAACAACAGGAAGCAAAAAAAACACAAATTGTCTACAGAGACACAAAACAACTACAAAGAGATGCAAAATGTCAATTCAGTGACACAAAAAGACTTCACATGACTTGGCAAAATTAGTTTTGTCTCTTTCAGTCTAAGGGTCTTGCTCCAGTGTAGGAAAGGTGGGGGCTTATTTACATGTCTGTGCCCAGAGGCCTGTTTTTTATTTATCCAAGCTTATTTAAACCCCCTTTGTGAAAAGATGAGCCCTACTGGCCTTGTTTACCTGGCAATCTTTATAAAACACCCCTCTGGTTTCACAAGCTAGATGTTTATTTACCAGAAAACCTATCTGCTATCATTTGTATCTACAGAAAAGAAAAACCCTGGACCACTATTACATTTTTTACCGTACCAACCAAAGTCTAAGACAAGCTGTGGGTCAGATGAATCTTAACCGCTTTTCCAAACCACACGACAGGACCAGGTATTCTCTTTATCTAAGGCGAAGATCACACAGTCGCAGTATGGAGCTGAGGGAATGTGTCTTTACTCTGAATGTAAAGGAAGAAGTAATAAGGAAGAGTGAGAATTTGGTACATTTAAGAGTATAGAACAATAAAGCCATTATAGAATAATACATTTTAATCGATATATGCATACAGGAAATATAGAGTATGTACAGTATATGAAATTTCATTTATAAGTGTTAATTTGTCACCAGGATGGTGGCTCTCACACACTTTCACACTGCCGTCTTGCCTTGTACAGCGGGCTCTGTCCCTGAACTACGCTCTAACTCAAGTGACCTCATTGAAATGATGGAAGTCAGGTGTAGAAAGATTGACGAGACTGTTCAGCTCGAGAGTTTTCCAGGAAATGTGGTAGCATCATAATGATCTCTCTCTGGGTTATTTACATTTACGAAGGAACAAAAGAGTTATTAAATCTATTATCTTCTCATGGCCGTCACAAACAAGTAATACAGATGTTTTTGTGAGCAGAGGGCCAGCAGAGCATTATGTCTGTGCTAAAAGTAGTCAAATGTTTCTCTCATAAACACACCTTGAAATGGTTTGGGAAACTTGCGTCACATGTATTCAGTCTTGGTTTTTAATCGGTCACTATATCTGTGGTATCTCAGACTCTGACACTTCCTATTCTCTCACCTCCATCCACTTAGTTTATTCCTCCTCCTTCCTTACCTGCCTTTTTTCTGTTCAGTGGTTTTTAATCTGCATTTTGTACTCTCTAGCTATGTAAAATATCCAAAAATGTTGACAGGAAATATCAAATACATTTTGAGAGAATAAAGTTTAAAATAAACTCCTGAAACTATCCAGTTTGGGTTTATTTATTGACCTCTTCCTTTGTTAAATTTTGAAATTCATGGCCACAGTTGTATCTTTGTCGATTTTTAATGAAAACCAATTTAATTCTATTTGTTAATACATTAAAAAGGTGCAATAACATGCATTTGAGAATTGTTTTATTGAGTACAAACAATTTAACAGAGGCAGGCATGAAACAAAAGGCATTTTTACTTTGTTGAACAGTCATCCGTTCACTGAGCTAATTTTAGATAAGACCAGCTGCATATGAAAATATTCAAAATAGACAAAACTGTTGTATTTACATTCCAGTGGCTGTTGGTAAAACAATGAATAAACAGCCTCAAGACAGCGAGGCAACCTTAGGCTAGACTAATTAGATCTCAGCTGACAAGTAACAGGCTGAGGATGATCACTTATAGCAATACAAAGCCCTGAATAACAGCTCATTTCAATCTTTACAAACTCAATAGGTGTACGCCTGCAGCAGAGCATACAAATTATAATTCTTCTTCAAAACAAATAAGCCAGAAGATGCATACCAGAGATATTTTCAGCATATTGTATTACTTTATCATTAGCCAATTTCCCACAGTGAGGCCTTAACAGAGCCTGCCAGGACTTATTCTGCTTCTACATGTGCCCCTTAAACAACATTCATTTACATGTATATTTTTGCGTCTCGCTGCCAGCAGTAATTTTTCAGCCTGGCTGCAGCTTTGACAAAACAAATTATGCTTGCCATCATCAGATATTATCATTTTTACAGTGCCTCTGCTCTGAAAACTGGCTATTTACAGAACAGGTGCAAGAGGAGCTGTTTGTGATACAGTGGCTGTTACAACACAGCCATGGACCATCCACAATGACTTGACGGGGTTCCTGCACATTCTCCCGTTTATAAATTCCACTGTTTTCCAGCCTCATTTCTTTTAATCTTTTTAATTTTAGGTCAGTATAACAAAACGGCTGCATATGCCATGATGACAATGACCTAGTGAGCTAATATGAGAGATGATAGTGCATTAAATCTAACAATGCACAGCCATGTGTTTCAAGACTGAACATTTGTTTTCATACTTTTACAGTCAATTATTAAACTTGCGGAAACTAATTTTCCACACATTACCGGGCTCATGTAGGAACCCTGCCTAGGCTGTTAGTCTCCTCTTGGGTGCTATAAATCTCTATTAACCAGGAGGCGACGAAGAAAGAAGAATGAAATTAGATTAACAGAATGACTATAGGCAATTAATAAACAGCTACAGTATGTTTCGGTATTTACATCAACACGGCGGTCAGAGTGAAAAACCTCAAGTCACACAAAATATGAAGTACAGCAGTTGATCCTCTGATGAAAAATTATTCAGCCACTGTTACGTTTCCCATATTCAGCGTTGTTATAAAGTGAACTAGATGCTTTAGAGGAGGTTATGATTAACATTCCTCATGATGCTTACTGACCCTCCTTCACATTTGAAGGAAAAGTGATTGCTGTACATAAAATTTCTTAACACCAGGTCAGCGCCTTATAATGTTCTTACAAACAGTTACAATAACCTTGACTTCTAATCAGTCAGAAATTTTGAAAATAGCATTAAATTGCTCTCATTCAGGGGCAGATGCTTTGAATTCCAGCAGTAAAGGATTTGTCATGACTCATTCCAAAGCACAACCTTTGATATTTTTTGAAATAGATTTTACATCTGAAATGGCATAAATGACATGGGAACAAAGTGTTAAAAAAACGACAACTTTATTCACAAGTCATTTCTGCTTCATAAAGAATAATTAAATAAGCATATCATCTCAAAATAATACACGATACAATTAACATTATTACACATTGAACCAATGAGGTTTTGAAAAACAACACATTTGTTTCAGAGTGAGGACTTTGTTTTATGATTATACTAGATGCAGCACTATCAAGACAGGACCAACAGGGGAATGATACATAAATTATTGGTGTGCTGTATATCACTAAAAGACAGCTTATGACCATGGATCATTGACCTCATCCATATATACCAGAGATGCACACACACACAAACAGAGACAGTTCATAGTTCTTGACTTTAAGAGAGAAAGGCCAACAGGGAAAAGAAAAGCAGCTGACCCGTGCTACTTCCCTTCCTGTGATTGCTGTGATGTGATACAACAGGTCTGGTGAGTATTTGGTATCAAACAGCAGTGATAGGCAGTCAGTGACTTGCTCTTTGGTGCAGTTTCTGATGCCCACACTGCTTCCCCAAGTCCAGCATGACTATGAATACACACGTTTAAGGGTTTGTCGTGGTGGCCAATTTATACAATGTAGATATGTTTGTGTATTCTATTTACATCTTAGTGCAGTAAAGGCAGGCACACTGCTGACAAAAATGTCCTCCCAGAGTGAATTTCTTTGTGTGTGTGTGTGTGTGTGTGTGTGTGTGTGTGTGTGTGTGTCGACAGAGGCTCAAGGTTGATGGATAAAATTGGCAGAAGCATAGTTCCTTGTCTACTTGATGAGCTTGTTGGCTCTCTGGTTGGCTTCATCAATGCGAAGGTGGTTCATGTCCGCCTGAAAGAAAAAGACGGAACAGGTGAAAAGGGGCAGTTATGCAAACATCCACCCTGTTTCCTTTTATTTAGCAATTCACTATTCACTTCAAACGATTTTAAAAACAAAAAAAAGGTTCTCCGTGGGGTGTTTGACCTCTAGTGATGAGTGACGTGATACACAGTCCTGCCAATGGTTTGACAGTGTTCCACTGATCTACAGGTGGAGGTATGCCAAAATACGCGGCAGTACGCCAACAAAAGGTGGGGAAGAAGAAGACTGCTACTCAGTAAACATGGAGGTAATCAAGGCAGGATTCAAAACCTTAAGAAAAATTAGCTCTCTTTTATGAGGAAGGAAACCGAATTGCCACCTTTGTTAGACCGTAATGTAACACAACTTTTGTTTGTTGACAAGTTAATTCCACAGAGCACCTTTAACTCCAATGCATTTACTTATTAAACCCAATTACCCAAAACCTACTCCTTTAAAAAGGTGGCCTTTGGAGTTTTCTTGTCTCTTGTGACCTGAAAAGGTCTGTTTACATTCACACTGTAATTCAATGTGTGTGTCCTTGAGGCCTAACAAACATTTTGAATGAATGTCCTTCCTCATAAAGCATTTGCAAAACTGGTTTTAAAAAGTATTTTAAATCATCCATCCATGTTTGTTTGCTGGCAGTCGTCTTCTTTCCGGGTTACTGCCATCAACTGTCAGTCAGTGAAACAGTGTAATTTCACAACACAATGCACATTATATAAACAAAGCGGGAACCCACTTGTAAAAACATTGCCAAAAGTGGTACTCCAAAGAGTACCTTTAATCATCAAGCTTGATGTGATGAATAGCAGAGAAAACAATATTATGTATTTCATGAGTGAAGCTGTTTTTCAAACACAACTCAGGTAATCCTCCTTAGTCCCTAAAGGGAGTAAATGTTCTACTAATTCTGACTGGGAGCTTCAGCAAATTACTGTGAAACGACTGAAATGAATCTCAGACTCTTACCTTCTCAGTGATGTGGTCGATCTGTTTGTTTTGCTTGTCTATCTCACTGCCCATGTCCATAGCCATATTTTTCAGGTTGCCAATAATGCTGCCGACTGCATCCAGATTCTCTTCCATCTCATCCTCCCGTGCATCGTTGGTTATCCTGTACCACAGTCACACAATAAGTTTTTCGTTGACAAATGGTCTTTTAAATGTGTCTCAATCTGTCACATGTGACTCGTGCTTCTGACAAAACCACAGTAAAAGAAAGATAGGAAGCAAAATGAGCAGGACCCAACCTCTTGATGTACGGGCCTGAAGGTGCTGAGGCGTTCGCCTGGGCAGCCTGGCCGTTGCGAACACCCGATGGCTGCCTTGAAACTACTTTTGAGCCACTGCTGTCACCTTCGCCTTCTCCTCCTCCTCCTCCTCCCCCAATACCCCAGGTACGCTTGTAACGTGAGTCGTGTTCAATAGATGTCACCCTGAGGGAACAAACCAGAAAATCCAGATGTGTGACAATAAAAACTAAACTAGAAGACTTTACTTACTTACTTTACTTTTAATATAAAATCAGCTAAAGTGAACTATGAATAAAAGCGTCAAAAAGAGAAGTATAAGACTACGTGTCCACCATTACTATAGTCACAGATGTCCATTAATCATAATATTAAAAAAAGATTCCCTACCTTATCTTTTGGTAATCATCAAAGTATCCTCTTCTCCAATGTGAAAGCATTTTGGGAAGATTTGTTTTTCATGTTTAGAACCAGATATGGGATTATTATGCACACACACTGACACTGCATATCGATATGGTTTGATGGAGAGAGTTTTGAGTTTGCTCACCACGGAGCACTGCACCTGTCACGTCAAGAAATTGGTAGGAACACTGTTCACGTTCCTTATCTATTCATAAACCATTAGGGGTTTTCATGAATTGTATCAGCAATCTTTTGAGCAATAAATACACATTTGATAAGCAACTCTGTATTTTTTTTCTCCCCATGTCACGTTCTGCTACTACCAGCCACATGTGGCTGCAGTTCATGCTGCGTTAATGTGAAATCACCCTGATGGATCGCAGTATCATCATGGAAGCGTTCAACCCCATGATAATAGAGCTGAGGTGAAGTAGAAGGTGTTTTTCCTAGTTCCCATTTCAAATTTGTCTTCATTTTCTTTAAATCCTTAATGTTATTGAAGATAGAAATATGGCACTCTCCCAGATAGTGGAACAATCATAGGTCGATAGTATGACCACCAGTTTTAATTATTTCAGCTTTGTTTCTGAGAAATCCTGCATTGTTCTGTCAGTCTGCCGTGGCAGACAGCTTGAAATACGGCAGTACCCTTCAGCATAGCTGTTGTTATCGAGAAAAAAAACAGGCAGAGGTGGGAATCAGAGCTGTGGTAAATTAAAGAGCTTCTATGTTGCAGTTAGGAACAAAACACAGCACAAGAGTTGCTGAAGTCTTCCAGAACTAACTCAGAATCCACAAGTGGATTGATTTCAGCTAGAGATTATATTATTAGTTTTCTCAGCACTGTAATCTTTAGCATCTGGCAGCTGTTAGCAGTGCCCCTAAAAGAATTCTAAGCTCGGTAGGTGTATGTTCCTTCCAAAAATGCTCCTTGGGAGTTAAAGTTAACTTCTTACCTTACTTTTTATATAAACACAAGCCTTCAACTTTTTTATACAAAAAAATCAGATAGATTGTACCACAGCTGTTCATCTTTTGGCAAAGCCATAGAAAATGTTCCAAATGTTAGTCACCTAACATTGCCCATGGATTAAAACTTAAGTTATGACAACTCCTCCTTTGCAACACAATACATAATAAAAAAAAATAAACAAATCAAAGTGAAATATACTGAGAATCAGTTGTTTACACAGCTTCTTTGCTTGCTATTAATACCATTGGAAAGTTTGGTCACAACTATTTGTCAAAAATCAGCCACATACTTAAATAATCAAGAACAGAGCACACAATAAAGTTGAGAAAAGCGTGATCTCATAACTGGCAATAAACAGTGGTGTGCATCCAAAAAAACCACAACAGCGATTTGGAGGCTTCAGCAGCTCTGAGTGTACAGTGTACCTGTCACAGGGGCAGACACAGAGGCCGCAACACTTGGAGAGATCGGTGAGGTTTTTCTCAGCCTGTCGCATGTCCTGGTTGATCTGGTCCATGCCCTCATCCACACGCCTCAGCTGCTCTGAAACACAAAGACAGGCACACACACCAAGTCAGACTCTCCTTTTTTTTTTGTATCTAGGTAAATTTTATACACTAGGAATAGATCTTATCGTTTTGTTTATAGCCTTTATTTATATTTTTAGAATATATTAGATTAATCTTAATGATCCCTTTGAGGATTGTTAAATTGGGTCAATAACTGGGTCATTGCAGCAGGAAAAACATAGGATACAGATAACAAAAAAAAACATAATCCAGGTAGAAAAAGAAATCATTACAAATGC
The DNA here is from genome assembly GCF_002260705.1 of Seriola dumerili. Classification (NCBI taxonomy): domain Eukaryota; kingdom Metazoa; phylum Chordata; class Actinopteri; order Carangiformes; family Carangidae; genus Seriola; species Seriola dumerili. The sequence continues at coordinate 5,439,748 of NW_019174404.1, forward strand.
ACATTTTTAAGCAGGGAACACATGCATTGGATACCAGCATAGAAGTTAAAGACAAAAATCAATTTAAAAAAAAGATAGAACAAATATAGTCCAGTGACTCATGACGGCTCAACTCAGGTTGTCCACTAATTAGAAGTCTGGTGGTTCGATCCCCGGCTCCTCAAAGTGGCATGTCAGAGTATTATTGGGCAAAATACTGAACCCCACATTGCCCCTGATGGCTGTTCCATCAGTGTATGAGATGTATGAATGTATGAAACAAACAAAAACTTTAAACTAATATTAATATTTTTTTTTTTACCAATAAAAGTCTATGATCATTATGGTCAATACTGATGCACTCAAAAGCAGATATTTTTAAATTTAATTTCAGTACCACCATGAGTCTATTTTTCTTCATGGTTGTGTTGCCGTTTTACTGTAACTGTGATGCTTGTTGAAAAGTGTGTAAAAACAGCTTCATTAGCACCTCGCCAGTTTCACCACTTAACACTACGCTATTATTCAGTGTCTGCATTCACACAGAGAGGTTAACACAAATTAATGCAGCTCTAAGTTAGAAAGTACATAACATCTCATTCTCAAACATCTTGGTTATTTCAATTTTTCTATAGAAGGGACATCATTGAGCGCTTTCCTATGCAATCATTTAGAGTGCCATAGCATTACCATGTCATTACTCACTTACAATGATTTCCTTTCAAAATGAATAAAGAACATCCAAAAATGACTGAGTGATTCTTTAAACTTAGCCATTATCAGTTCACCGAGTGTGTTGAGAATGCCTCAAACAAAAGGCAACAAAAAATAAAAGAAAAAAACAGAAAAGAAAAATTGAAGAGATGGAAGCATCTGCATCAAAACTAGCAGTGTTCATGTTGTATATCTACCTCCTTGCTCTTCCAACATCACCATGGTGTTGGTGCCGGTCTGTTTGCTCTGAAAACATAAAATTCACACAAGTTCAGAACCAATGAAAAGACTAGAGATAGTTTTATGAATCATGAGAGATAGCAATGATCAGAGTTGGATACATTTCAGGATGAATTAGGACATTGGCCTTGTTCTGAATTTAAAAATTGTTAAGTTTATCATTTATAAACAAAGTAACTTTTTCCTTGTAAAACTATAACTTGTCTTGTTATCCCAATAATATAAAAATCTTCTCTAATATGATATCAAGCATTCAAAAGACTCAGAGCTAGAACATTAATCAGTCATTGATAGAAAACTTTCCTGATCCCAACATAGATGGGAGCCAGTGATAAACCAACACAGACACTTTCTGATCATTAAAACAGGGCTACATTGGACATGGTATTGTGCTTTGTGTCAATAAGAGAAAAAAACGTCTCACCTCCTCTGCCATCTGCAGCATCCTCCGTGTGCTTTCCAGTGACTGTGGGCGAAAACACAGGATGTGTTGGAGAATAATGAGAAGTGTGGAAAAGCTGACTGTAAACTGAATGAGGAAGAAATACTGAACGAGATAAACAAAAATTGATTTGGAGTGCAGTCATCCCTCAGAACTGCCTTAATGTACCTTGCAAATAAAATGAAAATGGACACACATATTTGTTTTTTGGGACAGCATTTTGGTAACTTGTATTCCAACAGGAGATTGTTGGTTCGAAATAAATCTGACTACACCAGTTCATATTGTTGGGAAAGATGGACCAGATGTCAAACCCAGACAGGGTTTTAAATCTATCCGGCTTCTGTTTAGATTTGTTTGGAATTTCTTAGTCTAATTAATTCAAGCAAACCAGTTGATTGGTGTGAATGGGGCCATAAGAGACTGAGAGGACAGAACAGAAAAGAACCGAACAACAGACAGGAATTAAAAAGGAGACGCAAGGAAGAGAACAAGATAAGAGAGATAAAAGAAATAGAAAGATGCATGTGATAAGAAAATATGTGCGAAGCTATACCATTAATATTCATTAAGATATGAAAGTACACGGCAACAAATCTATAAAACCAGCTCTACACTGTGAGAATCTAAGATTATATATTTATGTTATTGTGAATAATTCAGGTTACATGTATTTCCTGAGCTTATTAGGACTGCAACTGATTATTATTTTAGTTATTGATTAATCTACCAATTATATGTCTAGTGTTCTAGCAGGGAATGTTTGGCATTTTGTTTTAAAATGGCTTCAATGATTAACTAATTATTAAAATAGTTGAATTTTTTTTTCTGACAAACGACTAATTGTTTCAGCTCTAAAGCTTGTATGACTGTTCATTTACTTGGACTGAGGAGAATCCTTGGAGAACATGGACTTGGGACACCAGCTGCAGTGTTGCTGTGTCTAAACCCTCTCTGATCAGATGACTTGGGTAAGGCCGACACTAAAGTTAACAATCTACAGTAAGATGTAGACAAAAACGCACATGCATACACGCAGACAAAAAGTGCTGACGGCAAACTGGAATGCAGTCAGTTCAGGTGAGCTACGCCTTTGTGTCTCTATTAATAGCAAGTGCTTTACAGAGCATCCAAAGGAGCGAGGCACAGAAGCAACTCAGGGCATGACTCCATTGTTACCATCACTAATGAACTGTTAACAAGAGAGAGTGGGGACCAGATTTCTCTTTCTCTCTGTGTTACGTTTGCTCTGAATACATTAATCAGTGAGTTGAGAAACAGACAAACATAAAATTGGCGAGAGGAATATGTTGAGCTCAGCCAGGTTTCTGCTGGCTTAGCCAGAACATCACTTGGGTGGATAAACATTACATTATGTCTCCTAAAATCCTTGAACTTGGCTAATTAAACCCGAAATCATTGCCTTAGCCAATTCCTCCAGATTGGGGTTTTGTGACAAATCTTTGAGATACAGGCAATTGCGTGGTATTTTTATCATTTGTTTGGGATGGCTTAAATGTAAGTACAGGATGGCTCAAATGGAAGCTGCCATGTATCAGGATGATTAGGAAGTATCACACAAACATGACTTTAAATAACTCTGACACAACGCTGAAGAACGTGTAAGCCAGTTTTAACTACTGGACATGCATAAACAGCCTTAAAATTATCAGACAGCTCTTGCTAGACTTCCAAAAGACAGTCTACATAGCCAGCCATGATCTCAGTTTTTCATGAGTGGTTACCCAAAGTGGTAAGTAGTATTAGCAGAAGGACCCTCCCATGCTCTGTCCGCTTTATGCTGTCCTTAGTCAACCAGGCAGCAGCAGAAGGAAGAAAGAGATATAGAGAAAAAACACAGGTTAAGTAAGAAAGCACACAAAGCGAAAAAACACAGTTAAAGAAAAAAAAGAGGAAAAACCCCACAGACAATTAATACAGTCAGAATTACAGGATGGTGAAGTGCACTGCTACAAGCCCAGTTAGAGTAAGTTCATTTGCCTCCATTTGAATCAAATGGCTGATCATATGATGCCCTGGAGTGCCGATTAAACAATTATCTCCTAGATAATAAACGCATAGATATAGCTGACAACATTCAAACTGTCAAAACCACAAAGGGGTAAGGGAGCTATCAGGCTAAATTAGGCGTTAAGCCTCACACACTTCCTAGCAATGCCTGGCTTAATAATCAGCTGTGAATGCAATGGATCTAATTACCCACCCTCTGCTCTTTCGATGCAATATTGCAGCAGCCCCCCAGATTACATGTGTATTTTGTCCAACTGATGCTTTATCATCAGAGCCAAAATTTGCTTTCTTCAACATGGCTATGGTTATAATGATTATTTCATCATGATAATGAAAAATCAATCAATCAATTATTCTGGGCATGGCTAAAAATAAACACTAAAGGAATAGTTAGCATTTTAGAAAATACGCTTAGCTACTTTCTTTTCTATGTTTAATATGAAGCTACAGCCAGCAGGTGATGGGCTTAGCTTCTATTTTTAGACATTCTCAACAAATGGGATAGAGCGTGTTAATTAGTGAGCTTTAGAGGCATGAGGTAGGCAGTTTTTTTTTGTTACCTTTCAACAGAGATGGACTAGCAGTTTCCCCTACTTTCAGTATCTATGCTAAGCTAACTGTCTCCACAATGTCAAACTATTCTTTTAATGCTTTGTAATATCAGTTCTGGCTGCAATCCGTTTTCTTTCATTTTCATCTGAACTGTGGTTCTGTATCTGAGATGCATCTGAAACAGTTTGTGGATAATTAGCATTATATAGATACTCCAGCCCAATCTTCCTTCCTGTGTCAAATACTGATTACCTGCTGGTTTAAAAAGGTGTCTGGTAAAAGGTAGCAGTTTCACCCTCCACAGAGAACAGCGGCTGTGGTCAGGTTAAACATGGTTACAATGAATTCTAGTGGTGACAAGTTTTCACAGCAGGGATAAAAAAAAGAAAAAAAAAGAAAAAAAAAAAAGGGTAACAATTTATTTTAGCAAGCTATAATTTTTGAATAATTTCCTAGGACATCTCTTTGAAAGAACTATGTAATTTGGTACTAAAACCTGGAAAAATAGTTGAGTGAAAAAGAGGCTCTGTATTCGTTTGTGTGACTCTGTACCTCGTCAGTCACTTGGTTGGCCCTCATGGTCATCTGTTCCACAGTCATGTCTTCCATGTTGCTACTGTCTTGTTTGGAGGCTCCTCCTGTGGCACCGAGCTCAATATTTTGCGGCCTGAAAGAGAGGCAGAGTTCAAAGGTTACTCTGTAACATCACATCAGAGGGCATCAACTGTCATACAGCTCCTTGACTCAAACAAATGAGACATGGCTTTACTTTAGCTCGCTATAAAAGATATTCTATGACTACACAAGACCAAAAGCAAATGAATAATAAATAAGGATTAGATGCAGGGAATGCAGTAAAGAAAAGAGAAATCATAATGAAAATATGTAAGATATGTATGCAATGGTATGCATCATATAATATCAATTATACTAAACAGTGCTAAGAGTGTTCATGGTTATAGGTGATATGGTACAGTACAGTACGTGAGAAATGACCATTATGCATTGGGGCTCAGAAACTGCCAAATTGGCTGAGACTGCAGTCATTGTGGCAGGCAGCATTGTGAAACCGAATGCCTGTAGGTACTCAAAGCACTCCTTCAAACATCCAACCATCTCAGCTGAAGACTAAGATGGTTGCTGAGGGTGCCTCTTAGGCCATTCATCTCCTTGTGGAGGGGGTTGAAATGGGTTTACCAGTGTGTTTGTGATTTTGGACCTTGTCCTCCCCTCAACCTCCTCTTCACACTCTACAACAGAGCCTGCCGATCTGACCAGTTTATTGAGTCTGTGTGCATCACCAGCCAAATTACCACCTCCCCAAAAAATAACAGCAAAGAAGAGTGCACTGGCTACGACTGTTACATACAGCATGCAAAGCAGCCTGTTGTACACATTGAATGACCCGAGCCTCCTAGAGAAGTAGTCTGCTCTGTCCCTTCCTATAGAGGGCATCACCATTGTCTGACTCAATCACAATTAACTGAAAATTAATTAAGTCTGACCACTTTCTCAAGGATAATACCGATGTTGATATTTAAGTACAGCCATATTTGTTTTTCAACATAAACACAAAAAATATTAAAGAGGACTGAACATTACCTCATACATGAAGTTTGTTTAGCATTTTTTACCTCAGTTTCTTACATTACATGTATTGACTGACAAATATTCCAATACCAATATATCCGTGATAAGATAACATTTGCAGATGGATTAAATGGACCGATTTATTGGCAGATTCCAATTTTTTTTAAAAAGGTAGGACTAGTTTTTTAAAATTTATTTATAGCTAGGAATAGACATTATCCAAGTAAGAGCACCAAATGCTGGTGACAGCTTCTGAATATGGTATAGGAAAACCATTAAGCCAAAGTAAGCCAAATTACTGACTTTGATTCGGAAAAAATAACCAATACACAGCGAATAAAAACGTTGATGTCTGTCCTGATGTTACCTTTTAAGTGATGTACATCCAAAGCAGTGTTACCTTAATGACGTACATCAAAAAGTTTTGGTTTGTAAAACACAGTAAAAATAAGGCAGAACCTACAAAGCCTTACAGTTACTTAGAATTTCGGGTTATGGGAGCTCCAGCTCAAGAGTTATTAAGTTTTCATAGTGGAAAAAACCCTAATATCTCCTGGCAAAGCAAGTCAGGGTTCAGTTCTGTATACCATTTGTAATCTTAAATATGGAGGAGCACATTCAGGGACCAAGCATTAACTGCATGTTAACAGCAACATATATTCATGTCACATATGGAGAGGGAAGAAGAAGATGCAAAACTTTAACAAATTAGGCTCTACTCCTTCCCCTGAATGAGTGTTAGTGAATGACTGAACACATACAGCAGGCTTGCTGATAAAGGAAACAAAAATCTGTTTCAATGATGAAGCAAAACTATCTGTTTGGGAGCCTACAGCAGTTCCTCATTGATGTAAAGCTTAGTGAGCAGTGTGGTAGAATCATATATGCCATCAATGAGGGAACTGAGATAAGGAGGCTGCGATAGGGAAATCAGAAGCATGAGACGGAATGCATATAACTGGCAGAAATACGTAAGTTACTGAGGTTTAGTACAATACTAAGACTAGATGAGAAGTCAGATAAAATTAGGTATTAAAAAACCATTTAGAAAGTAAAGCAAGATATCATTACGGGTTAAGGGGAAAAGACACCTAGGTCTAGTGTCCACAGATAGTATGATTTCCCTGATCACATCAAGACATACTGAGCTTAAAGCACACTCTGCATTCAGATCAACATTTAGATTTCATGATCTTGCACAATATGTACAGCAGTGCGGTCATGAAGTAAGGAAGTGTCGATGAGAAGCTTTTACTTTGAACCAGCAGCAAAGTGTGTGATCATGGTTGACTGCTAAAGACCACTTGTTGTGAAACAGGACATTTTTCAATGCTTTCAAATAAATTTTAAACACTGCAAAGGAGGAATGGGCTTCAGAGCTCAGATAAACAGAAGAGAACAAGAATTAATGCAACTGTTTGTTAGATGAAGGTAAGAACAGGACTGTTTGAGTATGGTAAAAGGGTACAGCAACCCATACAGTACTTTGCAAGGAAAACATAGTTGTAAAAAAATTACAGAATGGTTTCCAAATACATATATACAATGACAACATCAGGAACTTGAGTAATAGGTGTGGTTTTGTTTAGTTTTTCTAGGTAATCCATTCGGAGACACATACAGTATGTAATTTATAATTCTGATCAGATGAGCCAGGCTACCTTGCGATATGGTTTAGCAGGTATAAATCCAATCCATTTAACCTGACCTCGACCTTTATGCAGTCAAGGATCTCAAGAAGCACTGAAATTATTGGTAATAGCAGCTTCAGACAGGCTTTGGTGGACATGGCAACATATTATCAAGATAGGCATAAGCAAAGAATTAGGTTGTTTTTTGTGTTGCAGAAAGACTGCACTGTCAAGGACAGAGGCAGTTGACTATAAACACAAAGCTCTGTCTGTATTCAACGTCTAAGATTTTAAAATTCTGACAGATAGAGCGATGCCAACATTCAGGAAACCCTGCTCATTTCCCTTTTCTTTTTCGTCCTCTCCTGTCTTCCTTTCCTTCAAAGTTCAAGCGCCATTTTCCTGTTTTGCAAATAACCCCTGAACTTCAAGTTCCCTTTCAAACCTACAGGAACTAAACATTCTGAGACAAAAAAAAACATGGATAGTCTACTTGGCAGACAGATTAGAGGATTTAATGCTGTTGACTCTGCATTTTTTTTTGGACAAGAGGGCACTTGGTTCACTCAAGCTTGACTGCTTTTTCTAACTGATTATTGGACTTGGCAAGACACTGACGTGAGTTTACAAATGTAACATTGAAGGCAGACTGACTCACACATGTTGTGCTCTTTTGAAATGCCAAGCCACACAGGAGATGAACATGTCAACACTAAAAGATCAATGTTATATGTGCCAGTAAAGCAGGTGTGGTATAGCTGGGTATTGATTTATCCTTATGATTAAGTGATGAGAAGACTACACCAAAAGCCAAAAACATTGACACCACGCTACATGTGTTCACGGCCACAAGATTAATTTAGCAAGCCTAAAAGACATACCCATTCATGTTGTAGTTTCTTCACAGCACCAACAGCAAGTGGCAAAAACAATAACTCCTACAGGGAAACACATTTCTGGTTCTTCTACCCAAACCTGTTCCTCCAGATCTGAGAGCCACACACACTGACGTCCTTTCTTATCCCATCATGCTTTATTTTTTCTTTTACATACAACCATGAAGGCTGTAGTTTTTCAACAGTTTTTCCTACAGTGTTGTACTCAGTGACGACAACACATTTATTCTGGTTAGTTGTGAAGTGTTTTGGACAGGGTGGTTGACTGATAATGCTGACCTAAGGGCATAAACAAAGAACACCCATGACATTATGCTGTACAGAAAAAACCTAAACCGTGAGCTTTTATTTCTTGCAGAGCATGATTTATAGAGGACAACAACAAGTGTAAGCATTTTTCACACCAGTTGCCAATCGAAATTGAAGACTCATGGAAAAGTATAGGACACGTTGTTAATCATTTCCGTTTGTTGAATTTAAATAGGCGCTATGCTTCCACATACCTGACCTTGAGTATCTCATAAACAGTGGAGTAAAGTTAAGTGCTGAGCAACTATTTAACATGGGTCACTTGACAAACAGGTGAGTTTAGCCTAAATGAGAAACACGAACCATAAGCATAAAAAGAGCAGTCCTCCACACCCAATACACCGAAGTTGTGGCAGTAAAATCCCAAAACACTACTTTCAAACAAAATGAAAGAGTTGAAAAGAGAGGGACAACAGAGTCCAAAAGTCTCCCAAAGCAGATTAGAGTTTTCTTACATTGTCTGAAAAGTTGCTCTAGTTTCGTGAACAGGGCAGGATCCGGGAGCAACTCGTTAACCTAGCTAATGTATTGCTAGCTTGGTAGTTAGCTAGTTCCGCTTTCCAGTCAGCTGCCTAATAACGCCACGACTGAAAACAACTAACTACTAGAGTGGAAAAGGAACAGAGATATTTATGTAGGGAGTCAGTACTTACAGTTAACCCTCCTTGTTTTAGAAAATTAACTTGCAACTCCTCCTCTTTCACGGTATGTGAACTTGGCATCCGGTAACTTCTGGATTCCTTCAGTGGTTCCACCGTCCGAAGTGTGTCGGTTGGTGCATTTACGTGCTGTCGGAAATATTGCGATTCCAACGCCAAGATAAAGTAAGCTAGTCGGAAGTGTTCGGACGCTCAAATAAAAGTTGCGCATTCAGAACTTCACCAAACTAAATATCCTGAAGTATCACATGTAAAAGTCCTTATAAAGGATAGTAACTCATGTTAGACATTGACATTGTGCTTCCCCACACACTACCAGCTTTTTTGTTTTAAATTACCCAGTCAATTTTGTTTGAGCTGTTGTACTTCAGATTGTAACACTCAGAGCAATGAGCTTTCCATGAGCACTGGAACGCAGCACATGATGGTGCGCACGTCCTGTCATATGACTCCAGAGAAAAAAAGAGGCGCTGCTCATTTTCCCCACATGAGTGCAGCATTTACCCTTCACCCAGACCTCCCCCTCGCCCCCTCCCCCTCTTCTCAGTATCTTACATGAAGACAGACTGCTCTGCTGGATATTTTTCATAGTGTTTCTGAGAGATGCTCTGTAATCTGAGCCTCTAGCATCGAATCTGCTGTGTAATTCCCCAAGTTTTATGGTTTAAACCACAAAAGCCTGTTCAAGGTGACTGCAAAGGCACCGGGCAGAGTGCCAGCCAACATATCAACTGACAGTGTCCAAAAGGCAAGTGTGTTTTTTTCGTCTCTAACTGCAGCTAAATATTTTTCCCAGTTGGGTCACCTACAGCTAAATACCTACAAGCTGAACATTTCTTAACATCTCTAAATTTACACAAGGGAGAGCTCCAGAGCTGCCCTCACCGAACTGCCTAGGTGCCTGAATGGTGCCCAGCTCTCTCTGCCCATGTATCTTTTATAGAGTCTACATAGCATCCATTATTCAGCAATAACACACGGTCCATCTGGACTGCTGTGAGTGTGTGTGTGTGAGCATGTTTGTCTATGCATGGGTGTGTGGTCCATAGTTAACTTTCCTGCCGTGCCATTTCACCATTTCACGCCACATCCAACAGTGCTTGAAGAGCTAAGAATTAGTATTTCCTCTGTAATTACAACTGAGGTATAATATGTGTGTGTGTGTGTTTGACGGAGGATGTGTGTGTGTGTGCGAGAGAGAGAGAGAGAGTGGGAGAGGAAGGAAGCGGGGAAGAGAAAGAATAGAAAGTAGTGAGAGAAAGAGAGATAGATTAAGTGAATGTGTAATAGTGACTACAGATGGCACGTTCACGATCAAGCTCTTTCATCATGCCTTTTCTCATTAATAGAGATGGGAGCGCTGCCCTAATTCCATAATTCCTAAATCATGCCAGTTAGCTGAGTATGAGGAGACAAAAGTACATGGGAGAGAGAAGAATAGATTAGCCTGTAGCCTAATAATGTGACTGCAAGAGCGAGAAATCAACAGAAAAAGAGATGAAGAGACAGAAAAAAAGAGGAAAAGAATGGAGAAGGGTCGCCATCTGCATTTCCCGGCTTTCCTTTTTGTTTGTTGCCAAAACCAATATCATATAGGCCAAAATTATTCTCGCCAATTATTGTCCCGCATGTACGCCAGCCAATGAAATTAGATAAAATAATCAAGTGATTAATTAGATTTGGAAGAGAATACATGGCGTAGTATAATAGTTTGTGTATGTGCATGTGTGTGTCAGTGACATAGCCCAGATCACTAGTTTCTAATGATTCCACGGAGCACATCTGTTCATTTCTGGCTCCGTTCCAGTTGTATCGCACATCCACCTTTCCTCTTAGACATGGGAAGTTTTCGAGGCCGTGCTTGATCAAGCTTAATTTTACATTGGGCTAATTCCACTGGTACCTGATACTTGTCAGGACAAAGAAGTGGCTGACCAAGCTTGCATCTCAATATTCAGAGATAATTTCATTCCCTCGTCTCCTTTTCGCTGGAATCTACTCTTTCTCCGTTTGAATTGAGCTCTCATATGAAGCAATTTGATGGAAACTAGAGACATCGATAGCCATTAGCCCGCTTTGCACAGGACGGCCAAACATGGCAAGCCAGGCCTCATCTATTATTCATAAACCTTAGTTTTCCCTAAAAACAACATTTCTGATATTCTTTTTGCATCATGCTGCCAAAAGAGACGAGTCGGTGGTTTCAAATAACGCTTTTAAAACAGGGCTGATAAATGTTTCAAGATAGCACTGGCCCTTACAAGCCCCAATAGGGGAAAGTGTCTATTGTCTATCTTTTCATGTCTGGATCTTGTGGAAACACACAGAGCTCAAAGAAGAGAGGAAACATTTCGTATTCACTTTTTTAGACATTTAGCCTTCAGGCGTCGCATGTAATGGTAACGTGTCTTGCTCAAGGACGCATGATCAAACCTGTGTTCTCAGTTTCAGAGCAATCTGTCTAACTAGTAGGCCACAGTAGTGCTAAAAGTATTCAGATCCTCACTTAAAGTTCCTCTCCAGACATGTTTTAAACTCTGTAAAAATACTCTGCTATGATTATTATTTTGTTTAACATGGTTTTCCCACATAAAAAAATGGAAAAAAAAGGAAAACTGGGCCTGGAAGCACATCTACACTTACTTCCTTATTGAGAAATCTGGATCAGGCATTGTGTCCTGCCCACCATTGCTGCTCGCGCTAGGTTAACAGGTGAAAGAGCAGTGCGTATCGAGATGGTTAATCACATGTTTGAGCCTCAGTCAGACCCAGACTCAGGAGTTTTTGAGCAATATGTTGTGCACCAAAATCAGGGACTCAAAGATGTATCAGAACGGTATGTGTATTTAGCATCTTTTATTTGTTTATGTTGTTTGTTAGCTTGTAACTGGCAGTGGCTGACACAGTGTTAGTGGTGGTACCAATGTAAATTCTCGCTCTCTCTACTGACAAGGTTTTGGGTTTATTTTGCCCGTCCCTGTAAATTGACAGGATTTGTTCCTTGGGTTATATGAAGTATGAAACCCTCACTGTCTGAATCTGTTTTTTATGAGACTGTCATTGGGTCACTGCAGTTCCAAGGTGAAAATACTCATGGCATGGCACTGACTCCTTATTTTGCTCATGATATGTCTCTTATTATATAAAAAACATCATAGGGACATGTTAACAAGGTTAAAAACTTGATTTTCATCAGAGGGGGTCTTTAAATAAAAGTACCAATAATCCAATGTAAAAATACTCTGACATGACCTGTATTAAAAAACCTACTTGAGAAAAGTATTAAAATGTTATCAGCAAAATTTGAAATATTGGATCATTTTTAATCTTTGGGCCTTGAACATTTATTTAATGAAACCATGTTAGAAGATGAGGGGAAATCCTAACAACTCCTAAGCCAAGTTTCCATCCAGATGAAGCAGACATTTTCACCAAATTTCCAGAAAATCAGTAAAAGCATATGTAAATGAATGTACTTTTACACCCACGACTGTTATGCAAATATTAGGCGTAGGGCACATCGAGATAAACAGCTGGCAGTGCTAATTCTCCAAGCCGGTGCCAGAGGAAGAGGGCACAATGAGATGAAGTAATTGAAAGAGCACCAGTCAAACCTCAAAATGGAAAATGCGATGGAAATACAGCATTTGTTGCTTTGTTGCGCCGATGTTTACTGAATTTTTCTTTTTGTCAATACACTTCAGTCATGCTTAAAAAAATGCTTTTTTTTCCTTTTTTTCGCGATATTTTCTACACAGGTTTTTTTTTATGTGCAGATTGAAAATATGCATGAATTCAGGTGGATAGAAATGCACTTCCAAACATCTGAAAAGTGACAAGGGAATCTTTTTTGTAAGGGCTCACAATCCAAACACGTTGGGAACCACTGGGTAAATTGTGTATTTTATAAGCTCATCATACGCGTTTTTATGTAAAATCTGAAAATAAAAGAATAAAAGTACAATATTTTTCCTCCAAGATGAAGTGGAGCATAAAGTGTAAAGTAGCAGATCATGAAAATACTCAAGTAAAGTACCTCAAAACTGTACTTTAGTACTCGAGTAAATGCACTTTTATCACCCGTAGGCCACCCTGCTGGAAATCTGATGGAAACAAGACAGGAAGGGCTATCAAGCTATTCAGTCTCCATGTTGTCAGCAGTTCAGATTAGCTGTCACATCGCTGAGGGAGAAACAGATGAAGATTGGAGAGGGTGATTTCATCTGAATAATTTCATGCTTTGACTGGCAGAGCTCAGTGCTCACCGTCCCAAGACTTTGACGTCAGAGGAAGATAGACTGGGCAAAATAAAGACCCGGGTGCTGTCTAATACATGAATACAATCATTTGTCCTTTGAGGGGGGAAAAAAAACATTATATGAAAATTAATTCACATTTCTACTAAAGAAATCTCACTCGCTTGGCTTGTTTTTTTCGAGTAGACAAAAAGACAATCTTTATTTGTGTGTTTCTCTCCTTGCTCTGACTTCTGTGTTTACTTTTGACTGACTGACTTTAATGACTGAGGTCAGCTTCCACAAAAAACACCACAAACAGAAAAGGAGACAAACTCATACATGACGCTCAGACCTGGAGGCATCCTACCACTACCGACCATTGGATCACAAACCAGAGAAGAAGAAGAACGATAGAAGGACAGCATCAGTGGAATAGAAGAAGAGAAGACACATTTTTTTTTAATCTTCCACAGGCTATACCCCATCACTGCATCCCACACAGGAGTAATTAACAGTGATTTTAAATGCTACAAAAATAAGATGAAACAGGGAAGGAGGTGCTTCCCCTTGTTTGTTTGTGTGTGTGTGTGTGTGTGTGTCTTTGTACATGTGTGTATGTGCATGCCATGTCTTTGTAAATGTCTAGATCTGCATGTGCTTTTCTACATATGTCTGCATGTGTGTGCGTGTGTGTGTATCTGTACATGGGTCGTTTTGTGTGTGTGTGTGTGTGTGTGTGTTCACAGTGCTTACTCATTATGCTCACTTCCCAACATTAAAGAAGTCTCAGTCCCATGATACACACACACTTTCTCTCCCTCTCCCTCCTCTGCTCGCTCTCTCTTTGTGCTGTTCCCTTTATAGTCATGTCCACCATCTCAGAGGAACAGCCTCGTTATCAAAGACTGCGTGTGTATGTGTGTGTGTATGTGTGTATATGTGTGTGTATGAGTGTATGTGTGCATGCCCATATGTGTGTTTTTGTGATGCTACCACACACACCTCGCCTCATTTGCCACAGTCTATGCGCTTCCCTTATTGGTTTAACCCTCAGGCCCAGGACCAGCTTCAGTCAGTGTTTACGTCCATTGCGATCTGGTCTGGGCTCCGAGGGCTGATTTCCAGTCAGTTTCACCCTGTGGGTCCATTTATCTCCCGGCCCAAACTAATCCATCAATGACCGAAAGCCAGACAGGAGAAACCGTGTGAGGAGAGAGGTTGAATTTTCATTTTTGATGTCTGAAAAAGTCTCAGCGAGAGCAAGAGAGCGGTAGCAGGGTGTTTCTGATTTTCCCCATGAAAAAATATATCATCATTACAAACAAGATTGATCTGAAGGTTTCACAGTGGTCATGCAACTTGAGTGTCGCCTCCTTTTCTCACCTGTCCTCCGCTCATCCTTAACTTCACTCCCAGCCCCTCCCTCCCCCTCCCTCCAAATCCCCATTCATCCTGCCAGTCCGAGAGAAGGTACTGTAAGTGACCACAGTCATAATAATACAGAAAGACAACGAGGTGGGTGACCAGTGGTACATTCATACATGAGAAAGTCATGGTTCCAAAAGTCACCCGACCCAATCGACATTAGACAGTGCTGAAGACGCCTGTGCTGGCCAGGCTGTGATAAATGCTTTGTTTAGAAACATGAATAAGACAAAACACATCCCACCTGAAAATATACACCTCACCAAACCCACCCAGAACACCCACCCACACACACACACCCTACCCTCCTACTGAAACAGGCTATGGTTATACTTGTCATTACAATATGATATCTGAGCTCCTCATGAAAAAAATCAAACTGTTCAAGATTTTTTATATCACGTTGCCGTGAATCTACACTGGGTCTGAAAATATCAACACATATAATATTACATTTCCCATATGGACGTATTTATTTAAATCTGTGCCCGCATTGTTTTCCCCCTTTTTTTTCTGCACATCATTCCAGGCCTCTTTCCTCCTCTTCATCTCCATGCATTCGCTCTTATTCTCGTTGTGGCTGGAATTCGTCCAGATAGTATAGAATTCCAATTACAACGCAAGCTTGGCCACTTCCAATTCTTGGTTTGAGGATGAGATAGCAATGTGGGCAAAATCCAATTTTTGTGCATCCAAGCCTATCGCTTAATGCGTCCTGCCGTGATTGGATGATAGGAATTGCACTGGAACGACAAGTTTAATCATAGCCATGGCTATATCTACCCCATCAGTGGCCAAGAGTCAATAGTCAAATCAAAAGGACCCCCTGATATGAGTGCAGAGACATTTCCCTTGTGTTTTTCAGCTGAGAGGTGCTGTTCCACCCAGAGTTCAGGGATCAGAGATGAAGGGCAGGTTCCCAGGCAGCTCAAGACCCAGCCCTCTCAGCCAGGCCTGGGAAGGGTGTCCGTGGCTGGGCCATGGAGGAGGCTGGCAGTGGGGGTGGTTGGTGGTCGTATAGAGGTGGAAGGTGGGAGGGGGGGAGGGAGGGAGGGGACGGGTGGGACGGAGACAGAGGGCTTCCCTGAGGGGTGGTGGATTTAGAGGGACAGCCAGCCCAGCTCAGCAACCCTGGGTGGAAACTCCAGGAGGCCGGGGAGAGGGGTCACAGCCAGGAGAAGAGTCCCAGGAGCAGTGGGGCCAGAACAGCTAACAGCACCATGGACCCTGGCCTCCAGCTTGGACCTCCATCAGTCAGGAAGGGCTCCGGAGAATCATATCCCGATCCATCTGAAACAGAAATAAGAGAGAAAAGAAAAACGACAAAACATCTGAACTGAGAGGGATGAACAGACAGATACAAAGACAAGACAAAGTGAACACACAGGGAATTGGATTTAGAGACAAAGGGTAGACAAGTGGAACTATTAACGTGGAAAGTGAGCAACAAACCACAAAAGTCTCACCCTTCAACAGCCAAGGAAAGGCTGAGAGAAGATGGCAGAGAAGGATGAGGAGAGGAAAGGGGGGGGGAGAAGACGACAGCAACTGAGCTCTGCAGGGGGTTTAACCAACCTAATTACAGTTTAATCACAGAGACTCGGAATCTGGAGCAGCTCACACCCTCACACACACACAAAGACACACATCCACTCACACACACACACACTCACACACACACACACACGTGCAACCGCTCACAAATCACTCTAGTGACAATATTTTACAGATGAGATGGAAGTTGCACTGTCAGACAGATTACTTTAACAGCACAAAAAAAGAAAAAAAGCAGAATCTCAAAGAGGAGCTGCAGCAATGACAGAATAAAAGAATGTATGTTGTTTCAGTAATTAGGGAGGAGGAGAGAATTTCCTTCCCCCTTAGCGGAAGATGGAATGATCTGATCCTGGAAAGCTGCGAAGGCCGTCTCTCATCCTTGTACGAAGATCTTCAAAGCCGCGTCATTATCTAGGGAGACGTGTTACTACCCGGGTTTGATTCTTTAGTCTGGCTTAAGGTTGAAAACTCATGAGGCAGAATCTGCCTTTGAAAAAGAACGTACAGGTAGATTTTTCAAGATAACGCAAGTGTGGTGTAATACCTGCTGCAATCTGATCACCATGTATGCCAATCATGTGTTGAGTTATTTTTAAATGGCGCGATCATAGGCCAACATGGCACTCTTGTGTCAGCATTGCGCTCCCTATGAGGGAGCTATTTTCAAGAGTGTAGCTTACCAGACTGTTTTTTGGGGAAAAAAAAGAAGTCATGCTTCATCTTTTACCACACGGCTCATGCATAAGGAGAATTTTATTAAAATTATGAAGTGTCTATTATTAGATTAGACTGCTACTGTATGCGACGGGTTTATTATTAGATTGCTCCCTCGTTTCTTATGAGTAAATCTGGCCAGTAGAGTGATGTTGAGGCTTGGTAACATTTTTTAGAGAGCACTTTCAGCCTCCTCTGTTCTCTTTCTACAAGGACAGAAGGTCTCCCTCACACCCGGTGTGATGTGATGTGATTTGATGTGAAGTGCGTATGCCACTTTGTGCCTGTGTGCATGTGTGTGCTTCTCACAGTGTGTGTGTGTGTGTGTGCGTGTGTGTGTGCACGCTTGTGTGTGCTTGTATGTGTTAATGTGCCAGAATGTGTGTGTGTGCGTGTGTGCAAAGGTGTTAAAGTGTTGCCTGGCTGGTCTGTGAATCAGAGCAGAGAGTGTTGCCGGGGCATTCTATCAGACCTCTTATTCCCCCCTAATTTTACTTTGATAGCCAATCTGGACCTTCGTGTATATGTGTGAATGTGTGTTTGTGCACGAGCGTGGATGTGTAGTTAGAGCGTGACTTACCTGGAGGTCTGACATACACCTTCAGCTTTAGACATGCCCGCCCCACATGGTTTGGGTGAGGAGACGCTGTAAAAAGCAGAGAGATTGAAAGAGGAGATTAGTTGAGAGATAAAGTGATTTGTGCTTCTGATTGCAAAAATGTAATTGAGGACATTTAATAAAAGTTTTTTTTTTATATTATTCTGTCACTTGTGGGCTGTGAGGCTTATTATCAGGTGGTTGGTTGGCATAGGAGTGAGAGATTGCTGTGACTGTGGCTCGATTAACCCACTTGTGGTAGCAAAAAAAAAGCTGTGGGCCCCGTATTCACTCCCATCCCCCTTCCTCTCTGTCTCCATTATCTATCCTGTCACTTTCAAGTAAACGAATTAAACACACATTTATTTAGTAATATGCAGCATATAAAAGTAGATTTGACATAGGGCACCTCAAAAAGACAGGACCAACAAAGAATTCATCCTACTCAACTATTGTGTAGGCGCCAAAGCCTGATATATCATATTCCATTATGCCAAAGACAGGACATGTTCCGTCATTATGATGAACTTTGGCACTGTCGTTTATTCTGAGTCACTCCCACATAAACCGTCCTGCTGCTGTCCTGGCACCAGAGCACCAAATGTGGATTAATCTGCATGTGAAAATGGTCCCCGACAAATGCACTATTTACCTCTTATGAGTGATGTTTGCTAAAAACTACAGTGCCCATCAGATTTTAAAGAAAAATGAATATGCCTTTTTAAAAGATAGAATTATATATATATATATATTTTAAGATTCATGTCTTCAGTAGGAATTCATGAGCTTGGGGCTGAGTGCTGCAGCCAGGGAGGTAGAGTCAGAAAGTATTGAGAGATAAACAAATTATTAGTTTTGGCCTTCACATTGAATTTGTTGACAATAAGAAAAATATCCTCTAAGTAATAATACAGGACCTAGCAATATCAACTGTTATCCTTTCAGGTGATATTGTAATTTAGTTGCGCCTGCTCTCAAACAAATTCTCAATTATTTGAAATATCACAAACCAGTTGATACACAGTGCACCTGAGGTTTTCAAGGCTGCTGGGGATTTGGATCCCTCCCAGTCGATAATCCAGCATTGGACAGTCAATAGCAATTGTCAGGAAGACACCAAACCTCAACATAATCCACCCCAATCGCATTAAGCTCCTGTACCTATTCATGGGATGGCAGGGAGACACACTGGACAAATACACAACCAGATAAGACCAAAGACAGTGGAATTAATAAATCTACAGACTTCACTGGAGGACGGTTTAGGACCGTCTCTTGCCAGAAACTTGGAAGTCTGTGAGGGGCTTCGATGCTGACCTCTTTTTGTGTGATGCAGATATATGCAGACATATCTTCTTTTTCACTGGGCGATTGTTACCACAGCTACAAAACTGTAATCACGCTTGGTATAAATATGTCAGAGATGGTCTAGGTCAAGGTTTTAAAGCAAGGAATGTGATTTCTGTGCAAGTTACACTCAATAATTTGTTATAATGTAGTCATTAATACAGCCTATTACATTTTCGGTGACATTTATTGCTTGGAGCATTTGGAGAGTTTCTAATATTATGTCCTTTTAAGTTCTCTTAAACCCATGCTCCCAAGCTTGTGAACTCCGGTAAACATACGAAGCACTTGAGGCAATGTAAACAAGTCTGTGAGGGATGAGCCAGCACACTGGGATTCAGTCACACTCACATTCATACCTTAGGGAAATAACCGAGTCTTAAATCGACCTGACTTGAATGTCTTTGGAATGGGGAGTGAAATCCATGCAAATTCCCCACAGACGGAGGTCCTTCTTGCCGTGAGGTGACAGTGCTAACCACAGAGCCACCGTGCTGCAGTGGCTGAATGCCGAAAAAAAAAAATGAGAAAAATGTTAAAAAGTTACTGTGATTCAAACTTCAAAGTAAAGTAAACGAAATTGAATCTGGGGTTTTAGTCCCACCTCACTCTGATGTGAAATAGAGCTAGAGACCTGAAAGGAGATGGTGGCCAACGCGCAAACACACACACACACACACACACATATGCGGATGTGCAAAGGAATGCGCTCACACAGTGATGGTTCCATTGCAGAAGTGTGTGTGTGTGTGTGTGTGTGTGTGTGTGTGTGCGTGGAGACCTATTGGCCTTCTCCCTTGAGGAAGTCCGCATAGCCAGAGCCCACCGTGACCCGAGAGAGGACCATCATCAAGATCCACAGCGCACAGGAAATAAATCTGACCCTTCCCTTGCCCTCTCCTCCCTCTCTTTCTACCCGCAACTCCTCCCTCCATCCTTCTCTCTGCCCTTCACCTCCTTTACCCTTTTATGCCTTCTCTATAGGCCACTTCCTTTGCCTCAAATTTCTTCAAATCATCCACCTACCTTCCACACAGTGTGCAGAGAAAGTGTATTGTGGTCCCCTATGAAGCGCTGCTGGCATGGAATCCAGCTTTCTGTCCTGTTGTATGTCTTTGTTTCGGCTTCCCCACTGTTTCACTGAAAAACGGCAACGCTACGGGAGAAAGGGCTAGAAGAGGAGAGATATATATCCCCCTCTCTTTTCCCCTCCTTCTCTTTTCTCCATGCCCTCTGACAATTTTCACTTTTGTCATTTCTTTAAAGTCTTATCAGCTCTTCCAGCGCCACTGTTTCCCAGCACATCCACAATCCAACGTCTCCTGAAAACCCATTGAAAATCACTCAACCTCATCAGATGGCAGCTGGGAGAAGTAAGAGGTGGAGCAGACCTGTCAACATGTCAACCACATGACAAATACACACAGCGGCGCGCACACACGGGCACACACTTGCGCAGGTCTGGCCACAAATCACCATCAAAGATTGATGCGTTTTACTCTGCAGAGTATCGGTGGAGAGGACACACACACACACACACACACACTCATCGGAAGGGCTGGGTGGTTAAAACTGTCACACACGGTCGTTCCACATCAATACTGACCTGTGCACGTTTGTGTGTGTGTGTGTGTGTTTGTGTGTGTGTGTGTGACTGTGTGTGTGTGTTTCTCTGTGCATGTGAGAGACAGCGAGAAACAAGAATGTGTGTGTGGCTGTCAATCAGGATGATGGACATGGCCTTTCACGGACTCACAATTGCTTGACAACTGACCCCACAACCAGCCCCACCTCACCCCCCACATCACATACACATACACACACATGTATTCACACACACTCTCGTCTTGTGACACACACACTACCCCCAGGGGTCGCAGAGACACAATACTATAGTCAGCAACTATACAACTCTGGAGAGGCCCTGTCCATCCTTACATGAGGCTGAAAACAAAAGAGTGTGTGTTTGTGCGTGTGTGTGCTGACTGGGAAAAGTGCAGAGGGACATCAGGTGGCTGTTAGCTTCGCCTCTTTAGCTCGCTGACTCCCGCCTGCTGTGTCTTTGACAGTGGAGACAACAGACTGAGGCAAAGAATATTTGCAAATACTTTTTCAACAAATAGTGTTGCTTTTATCTCATTATCCTTAAAATCAATCAAGTACTGATGATGAATACATTACAAAATGATATTACTGCCAATACAAATAAAATCTGATCACGCTAATGCTATGACAAATTGAATCCAAACCTGTGTCAATATCTGGATATCACTGTGAGGTCAGAATCACTGTCCAAGGACAAAAGAAAACTTGTCAAAGAAATATGTTGCACCTGCGTGTCAACCTTCACCTCATCCCGTTATGGTTCATGGTGAGAATGCATCATCTCCTACTAACAAAGCTGAGGTCAGACTGTGCAGGGATAAATGGAGAGACCCGTACCAGGCTGTGAGGTGACAGAGACGCTTCATGTCTGATTAGAATCATAGTCCTTTGTCTGAACAATACACTGAGTGACATGAAAGTAAAGTTTAGGACTAACGTGATAACGCAATAACTTCCCCAACACTATTGACTTTTAAAATGTTACATTTATCCTAGAATGTGATGCTAAGTTTGCACACTTCAGCCTGTCGCTACACGGCAGATCAAAACTGTCCTCAGCAGAAAAAACGAACCGAATGGATCATTTGTTCAAATGCTTCAAAACATCCTGTGCATGCATTTTCCTGATAAGTGACCTCTTGTGATTGTGTGACTTATGACTGTTCCCTTTTGGGAAGATTCACTTTCCTTTCATATTTTTCCCAGCTGGTCTGTGAATTCAAACAGGCGAACCTCTCGTCTAAACTGCCTGCACACTCCTGCAGCCTCAAACACAAAGTGGCACTTTTCTGTGCGGCGCCAGAAAGTTTGGACATTGACAGCAAAGCTTTTGAAAGTCAATTTAATGTGCTTTTCTGTGATTACCAACTGATCTTGCACTAAATTCTCCGGATGCAGTAAATTTATCCCACCCATCTGGCGCACCGAGCAGCTGAAAACAATGTTTAAGAGTAATTTGAAGCTACTATTTGTCCCATGCCTGGTGGGGGAATGATAGCTTTTTAACTCGGCTCAGAAAAACAGTCTCAGGGGGCAAAGCCCATCTGTGGTACTAATACATCACTTGTTGAAGTGAGGAGAAACATCAATACAGCTAATATAAAAATGATTACAAACTACGCCTAGTGACATTTTTACCACTTTGCTGAGCACACCACTTATGATCTGAACAGAAGCAGAGAGATACATCAAAAAATAAAGAGTGAGAGAGAGGGTAGGGGGAGTGGGTGAGAGATGGAAGGTGTATTTATGCACGCCGGTGGCTGTGGGAATGACATGGTGGGCTGTGTTTGAGAACCCTCTCAATCAGTTTCTGTTGATTGCATATTTACACATCGTTTACAAATGCATATTGAGCAGGAGCGTGGATAACACGCAAACACAGGCACACACACGTGCACACGCACGCAGCAAACAAACAAATAAACACCCTTTTACTTGTGCACACACAGTCTCTCACCCCACACACACACACACACACAAGCGGAAACACACTGCCTAGCTAGGTAACCTACAGATGTAGTAGTACTCGTGTCCAGGCCTGAACTCAAAGCCCAGGGAGAAGGGAGTGAAGAGCTGGAACTTCTCTGAGAAGCGCAGGGGTCCGTCAGGACCGCTGGGACGGTTGCACTCCCAGCGCTTGAAGCCACGCATCCTGTGCTGGCAGGAAGTGTAGCCCTCGTGGTTGACCATGAAGAGGATGTAGCGCTCCATGCGCCCGTGGGAAGGAGGACCCTCATAGTAAGGACAGTAGATGTCCAGATAGTCATTGATATTCACTGCCACCCTGTACTCTCCGTGCCAGAACCTGCAAGATACGAAGGAAAGTGAGTTCAAATTTCTTCAAGGAAAAAAAAACAATCACAAACAGGCCCAGGAATATACACTGAATCAATGAGCAGCAGTAAGAGGGCTGTGGGAATAGTTTACTGAGCTAAGATGAGATCGTGTGAGACGTATACATTCCTACCAAGCTATGAATATTTACGACCTACTGTATATTCGATTTCTGTATGATTGCACAACATAAAGGAAACTGTGGTGAGCATCCATTGAGTGCAGTCATGCTGTGCACTGCAATTACATGAAATTGTATGATTGCTGTTTGGACATTTTTTTGTGTTTTGCACATCTCTGCGATCAGAGGTCACAGTCAGCTACAAAACAGCAACCCTTAGAGGTTCAACACATTGCTCAAGGACACTTCAACAAATGCTTTCTGATAGATGGTCTTTAAACCACCTGAGTCATCACAATACAAAGCAAAAACATCCTTGAGGGTGTTTTTTTTTCTTTTCTTTTACTTATTTAATGAACATAAGAAGGTCAGAAAAATCTATAATAATCCCTCTGGTTACGGCGAAAGTTTGCACAGTAACCAATTTTATTTTAATAAAGTTCGGCGAGCTTTGCTTCATGGGAATTATTAGTATGTTTGGAATGTAGTCTCTTTTTTTCCAGTGGCTGAATGAGCCTACTCGTATGACACTCAAGAGAAGTAGGCCGTGTGATGGAAGAGAGAACGCATTATCATGCCACCCCCTCAAGCAAGTGTATAGAGGCAGCTGTGGTGAATGTCCATGTAGTTCCATACACATGCAGTTCATTGAAGCCGGCATGATGAATGCAAGTGGGTCAGAGGTTAGTGAAGAAGAAATATTAGTATATACACACATTGGAGTGGGTAGGTATTGTGGCAGTTTGCTATATTTCTCCCTCTGGCAATGAGTCAAGGATCTTGTGAAATAAATGCAGGTAACATATGGAAATACTGTACATGAGATGGTGCTTGAACACAGTTGCCATCTCCTCATCTCGATTCAAAAGCCTCTGCTTCTTCATTATAATATATTAGAAACATATGGCTTTTTTTACCAACAGAACACAGGCTCTATTTAAGTTTATGTTATGGTGCCAATGTTGTGTATATGGGAATTGAACGTCTGTTTACAATCTTGAAGTCACTGGAGTGAAACAGTCTCTCTTCAAGGATAAGGCTGGCGATATTCTATATTTTTGTTATTGCCAACAAATGCCATTAAAAGAACAAAACCAACTGTGTATTAGTCTAAACATGTCAACTTCCCTACCCTGTCTGTAACAACCATCCCCAAGCCCTCTGGTTTCTTCTGAGGATGTCGTAAATGTTTAAAAATGGGTGATGAATACATATTTTAATTTTTAAAAGAGGTTAAATCATTTTCTTAAACAGCTCTGGCACTGTTTTTTGTGTACAAGTTAGTCAAACAGGAGCAAATTGTGCATTTGTTAGGGACTATTTTCAGCTGTGGATTAGTACACATTTGTTGACGTATTTATGGCAACAGGATGGTGTATTTAAGATGAACTCAAAATTAAAGTACAGTGCCCACATTCGTGGTTATGTAGAAACATGTCAGTCAGTGTAATGTTGTGGCTCACTGATGTGTTTTTAATATCTTTTGGACAAAAATGGAGCTTTGCAACACAGAAGACTCAGCACCGTACGGCTTTGGACACACAGACAATACTTGTTAAAAGTATCAGTTCATAGCAAAAAATACAGAATATGGCATGACTTGACCTTTAAAACCATCAGAGCTTAATATACTAAAGAATCTCATGTTTACATCCCCAATATGAGACTTTTATTTAAAATTTACAGTATCTATTCGCAAAAAGTTCTTCAAACTAAAACTGATAAATCAATATTTCACATCTGACAATGAATCAATACTCAAAATGTAGCATTTCTTTAACCACAAGTCTTAAAATACATAACATAACTTTGTCTCATGCATAGTTTTGCTTTCATATCAGTCGCCTTCTGTGAGAAAATAGATCAGTATTTATTAAAATATTTGATATTTCAGATATTTTATTTACTAGCACTTACATGAATAATATGTCCCAAGGGCATGACTTGATAATCTCTTTGTTTTTGCATCTTTAACAACCAACGGTAATTCAATATTCAGGTTTCAATATTCTGTGTCTTCAGTAAACCGTCTAACATTTCAGAGGCTGATTAAAATTCATGTGTGATATTTTATTCTGATATCAAATCTCTTTGTGGGCATGTGCATATGTCTGTGTCTGTAGCGACCACTTCTTGTAGTGTTCTTCATTAACGCCATTCATCACCATGGCTACGATCAATTTAATTTCAAATGTACCACGTCAAATACATTTAAAATTCAGCTGCCGCACGTTATCAAATCGTGTTTCTCGAAGCTCGGTAAATTTGAGACGCAGGAAAATGTCTGCAGTCAAATGAGCATAAACAAAGCCAGTTGTCGGGCAATCTCGTCATCTCAGATGGAGTGCACACACACACACACAGATTGAGCTTTTTAAACAAATTCATCATTTTCCCCCCCTCACCTTGGCAGTAATTGATTGCCTGGAATGAAGACATTTTGGTCTAAGCACTTTTGGTTAGTGGGATATTTAGCTTTGGGACAAATTATCCCAATAACGGCAGCCCTATCTCTCTCCCAGAGGGCAAATCAGGAAGTGAGTTAGATGTGAAATGAGCGCCTTCATGCTTCGGTGCCCTATCAGAGCGAGTTTTGCAGGTTCTAAAGGGATCCTTGAACAGATCATTTAGAGGCATTGATCCACTGGGGAGCTCCTCTCGGCTCTCTCTGCTCCCAATCAACTCTGATTAACAACTAAAGGGGGAAAGGCAGAGAGAGAAACAGAAGGCGAAATGCACGGAATGAGAATAAAAAGGACAGAGGGGAGAGAACAGGGGGAGTAAGACAAAGAGAGAGAAACGTGGGGGAGAAATAGAAATACGTGCAGACTGAGGACAAACAAAAGTGAAAGGAGGGGGGCAGGAGGAGGGATAATGAGCCTGCATGAAATGAGGGTAAAAAAAGTCTGAAATAAGCGAAAAAGAGGAAAGAAAGAGCAAAAGAGGAGGAGGAGGCCAGCTGGAGGAAGAGCAGATGGAAGAAGAATTTTCTGTCTTTCATTTCAATTTGTACGACTGTGGGTTTCCATCTGAGACAAATGTGCTTTGCCTATTGATTGTGCACTGAAACATTTATGGATGACTACCATCTGAACATTAGTACTTTGGGTATACAATGAAGTTTGTGTGTGTGTGTTTGTGTGCCTCGATGAATATTTTGTGTGTGTGTGTGTCTGTGTGCTTGGTTAAATGATAAAGTGGCTAAGTAAATGGCTCTCAATGAGTGAGGATGCTCAATCCAAGAAAGGGCTAATGTGCCAGGATACATTAGGTTGTATTAAGCTACTCAGCGCCCTGCCCTGCTCCTGTGACACTGTCTGCATTCCTAATATGCCCAGGAGAGGAATATGTGTGTGCAGACCTGCGTGTGTGTCTGCGTGTGCAGGTGTGTGGCCACCGCACTCCGAGCTGTTAAACAGTACATGCTGGTGTGTGTACTTTTGTGCGGATGAGTGAGTGAGAGTGAGTGTGTGTGTGTGTGTGTGTGTGTCTGCACCGCTTGCTCTAAGGCTGCGTGTCATTTGGAATTAAACACACACACTGCACTGGACAAAAAGACATGAGAATGCACTCACACTTACGGCATGTCTCTTCCTCACAGAACTTATCTGTGTGAGGTGTGTCATTGCACATTGCACATATTGGGGTGTCTTTCTTTTAATGTGCATATGCAGCCATGTTTTTATATAACCACTAATATAATGTTTTATATTAACATAATGACGATATGTTGACAATTTAGATATTTGGCAAGTTCCAAATAGGTTGATACTAAACATATCAGTAAAACATTCACAGACATCGTATTTGTTTTCCACCAAAATGTCAGATTTTGCAACACAATATTCACTTACGGTTAATTTTTAGGCACTCACAGATTTTGGTTAAGGTCACGGAGAGATCAGGTCTGGTTTAATCCATAAAAAGTTCACAGTGACTTCAGACACCATGTGTTTATTTACATGTTAACAAAACCAAGTGATTTTGTTGCCTAAATCTAACAGACGGCGCTCACATCCCTGTCTTTGGTGCGACACGTGCACTTTGTACGCCTGCCATCCGCCAATACCGCATCCTGGCAACTCCACTGCCATTTATAAATGTAGCACTTCATTTAAAAAAAGAAAAAAAATGTAGCAATTTAGTAGCATATATACATATTCTTTAGGAGACAGGTTTGACATATGTGCCTATTTCAAGCTTGTCACATAGCAGTATTATAGCACTTTATTTAAAGGGGTGTGCATAAAGCTGTCAACATACTGACATGAATTAAACTCTTTGAACATTTATGATTATGGTGTAGTGTGGGATGTTTAAGTGTTATTTTTCCTTCCATATATACCTCTAGATGAATTGAGTCTTTCAAGTTTTCCAATATTAGGTTTAGAGCAACATGATATGCTGGTATCAAGTGGAAGTTGCTTAATTATACTCCCAAAATATTCAGTTGCAGGCTACATAAAGCTGATAACTTATGAAATCAAATCAGTGTCCTTATTTAACTTACTGATAAGTGTGTTGATGCTATGTGTGTATTTTTACCATAGCTAAACAAAACTCCACCAACTCCTATATATGTTGTATCACGAGAGTGACAGAAATAAAAAATAACCTCAAGACGTTAGACGTATTTAAATTAAAATGCAAAATAGTTATTAACACTAACAGGCACTAAAAGTTGTGTAATTTAACTGTCAGTCAGCAGGAATCCAGCATAATATCCACAGGCTAGCGAAAACTGAGTCGACTGTCTGATGTTGGCACATGAACGAATCTGGCGAGCCCCAAAGCTCCCAAGCGGCTTCTTTGGCATTCTTCAGCATATAGGCTGCACTTTGTCACGTACAGGAAGTGTTAGTGTCAGACTTTAGAGCATATGGCTATTTCCTGGAGGCAGTAGGCTACAAGTCTAAACTTGATTCATATTGAACTACCAGTACAAAAGATTAATTTATTCACTTTGAGCCAGTACTATTATGGTGTTGTCATTAAAGAATGACTTAACACTTTTACTTTTTACTAATTAACTTTTTAACCTGGTGCAGTGATGTAGAGGTGTACTCCAGGGTGTGTCAGTACATTGTGACATCAGTGCTGGGTGTGGTCAGAGGGCAGCGAATCACTGCTGCTGTGACTCTTTCAGACTCACAGCTGTGAAATTGCAACAAACTTTGATAATTAGAAAGAAATTTATAATAAAGTATAACATGATTTGAAGTTTCAATATTGCAAAATTACAACTCTGGGCTTCAATGTGCGTCATTTATTCACACAAAAAGCCCCATCACTGAGTGAATTCATCAATTGTGCCACCTATGGCAATATACAGTGTGTATATAATATATATGTATATCTATAGGTTATGAGTTAACACTATAATCAGTATTAGAGTGCTGTTGACAAAGGGAGGAAGAGTGTACTTAGTTCAGGATGTATTGGATGCCATTGTTAATGGAGATACAAATGATTGTGAGACTGAGTCAGATATCACTGATCAACAGTGATAGCAAAAAAATAAATAAATAAATAAAATAAAGATTGCCCACGCTGCTCCCCCTCCTGAATGTGGGGCACTTGCCAATGAAAGTGGAAAACAGACGCCGCTGCAGGCACTGCAAGGATGGAGAGACATCAAATACGTGCATTAAGAGTGATGTCTGTTTGTGTTTTACAGATCAAAAAAGCTGCTTCCTTCAGTTTCACTCATCAGGAGACCCAAATGAGGACGGCATCCACCAAATAAGAATAGAGTCCTCAGACATCAAAAATTCCTTGTGATAGTCAAGTTCAATAAGTAAATATGAAGTAATTGTAGAAGACTGGTGTAATGAAATTTCAATTTTGCAAAGTCATTAAAAAAGTTCCAGTAACAAGTCTTTGATCATGAGGAAATGCATCGTAGTATGAATTACAATTATATGTTTAACTAGCCTTTTATTGTGCGGTATCAAACAGTTTCATATCAATAAATGCATTTTTAAGGTACATATTTTTGTATTATTAAATAACCAATGCCTAATAATCTATGTACTGTTAAAATGAAAGTGGTGAGTTTTGTAAGCGCTAAGACCCGCTGTTGCAATTTTGCAATGTTTTCACAAAATCCACCCAAAACCAAAAAGGGAAAAAAAAAATGTCATTATTTTCTAAAAGATTCTACACCAATAAAATCAGAGCTTGGGTTACATAGGGGTTTACTCTGTAAGTGTCATTTTCTTGATAATGTCAATTCTCTATATGACAGCGTATGAATAATTTATCTCCTTGCTCTTGAGTTAAGATGTCAAGTGTGGAATCCTCTTATTCTCAAAGTGTCAGTTCAGCCTTTCAAAAAACATATTTGAGGTGAAGTGAATAGAGATGAATAGAATTTCATTATTGTCACACATTGTCAACTGTTGTCATAGGGACTATTTCTTATGTAGAAGGTAGTTCTAATGAAAACTCTCCACAGCGAGGTCTGTGGATTATCCAGTTTTTTTATTCAGTTTCCTGAAGGTCACGTTGCTCTTGAATTTTTTCCAATGCTGAGAGTAAATATCGTGCACTATATAATAAATAGAGTGATTTGTAGGCACTCTTTTTACTATTGCTGTCTTGTGATTGATTTGTAATTTTTTTTTTTTTTTACCATTTTTACCATTAAGGTCTGAGCACAAAATAATATACATTTACTGACGATCAAAATAGATAGCTATAGCTATTGTGAATACCTAGCCTAGCTGGTTAGCGGTTAGCTTGCCAGCTACAGCACTGTATCACTATCTTGTGTGACCAGGCCTTCAAAATATTTGGGAATTTATGTGTATTTTTTACCAGGTTCATTTCTGTGCTGTACTCTCTATCAGGACTTAATACTGTTATTGTACAAATGATACTTTCTGTCATTGTACTCATTTTTACATCACCGTTAGCTTAGCTCTTGTTTATTGAATCACAGTCTTGCAATTGTTTCCAGAAAAACTTCAAAGGCCATCTCCTGTTTTCAACCTTTAATGGAAGTGCATTAAGCTTGTTGCTGTGCACATGCATAGCGCAGGCAGAAGAGTCGGTTTACAATGAATAACAACTCGTTAGCTTTGTTACCCATTCATGTTATTTAAAGTCGCTTCTACTGTATGTTAACAATTTCCTTATTTCTGACACAAACTGCAGCAATTTTCACTAGAATTGTCTCATTGTAACAAACAAAAACTTCCCTCAAAACTTATCCCATTATAATAATTTGACAGATGCTATAATACTTTAACATAAAATTCTACACATAGGGGTTTAAGGTAGCTCACAGCAAATTCCAGTGCAAAATTATAAAGGTCCACTAATCCTTTTATCCTTTTACTCGTTCTGTGTAAACTCTTATCACCGGGACAAGAAATACTGTATATTCTTATTTTACGGCTGATAACTTGATTATCTTTCATTTCCAGGGAAAGATAGCTTTTTTGTATCTCTGGCATATTGACAGTCAATATAATTTTCACACATGAAACTACCAAAAGGAGGAAAACTTGGTAATTAGGTTCAGAAGTGGGAGGGAAGACAGATCTTGAAAAACTTAACAGTGTCTTCATGAAAAAGAATCTTAAAATATGCCTGTAAAACAGTGTTGTTGAGGTGCATGTTGTTCAGTATGTGGTCTTTTCAGTGTTTTGTTCCGCCGCTTGAAGCCATTTCTTTTTAATACTGTCTGTGTGTAAACCTGTGCAATATGATATGATGGTTTGCTTCGTTCCTAATCCCCTGATGTCTCACAGATTCTCCTCACTCTTTCAGGGCAATTGAATTGTCTGGTGAGGTTAGCCAGATGCGGCTGAAGGACTTGGCTTTTGGTTGCTGGCTCTCGTCTGGATGTAAACGGCTCATTCTGAGGTTCGAACCACAATCAGTGGTAAAGAGTCTGTGTAAAAGGGTTTTATGGTATTGTGTGCGCACGTCAGGATGAAAAGAGAACAGATATTGAGGAGTTTAAAAGTTCAAATGAAAGATTAAGAGAGAAAGGAGAAGAATTAAAGCTTCTATAGAGTGTGTGTCTGAGTGTGTATTTATGTACTGTATGCAAGTATCTTTGCGTACAGTAATATGTGTGTGCGTCGTGGCCACTCCTTAGTATTCTGACACCACTGAGTCATCAACAATCATCTCTCAGCATGGCTGTGATCAAAGCCTCAGGTTGGAGAAGCCTCGGATGTTTACCATACCTGCCTGTGTCCTAAACAGCGGGCCGGATCAGTGAACAAACATCAAAGGATGCTTTGCTCTCTCTCTCCTCCATTCTCTCTCTTTTCTCTCAGTCTCACTATTTCACCCCTCTCTCCATCCTTAACTTTCTCTTTTTCCCCAGCTCCACTTGATCTCCCTCTGTCACTCTTGGTAATGTGGCATTCATGCTGTGGCCTGAAAAAACACTGCTCTCGTTGCGGGATGTCAATCAGGGAAAATGCTTAAGTTAAAAAGTTGGTTCAAATGAAAAGAAGAGGTCGTCTGCACAGTTAAGTCTGCAATGATACAACATTTTGGCCTACAAGGTCTTCGTAAGGCAAACGTCCATGCAAACAAAAAAAATGTAAAGCTCCACCAACAATGCCTACTATGCATAACACACAGCATGTCCTAAACACCAGTCTGTAGCCCATACAGTTGTCAAATGTGGGCTACATTTTGTGTTTTTTTTATGTGCATATTTGCTTGTTTTGGGTTTATGGGTGTTATTTATGTTATTTTCTATCACACCTAATTGTAAGTGGAGCTGTCATTTTTTGTCACATTTTGTACACATAGATCAAAACACTGCATATTTTAATTTTTGGGAGCTATTGGGAGGCAGTGAAGAAGAAGACTGCTAGTTAATGTGACTGTAAACAAATCATGATTTGAAATATTAAAAAAAAAAAAAAAAAAAAAGGTTTTGCAAATGTTTCCTGAGGAAGCAAATGCACTCAAACACATTTTTTGGACCTTGAAACACAAAATATCAACATAACTTGTGCTTTCAAAAATCTCCACAGGGCACCTCTAACTAAGAGTCTAACATGAAAGAAAATGAAGACCGGGGAAATCAGTTCTCATCCTCTTAAGAGGGTCAAAAAAGAAAAAAAAAATCCTACCTATCCATCACATCACTCCATGTTCTTGGAAAATGTGTCAAGAAAAAAAGACTGATGAATAAGATGTGGATTGATTTTCAGTTTAAACATCCGATAAATCTTCACTTCTCCAGTTAAACGCAAAAGTTGGGGAAATTCAACTTTTGTTACCAACTCCTATCAGCAGGCACAGTGGGTGATACTTTCTGCCAGCACCAAGTTTATCATCATTCTCTTATTGACAGTAATGAACAGCCAGTTTGCGCTCTACCACATACCCCTACAAAGAGATTGCACCTTTATCGTTGCCTAACCATGGCCAATTCCAGGCACTACTGGCCAAATGAAAAATGTGGAGTATTTTAAATGTAAAAATTCATATTCCTCATCTGAAATGTGCCCAATTTCACCTCATTTGGCTTTTTGGCAGGAAGGAACTACAGGCTGATTCACGAGTCTGTAAGTAGCCTCAGTTAACGTTGCTGTCTCAGGCTGCTGTGCTGCAGCTTCAGTCACTCTCAATGTCTCTCCAATTAACTCCACATTACTCTCCGTTTCTATCTCTCCATCTTCATCTGCTCCTGTCTTCAGTCTGTCTTTAGCTGCTTTCCCTTCCCTCCTTTCCTTCACTCTTCATCTTCACTCACCTCAGCTTCATTTACTCGCACTCCTTCCCTTTTTCTTCTTCTCTCACTTTCCCTCCAGGAGTACGGCAGCATCTTTTGACATTGTTACTGTCTCCTCTTTTCAGTTGTCGTAACTCTCATCCCCCCCCTTTGTTTTCTCTTCCTTGTTCTCTTCTCAGTCTTAACTCCCCCCTCCCCATTAGTGTATTTTTATTCCCCCCAATCCAGCCTCCTTCTGCTTTCTGCTCATTCTTTTTGAATGTTTAAGATGACTCCCTCCCCACCCCCTACACACGGACGCACGCATCTTCCTCTTGCTAAGACTCTTTAGATGCTTTTCTCCCAGCATGTGGTGTTCCTTTCTCATGCTGTCATCTCTGCCTGCGATTCCCGCGGCATTGCTGCTGATGTTTAGGTATGTGGGGCAAAGTAAATATGTTACCTCCCTATACACAACCACACGCTGAGACACATATACCTTCACATATATGCACTTATCAGCGGCGGCTGGTGACTCAAAAAAACTGGGGATGACGGGAGATAACCTACGGCGTTATTTTGCACTATTTGGCTACTTATCGCTTGTTTCTTATGCTCAACAAAAAAACGAGGCAGTGAAACGATGGCTTACAAGATTTCCACACACTTTACATGTTCGGAGATTATTTTTATAGCTGCTATGAGGCCTGTTGTTGCATCCTGTTTTCCAAGAGCAAGAGAGAAATACAGGCTGGCTGTCTTCTTTGGGTCTTGTAAGGCTCACTTGACTACCGTGAACATCCTCCATGCAGCAGTACATCAGGCTCTGTAGTCCTGCCATAGGTTCTACAGGTGCTACAACAAGCTAACTGTGGCATTGGCTAACACAAGTAGCTAGCTACTGCTCGACAAAAAGGGAAACATTTGGGGCTCTCTTGAAAATGACTTAATAAAATGAATTTTTTTCAGTTCTGTGTTTAAAAGTAGTTCGTAATTTGCACGTTATAATTTATTTTCTAATGTTCTTCTCCTGTATGACTATCGCTTTACCCCCAGTTCGTCACACTCATATACAGAGGTAGAGAACTGAAGATGAAAATTGGAAAGGAATGAATCAATGATGGAGAGAAAATATATCTTACCAATGATACTGACATTTGATAATGGTTTATTTCAACCAATTACTCTTTTATACTTTGATCTCTGTGAACCAGCATCCTCTGGTACATGAATATGCCATACTAGGGCACGCACACACCGAGACACATAACACACTCTGACAATACATTAACACATACAGTAGAATGTACAACGACATTTACACAGAAAAACTGGGATTCATGAACACAGATGCAAATGTTTAATTATGAAAATTAGCTCTTGATCCTACACCCTACGTAAGCACATGCAGAAGGAAACAACAACAAACAGACAACATGCATGTCATACTATGTACACAGCAAGCATGAAAAATAAACCATCAAAAACCCCACAACAAGCAGCACACTCACATTCCCGAGCTCAAGTTGTGTTGTTTTGACAAGTTCCACATCTGTCACTCTGAATAATGTCGCCCATAGATCACTGCGGTGACATTCAGCACATCTGAAAGGTTATTATGTATTTCTTCAACACGGGCAACGTGGGCCCCCTGTGGATTGAGAGCCGCCTGTGCCAATCCTTGGCAAATTCATACACATACGCACACATATACGCACACAGTCAGACACAAACATGCTTCCCCATCATACATACAGACTCATACAATCTGACACCCACGGACCGAATTAACATAACAAACCTTGTCGGGAAAAAAAATCTCCAGGCCCTCTGGAAGGATAATTGTCACCTTGGTGATGTGGAAAGCTAAAATATACACGAAAAAAGTAGAGATAGAATAGACACAAAGCCAGACAGATAGAGTGACAAAGCCACTGATGGATGGACAAGAAGGACGAGTTAGTCAGACAGACAAGATGAGAGCTTGGGCACACGCGGTGCATCTGACAAGCTGACAGGCAGAGTGCATGATATGCCTATATCAGTCTCCCCGTTTACTGAGGGGCATTCACCGTGATGCAGCACCGGCTTTGGCACCGTCGACAGCATAAACAGCATTGGGGCTGTATTGGTATCGACAAGGTTGCGCCCAAAGCGGAGTGAGAGGGGTCTCATGGCTGGTGTCCAAGCACACCAATAGGAATCTCTCAACACAGCAGACGACAAGAAAGGATTTGTGTCAGCACCCTGCAGAAATGTCACATATCCACAGAGTCAATGTTTAAAGAAGGGAGAAGAACCAGATGATTTATTTTTCATCCCATCAATACTCATGCATTCTTCACATTTTATAATGTAGTTTTAATGAGTTTTTTTTATAGATTTGGATTTGGTTGTCAATCAACATGACCACCAATAGTTTATCAAGGCTTACACACACACACACACACACACACACACACACACACACACACACACACACAAAAAAAAATTCATTCTTATATTTTCATAAAAACATCCGGCTGATGTTCGGCCAGAAACTTTATCCTCGGAGGGGCAGAGTTACAGTTAAACCCACCATGGTTTGGTTTGTTATATATTTATGATCTTTTAATCTCATATTCTGCCAAAAACCAAATACTGACAGAAGTTCCATTACAGCATAAGGAATCATGTTTTTCAGTTTTAGCTCCAACTTCATGAAAAAAAATTCACTTTATTATTTATTCTGCCAATATTTCTATGATGTTTGTATTTTATTTTGTTTCCATTCTCAATATTTGTTGTATTTTATTGACTTGTAGAGCTTATAGAGTTTTTCCACTCTGACTGACAGTCTCACAGACACATTAGCAGATGGAGTGATTGACACAGTGACAACACAATTATGTAAGTGACTGCTCGGCCAGCTATTAGACTATGAGGCTTGTTGGCCCACTGACAGACTGCCTCATTAACTGACTACCTGTATAACTGGATGAAAAGGTGGCCTGCCATCTGATTGACTGACTGACTACTAATCTTACACATGAACAAACTGGCCGAGTGTCAAACCGACTGACTGGCTGACTGACTTATTAGCTGTCCGTCTCGTTCCGGCATCACCCTCTCGCCTAAAGGATCTTCATCTAATATGAATGGGTTGATCCAGATTGACGAGGTGAACTAATCCATGTAGTTTGGGTCAAAGCGTTTGAGCCTCTGTGGGTTGGAAGTCACAGAGGGCAGAGGGAGCGAACAGGGAAAGCTGGTGTATAGATTGCTTTGCAGCATCTCTAATGAGTAATTAAACACTTGAATGGAGTCCAATTAAGATACACGCTGTGTTTGCAGGCACGCACGTACACACACACACACACATGCAGCCACACACACACTTCTCCATGTGGCAACGCACAAGTAAACACTAGCATGTAAACAAAATCAAAGACACACATAGTCAAGCATACACACTCATACTAATAATCACACACCTGCGAGCACATCAGAAATGGAGACACACACACACACACACACACACACAAACACCCACACATACATAAGTCTCGCCACATTAAGCGGAGCCATATGTGCTAAATGTTGTACGTGGTTGTGGATGGAGTGAAGGTCAACGCCGTCTGACTCCCTCCCTCCCTCTGTCTCTCTCTTTCTGCTCCCTGTGTCCACCTCTCCTTTCTCATCTCCATCACTTCCCCTCCTTAACTTTCTCTCTCCTGTTCTGCCCATTTGTCTTTATGTCAATCTTTCTTTCTGTCACACGCTTTCAGTTCAATTTCAGTGCCAGTTCCAAGGTGCAAAAGCCAAAAACACAACAACCAGAATCTGGACCAAGATTGTCCTCAACA
This sequence comes from Seriola dumerili, assembly GCF_002260705.1. NCBI lineage: Eukaryota > Metazoa > Chordata > Actinopteri > Carangiformes > Carangidae > Seriola > Seriola dumerili. The sequence goes on from NW_019174404.1 coordinate 5,476,269, forward strand.
GAGAAACAACAGAAATATAAAACCAGCAGTGTTTACGTTAACCACACAAGAACCTCTAGTAGCCAGGTGAATTATGAGCTAAGTTCGCTAGAAAACAGCTTGCACACTGTACAAGTGTAGTACAAGTATTGTCTGACCACATCCAAAGGCAAAAATGTGGGTGAAATATCAATAATCATCCAAACAGGGATAGAACACTTTCAGTCTCTCAGTGCAGAAATTCTTAGTGTTGCACATAAGACAAGTGACATAAATAGCTGTGTAAAGAATTAAAAGAGAGACACTGAAAGAGAAATTCAAACCCCGGCTCCTCTCTCGCCTCTGCACAGCTGGTCAACCCCACACACGCCGTGACGTGGGTGTGAATGTTGAATAGTCAGTTTTGAAGAGTTACAGAAATGGGCAGACAGCGGCTCCCCATTTCCAGCTTTCCAAAGCCATTCGACTGTCTGACAAGCAGCTTGCTGGAGTATACTGGCAGCTTAGTCGTGGATTTTTCTGTTTTCAGAAAGTAACAAAATTGTTGGATGCAGCGCCACCCCCCATTCCCAAAAAAAAAAAAAAAGGGTATCGGGGGCGGCGGGGGCGGGTTATCCCACAAGCTGTTTGATGATCCGACAACTACTTAGCATACTGATGCCTTGAAAGTACTGAAAACCCTCTCAAGGAGAAGTGTAGGTGGATGACTGACTTTCCAACCATTTCCTGCTAACAGTATTTGTTTCGGCCACGCATGAGCACGGCCCAAGTTTTTCTCTTTTACATTGACTACAATGTTAATTCCTTGCCTTAGCCATGACCGCTGTTTTTTCTTTTAAATCTCAAGTTTTTAGTTTAGTTTCCCAAACAAAAACCTGTATTTGTTTCTGAGTGGTTGTATTCACTATTTGGGGAAATGTCTCCTAAATTGTAATGTAAAACATCAGAAGGTTTCTTGCCTCTTAATTTTTTAGTACAAACCAAAAAAGAAGTGCTGTCTCTCTGTCTCCTCTCTCTGTCTCTCTGTATTCCTGTCTCCCACTCACCACATCTTGGAGTAATCCCACTGCGCCCAAACCCTCTTTTCTCATCTTCTTCCCTGCCACTGATCTCCCAAAATTCCACCACCCCCATCTCCCCCCCTCTTCTCTCGCTCTCTCCTTCAAAAATTCTCTCCTCTGCAAACCTTACATCTCCAACTACTACACTCTTAAACAAAAAAAAAGAATCGTCGGTCTTGTACCCAATCTTGGTGAGATAATGAACGCGTTTGCAGATGCTCTTTGTGGAATCATGCTCAAATAGTTTGCATAGGCACTTTACAGCCTTGTCAAAGTCTTTAAAAAAAAAATGAAAATGCTAAAACAGCAGAACTGTTGAAGCACATTTTAAAGCACACTCTCTCCTCTGATTCACTACTTTTATTATTTTAAAGTCCAAATGAAGTTAAATTACTCTGCGAATTACATATCCTGTGTGTCTTTTGCGAAACATATATTTGCACATTCACCTCAGCTTTTTAAACAAGTGACCAAACAAACTATTGGGAGAATATTGGTGCCATGCTAACATCAAGATGCAGGGTAGATAGCTACTGCCTAGTTAATGGTAGAACATCAAACTGCTGAAAAACGTACCTACAAATGTCAAGATTATTTGGTGTAGAAGCTAAACAGCATGAGTATGGTCCTTATGATGCTAACAACAGTCTGTCCGTGGCCTGTAAGCACTCAAAAAAATGCACTCATTGTATTTGTTAGACCTCAAGGACACACAGTGCATTGAACTTAAACATAACTTTAGTTTGTTTAACGAAAACAAACAGGTCACTTTTATGTAGCCAGGCTGCGTTCGACTTCATGCAGATTTCTTAAACACCGTGTATATGAGAAAACGGGTTTGATGCTTGAGGTAAGGAATTAGAAAAACTTGATTTCCTCAGCCAGATTTCTTCTGGAGAAAAGCTGATTTCTTGGCATATACAGATGTAACTGGCTTTTACATGTATGTCTGTGCTTAACAAAGAAAGTGGAGCAGCTGGATGAAAGATGAGCTTTTTACATGTGGCATTGCAAATTTATATTCAGAAGAATTCCATTTAAAAAAACTATAGAACTAAAACTGAAACTTGCACAAAGAAGAAGTCTGGACATTTGACTATTTGTGAGGAGGAAATCTGATCATGGATTTACAGTAACCAGATTATTACAGTGCATGAAATACCTGTGTAATGAGATTTCTTTACCTAACCTGGTTTCTTGTACACATTAAAACCTTCTAATTGTCCTTCCTTGTCCCTGCTGGGTTAGCCGTCAGTCAAACTCATACACAGCACGTCCACTCAGAGGTTTAAAGGCTAAAGGAGCATGCCTAATATTTTATTATTCCTTTCAAAAATAAAAAATATATCGATCATAAAGTTTAAAATCAACTTTAAGTGGTTTTCATTGCAAAAAGGGATGTGACAGTAAAGATCCACCGCCATAACCAAAATCCAAAGAAGAATCTTTTGTGTGTGTGTAGTTTCAGATTCACTTTCTCTCTCTATAGCTTTTTCTCATCATCTCCTCGTGTTAAGTTTAATCTTTTTTTTTTTACTCCACCTCCTGCCTCTATCCACCCTTTTCTCTCTCCTTCTCCCTGCCTCTGATCATCTTCCACGGTACTCTTCTCCCCAAATTTCCTCCTCTACCCTTTCATTCTCTCTCTCTTTTTCTCTCTATTTCCATCTGGTGTCTCTCTATGAGCATTAATCAGAGTGCTCAAGCACCATGACCAAAACAACTCCACGGAGACTCGCTGCTTCTCTCTCTCAGTCTCTCTTCCTCAGTCTTGCTCCTTTTTTTTTTCTTTTTTTTTTCACAAATAGTCACAGATAGCCCCCCCCCCATTATACACACACACACACACACACACACACACACACATACACACTTACACATGCACACACACACTTTCACACACTAAGAAATCCATAAACATTAGTCAGTCGTGGTTATGATTTCAACCTGGCCTGGAGCTACTTTGCTTGTGATGATAGAAGTCTTTTATCCATCTCAAAACTTACTGTTGTGCGCAGAGACCTGATTTTCACAGAGTACGCTCCAAACTACGGGGGGACAAATTGTGCAAAGATGTCCTGCAGTAATGTTTCTCATACAGTCGTCTCGGTGCATCCATCACCAACAGAGCCAATGCAAATCTTCTAACTGAGTTATGAATTTGCCTTATCAAATGGACCCTCAGTCTGTTTTTTTTTTTGTTGGCAGAGGGAACGGCCGTGATGGAGGCTGCAGCCGAATACGCCATTAAAATTCACAGTTGGGACCACATCTGGATGCTGTGAATCCCTTGACATTCTGCAGACATGGTTGTGCTCTTTTGGCAGCAGCTCATGGCTTGTTGATGAGGACGCTGCCATTTTGGACGACATGGCTGAGATCAATATGTTATGGATTTATGGCGGGGAAGAACCACACAATATCATACACAATACTATGCATATTTGAGTCTATGAAAGAGGCTTCTGAAAATCTGATCTCATCTTACAGCGTTATGTGACATTTAAAGATGAAAGCTTTTCTTTAATGTTTCACATGGTATTGTGAGATTATTTTGTTTATCTTGTGGAGATTTATTTTGAAAATGAACTTCCTTTGTTTTGTAGTTATATACTATATATTGCATGTTTTTGGGTTTCAATGGGCACTGCGTAACTTCACACATTGCCTCCAGTCTTAGTCATTGTGTAGGTTGCCATAGAGATGTATCATAAGTGAGAAATCAGTAAAGTGAGTTAATTGTCTGCTGTCCAACTTCTGCGCTTTATATTCCACTTGGGGAGAGAGGAAACAAGTTGTAAACACAGCAGTGGCATAATTTCACCATATTATATATATGTATAGTAAAATGGCAAACTTGTTCACAAACAGTCACTTATTTACACATCCGGCAGACATGGAGCAACATTAGCATTCATTCGGAGTCATGTTTGTGTCCACCTGATGAATGTAGGCTCAATATTCACCATACTTTTAGCTCTGTTTCTGCGTTCTATCACCCCCAGAGGGAAATACCTGGCTTTTTAGCTGCCAAATGGTCCAATAAATTCCCCAGTTAGTCTCTAACAATGTCTGTCTGCCACTTAGAGTTGGGCAAGTAGCTTACAGTGGGATTTTTTAAGCTATTTAAAAAAAAAGAAAAAAAAGCTGCCTGCCACGGCCGAAAATGACGCTCTGGGAGCAGTGAGAGAACCGAAACAGTTACGTTGCGGCCCAGAAAACTACAACAGATCGGTAGAGGTGAGGGAAAGTGTCAGGTGATATTTCTCCTGTGTTTGTACTGTATCCAGGTCCTAAAATGAGCTGTAATGGACTAACCAGTGCTACAGTATTTTATTAGAAATTCATTTGAATTTATAATTATTATCTCATGATTAGTTTAGTTTGGAAAATTATTTAATTTCTCGTTTCCTTCTTTTTTCTCTTTTCATCAAAAGGCCCTGCTCCTACCAGGCATTAACATGCACCTCGGGTGATCCAATCAGAAGCAGCTCTAAGCACATCACTCAAGTGACCACTTGTGATCAAAACTCACTTCCCCGCTTTATATGCTGATCAACACACATCATTTCTGTTTTAAAAGACAAAATGTGTGGTTTTTGACCTGTGGGAGGCGGCCTTGCGTTTCCCTAGTCTGCTGGTAATTAAAAGAGGAAATCAAAACAATACAGACTGGGTCTATTCCTTGGTGTGTTTCAGGCAAACCAAATTGCCCAAGATGTTGGACTTGTAATATATCTCTATGGGCTTTTCAAAATTGTCAGACATCGTCGACAAAGCTAGCTTACAAGATATGGGAACCAACTAAATAAAAATGAGAATTAATATGAAAGTACGAATGAGTACGCGCTTCCTCTTACGCAGAGGACGTCAGTTGACGTCATATTGTGGCCCAGGACACATTCATGTGTACACTGCTGAAAGAATGTGGCCACCTCCGAACGCGGTCTGATCGATCGGACTGCAATGCGTCCTCAATGCATCTTGAGCACCTGTACTTGTGATTGGATCAATCATGTATGCATGTTAATGCCGGGCCTGAACAGGGCCAAAGAAACATAAGAATGGAGGAGAGATTTATGTTTATGTTCCTTTTCAAAGGAAGTAAAATACAAGGGACAGAACAATAAAACACAGAGGTTAAATGACAAATCCATTAAATATAATACTTCCATTACTCTCACTCGACTTACGACAGGAAGTACAACCAAATAAAACCAATACAAACCAGCACTGCTCACTTTTATTGGGCATGGAATTGCAGTGGTGTGACTTTTTCCATTTTTTTTTTGACATGCCACCCACAATTATTTCTGTGGAAAATATCTGTCAGGTGAAGCCGGAGAGAAAGATTGGGGCAATTACTTTGCACACTCCACACAGCGTCACAAATAGAGCTGGAAAGTTAACAGTATCCGTCATCCAAGTTCTGCTGAGATTGTGATTTGTTTAGCATTTTAACAGCTTATAATTCCAGGTCCTTTCCTACTTCAATGCCAATATATTTGGCGAAATCATAAAAAGTGATGGTGAATGTTTGACAGTTTGCTTCCCAGTTCTCCTCGGCCGTTTCCAGCCCCTGCTCACTTCACCCGTTTCTGCCTTTGTCACCAGCTTCTTGTCAGATTGTTTGTTTATGTTTCTGTGTGTTTCACTGCGAACCAGCTACCAGCATTTGTTACCTGTTGCCTGGACCTGCCTGTCAACTCACCAGCCTGCTTGTATACCCATCTGCCTGTAAGCCTTGTTTCTATTATTAAAAGATACTTCACTGCATCACCCAGTCTTTGAGTCTGCGTTTTCGGTCCTCCCTGCATGCGCGGTTATCAACAAATTGTGATACTATATCCAACACACAAAACAGGTTTCTGTCTAACTGAACCAAACTCTGTATTGTTTTGGGTTCATATTCTTGTGAATATTAAGGTGGAATTGCACATTTATCTCGATTCTGTTGCTCTGCAGACTTTGACTACGTCCACACGAATACGCTTTCGTTTTAAAATGCCACTTTAAAATGTTAACAATCTCCATCCAGACAACGACTCTGTATTAGAAATAATCTCCGTCCATACCAACACGCCTGAAAACATATACTGCATGACGATTTACGTACACTGCGTGCATGCGTGTGCCACTTTAAACAGGAAGCAGATTGTTCACTCTGTAGTTGGTTGCTTAGTTGCAGAAAACAGTGGAAAGTAAGACCAGGGATTTCTTAGCTTTGGTGATGTGGTAAAACTGTTACTGAAAGTAACAAGAGTATAAGGCAGTCATGGTGGTGGAAAACAGATTGGGAGTCATTGTTTTCATCCGATAAAAGGGTCACATGATAGGAGTGCAAGGAATTGAGGAAGGATACGTTGTGACTGATGAGACCCAATCAGGGGGTGAACGTAGGTGTCTCTGTCTCTAAGCCCATCCACACGCAACCATGGAGTTTTCAGACTGAAAGGGGTCCAGCAACGTTTCCAAAAGTCTCTCTTTCAGGGGCTTGAAATCTCTGGAGAAATACGGACTCCAGGCATAAATGTAGCAGAAGTGATGTGTTTTAAAACTAAAACGTATTAGTGTGGATGCAGACTTAATGCTCATGCCCTTAACACAATATAAATTGCAATCTCCATAGATGAAAGCCAAAGCCAGATTTGAAGATTAAAAAAAAAAAAAAAAAAAATCAACACAATTTTGAAAACCGTTCTGGCTGCATGTTGAAGATACATCTGCTCAATTGAGAGGTGTCACACTCTACTACAACCAGGTTCCCCCTAGATGCCAAATTTGTTTTATCTGGTGCCAAACAGATGACTAGATCATCAGGGCACCAGATCCTGTGCTTATATCAACCTACTAACCTGTCATCTTCACTGACAGATAAGAGTAAATCTGTTGCTTTCACTCCTACTTGCACACTTGATCATAAAAGCTAATCAACAAATTTCTTACAACTTAAACGTGTTCTTAATTTACCTCTACTGCAGCAGAACGTCCTCCCTCTAGGCTTTTTCTGTTCTCTTCACTTTCCACCACTTCCTTATTCCTCATTCATATTCATATTTAATATATAGGATTCATCTTATCTTCACATGTTAATTTTTACTGGAGAATTTCACACAACTAACATAACCTTTGTTAGAGATTAAAATTACATGTTTTTACAGAAAAAAAAAAAAATTATTCTAAAATAAGAACATGCAGAAAATATGGCAAAAGCTGGGTAAATCCTTGCATTTGATGAGCTACTCCAGCTCAGAGCATACAAGCGATTAATTATGAGATCACTTAAAAACCACTTGGATATTCATACACTTTGCTGTAAATAGGAGTAAGCTGCTTGATGAATGTGTCTTGCAGACCCAGACTTTCAGAAACCTACTAGTGACGTACTGGATGCTACCCACATGTTGTTGCTTCAGCCTAATGGATCTAAGGCCGGTGTTAACCTGTGAGTCAGAGTCTGCGATCATGACTCACTTCACGGGAGCTCAAAAGGAACTCATATAGTGCAAGTGGCCAAGGTGGGTTTGAATAAAACATGCTGATGATAAATTCTATAAGTTGTGTATTTTGTAAATTTCATTAAATTATTCACACTGAAGTGCTTCTTAAAGCGATTTTGTTTAATTATGTTCTATAAATGAACCAGAAAAAATTTAAAAGTGTGCCAATAAGCCGCTGAATTAGAAGACTTTGGCAGAAGAGGCACACTGGCCTTGAAAAGCTTTTTGCAGTGTAGGTAGTTATAAGGCAGGCAAAGAGTTAAAGCAGCAAAGTGTTATCTCTGATTAAATCACTGCTACACTGATTACAGCTGCTCAGTTGCCTCTGGCCGGTGCAAACAAAGAGGCATTTGATTTTTATTTGTAACAACCTGACTCAATGGTCAGTAAAATGTCAGAGTGGCAGAACTTGATATTTTTATCTCCTTTATTTTATCCAGGATCTGTTAGCCTTGCAGCAGGTCGGTCTTTAGAAGAGCTGTTCTTCGAGGAGCTATATGGCAGAGCAAGGGTTAAGGCTTTAAGAGGATGATGTGTGTTCGGTCTTCTTTTCATTGTGAAGAGAGCGAGAGCTTTTTTTTTTTTTTTTTTTCCCTTTTAAATGGGAACACAGCTTTTCTCCACCGGTGGCCAAACCTTGACCCTCAAACCGATCTAGAAATAGGCATTCGCTAAGGGAGGGAAAAAGAAGGAAACACACTCGCACACATAAAGCCTCCAGCCTTTCCTTTCACCACACACATACACTTCCCACTGCCTCAGCGTTGATGCGTATAGTGCACGGACTTTACACACACACATATAATATTGTGCACATACATATACACACACAAGTACACCAGCATGGTTTTCCACTTTTTCACTCTCGGGAGAAGGTGAACTCATATTGTCGACTGCAGAGTAAAACACAGCAGAATACACACACACACACACACACACACTCACTCATGCCCAAGCACACACAGACATATATAAAGTGCACGCGCATACACCCCGTAGACACAGACCCAGACTGTTGTTCCAGATGTCTCTCTTTTTTTTTTAACCAAAGTGTGTCCCTGGAGAATGGTTAACAGGGGAAAAGATTTCCAAAATAAATTGCACGTGTGTGTGTGTGTGTGTGTACCTTACTGTCTTTCACTCACCAGTGTGCTATATGTCTGCACTGTAAACTTCTGTCCTATACTACAGTATGGCTTTCTTTGAGTCTACTTTCAAATCAGCGCAGAACCTCAAAATGCACAAAATATGATGAAAAATAAGTAAGTTGGGGCTTCTCCAGCCTTTTGTGTTATAAAATCAACACAACACACGTACAAAGTTAAACATGAAATACTTATATTGTGTGTGGAGCTTCTCAGTTTGGTTGTAATGACGTCCGTTGATGTGTACTCTCTCCTGCAGCTACTTGATGCTAAGGAGTGAGTTAATAAAACATTAACAAGTAAAATGCTGCATAGCAGAGATGTTTGTTGGTCTGTCTTAGATGCGGAAAAAAGTTCACAAACACTGCTTCAGCTACAGGCAGGAAGCCTATTCTATAAAGAAATATGATTCATGCAACAGTCTGGTTTTGATGAGATTGGCACTCAGACTCCTAAATGTATGCAAACAAAGTCCTGCTGCTTTAGCTCCAAGCCTTCTCCCTTCATTTTACTCCCCTCCATCTCCCTAAATCTCCTCTTATCGCCCCACTTCTCCATCTTTCCTTCTCCTTTGCTATCCCCTCGATGTCGGCGCGAACACACACAGGCTGTGTGTGCCTCAGGCCCGGCGTAACAGGAAGTCAGAACCAGAATGCGACAGACTGCCTCTGGCCGGTCGACGGAGTTTACGGCTCCTGTGTGGCTCAGTGGCTGTAGCTGTGTGAACAGCTGCGCGCTGGGAAACCGCGGCATCTGTGCTCACCAGCCACACAGAGATGTTGCCTGCACAGAGGTCTCAACTTTTTTACTGCCTTCATTTCATGCTACGCTGAAGTGCAACTGTTGTTTTGCCCCTCATGAGCCGGTGTTAGTGAAATGTAAATTTTGCTCTGTTTTTAGCTGTCTGAGGGAACTCTGTAAGATCTGGCAACAAGCAAATAAAGATTTTCAGCTGCAGTACGCCTGTTGAATTCTATTCTATGACATTGTTAAATAATGAATGAAGGATATAGCATTAATTCAGAGCTTAGGTACAAATTAAAAGAGAAGCTGGATGCATGCCTGATGGCAATCTGTCGCAGCGTTAACAGTCATGATTCATGATGGACAGTACACATCGCTTAATTAATGATTAAAATGTGTATTATCTCAGTTTTAATTCAATGTGATCGGGGTAGATATTCAAATTACAGTTAAATAATGGAAAAGAGAATGGATTTTCACTTAGGTTAAAGATCTCCTCATCTCAGAGTTCAGCGACTTTTTCATTTAATTGAAAACCACTTCCTCGAATACAATTAATTGAAAAAGGAATAGAGCCTTAATTTGGAACTAAGGGTCCGTAACTGTGGTCAGCAGTGAGACTAATGGCATTCTGCTCAAACAGAAGCGCCTGAAAAGTGGACTGAGAGTTGTTTGCCTAAAATTCCCTTGGCAAAGCAGGCATTGATCCTCAGCAGCAAACTTTGCAGCCTTGGTACAAACAGAGACTAAATGGGGGCACGAGAAGAGAAAAAAAATATCAAGATTTTAGTTCTTAATAGAATGTTGGGCAGCGGGGTAAGCTCCACGCCTGAATAATTCACTTTAGCCAAACTGTTGCTTCGGGTTCCATTCATTTTTAATGCTGTCTTTTGATGTTGATTAATTAAGCAGTGCTAGCGCTGCTGTTTCTCCGCCGTAGCTGCCTCTTGCACAGCCGCCGCGCACGCACGCAAACACGCTGCAGCTTCTCCTTCTTTTCCTCTACTCCCTCGCCTCTATCCCTCTAAACCCTAAAGCCTTAACACCCCCACCTCCTCCCTTCTCCTCATATTCACACACACACACACAAACACGCACACATGCATATATGTGTACAAGCAGCCTGCCACAAACACTGGCGCAAACAACCACTCTCGCACTCTATCTTTGCAACACACACATTTGCAGTGTTGCATGCACGCACTCACACACACACACAAGCACCACCTCTAACACCCCTAAGCCACCCCCCAAAAAAGTGTTAAGATCCATAAGTCTTAAAAGTCTTTTCTTTTAAGGCAGTTTGGGAGGATGTGTGTGTGTGTGTGTGTGTGTGTGTGTGTGTGTGTGTGCGCGCAGGGGGAGTGATGAAGGGAAGGAGAGATGTGAGCAAGAGAGGAAGGGGAGGGTGGTGGTAGGAAAGGGGAATGCCTCTCAGCAAACACATAGCGGATTAGCGGAGGTGTGTGTGTGTGTGTGTGTGTGTGCGCGTGAGAGAGGGAGAGGATGAATTTATTGTTAGAGTCTGTACTGTACGTTACAGCTTGGGGGTTGGATGTTAATTAGAAGACATGCCTGCCTAAGCTGGCGGTGGTATCCGTGCACGTTCGTGAGCACGCGCCTGTGCATGTGTGTATGTTTCGAGTATGAGCGTGTGCGCGAGCTATGTGTGCGAGCATGCATGCTCTCTGACTCTTTCATGTGTTTTTAACCAATGAAGACAAGAGCAACTAAGCACCGTCCAATCAGCACCCTGAGGTTTATAAATAGAGTTTAGCTGACTGGGGTCTTACTTGTTCTTCCAGCAATTTTCTACTTAAATTTGCTCCTTAAGTGACATTTAATAGCAGCGACTGGGTCTAGCTAAATCAAAGAGCAAATTTAAGCTAGGTGTCTATTAACTTGCCCTGATTTTCTTTAAGGAAAAAAAAAAGAGGAGTAAAGAGGATCCTTTGTGCAGAGATGGCTTGGTACTGGTGAAAGATTTAGAAGAGATTGTTTTTTAAAAAGTATAAAGTATTAAGAGAATGATGGGAAGATATTAATGGGTGACCCCCCCCCCCCCAAACACACACACACACACACACACACACCTTAGTACATGCTCAACGTGATCAGGGACAGCCTGAAAAAGCAAGTGAGAGACACTGACATTCTTTTCCACTTTCCTTGACTGGCTCCACTACATCCCTCAACACACAAACACACACACACACACACACACACACACACACACACACACACACACACACACACACACACACACCTCGTGAGAGTGATTTGATTTGCTCCTGATAATGAAGTGTCTCTGTGTGTGAGAGACCATAATGCTGTAGTCTATAAATACCTGGCCAAAAAGCCCCCTGTCATGTTACACTGATCTTAGCATGATGGTGTGAGCCTCCCTGATTCCATCAGTATCCCTGTTACACAGCTCAGTGCTATAATAAGGAGGAAGAAAGAAAGAAAGAAAGAACCCTCTGCTTTTCTAATTTGCCAAAAAGTAAAGGTCTTACTGTAAGGGTGTCATTTATCTTGGCCAATAATGGTCCCATGAGTACAGTGATAAAAGGAAAGAAAGAAAAGAAAGAGAAAGAAAGAAAGAAAACCTTGGTACAGTCTAAACTGAATCTTACCTGCAGCATTTTGAACAGTCACACAAACTTTGTGAATACATCATGTACTACAGTTCGTTATGTTGCAGCCAAATTCAATAGTTCAATAGTCTTAAGTAACTCAACTCTCTGTCTGAGGTATATCAATGGCCATTATATTAGTCGTCCTCACCTATTGTGCTGTTTGGAAGTTTTAGTGATACTTCAACAGGAACATTCTCTGAACAACACATACAAATTTATCACACAGACACAAAACCGGTTACATAAGGTTAAATTATGGATTTTTTCCAGTGCCTAAGTACACGATTTGAAAGACAGTACAAAGGCGAGACATAAAGTAGGACAGAATACTAAGCAGCAGCAGCAGCAGCAGCAGCAGCAGCTATTCCGAGCTTAAAGTGCAGCTGCATCATTTCAACCTTTACCTGTACTTAATCTAACAAGTGACTGTGTGCATCAGGTAAGCTGAGCTCTTGTGCTTTTTACAGGTTTGTACCAATCCAAACGGTCAATCCAGCTTCACACTATCTGTGTGAAAGAGCCACAATTGCAGCCATTTGTCAACCTGACAAAATGACAACCAGCCTTTTTTGCCAGAGTGGAGGCTTTTTTCAGGCTTCAACTACTACTGGTTACACTTGTTATTTGATGTCATTCTGATATCAGTTTTTTAAAACCTGGATCGGTCTTCTGTGCATTTCCACTGCAAGTATTTATTTAAGTGCACATCTGCATTACTTTTTCCTGCTCTCTCAAACACTTTGTGACTGTGATTTCAAATTACAATGGAAGTTACATCATCATGGAAAATCTGACAGCAATGTGAGCGAAGCATACTTTTCCCACAGACCTTGTGGTGTTTGAAAGTTTTGAGGTTTCCTTTCATTTCTCCTACACTGCCGTACTTACTTTCATCTGACAGAAAGCAGCACTGTGTCATGATCTGAACACTTCCTACTCCTGCCTTTCACATTAAAGGCTTTCCAAGAGAGAACCACTGGGATACATTTATTGTGAAGCAGCTACAGGTGGTCCTGGGTTTGGCAACCAAGGTTAGCAAACTGACTGCTAAAGAAAAAAATACTCCTTGAACGTTGTTGGGATGTGCTTATTACGGTTTGAGTGAACTTCGAATCTTCAAAATGCACAGTGTCTCAAATCGGGTACTTCAGTACACTCACTGTACTACTACTCATGCACGTAGTGTGTAAAGTCCGACAGGGTGGCGTTGACGGTTGCAACATGTGCCCGCCTATTGTAGCTCGCCTGATGACTTCTTTGCTCACTTGACTTCAAAATTAACGTTTTACTTCCTGTGTGAGCCCCCTGTGTCATGTGACATAGAAATTAGGCTGCCATTAGTGCCAACGACATGTGGCATGGTCGCCATTTTCGCAAGTTTGAAAATACACTGGTCTTCCCTCCCCTTCTGCCTCAAAGTCAAGATGGCGGCTGTTGAGGGTGGGAAGTGTTCGTCGTTTAACACTTTTTAACTGTTTTAAGTGCTGCATATTGCCAGACTTGTCAATGTGAACGCACTTGTGCACTCAAAATAGCAAGTGCAAGTTCAGAAGTATACGATCTGAGACAGCGTATGACTTCGCTGAAATGGGAGCACTGGCAAGCCTCCCACAAAGTGCGCTAATAGATGATTTTCTCCATGTTAAAGAAACCTGCTTTTAGTGGGTGTTTGTTTTAGTTTCTACCAAAGGGCAGAGCTCTCTCTCTCTTTCACACGATTTCTGTTCTGTCTGCACACTCCGTCAACAATGTTGGAGATATCACAGCTAATTTTCGTTCCTCTAGAAAAAACTGTTTGCTGCCATTCCTTCTTGTACAGTATGAAAAACAACTTGCACAGATTTGAAAATTGCATGAGCTGGATAATCCTCCACAGTAAAGCCCTAAATTAGTTTTGTCAAATTCGCTCCTTTATTGTTACTTCATTGTGTCTGTCAGCGATGCATCGTGTTATGCTCTTCTTACTGTCAATCAGCTGAAACCTTTTTTCTCTAAAAAAAACTAAACAATAGATTTCAGAGGAATGCAAAGTGCTGCTGTTACAAAAAATATATTAAAAAATAAGTAACTGGAGCCAAATCAAGTTATAAAGTTGTCAAAAATCCATCAAATCGTGTAAATTCATTTCCAAAATATAGTTGTCAATCATGTTTTCAGCTACATGGCAACCCACAAGAAGAATGCGTGCTGTAAAATCTAAAAACTGGCAAATGTTGTATTGCATTTTGGGCAATGAAATGTTATTGCCGTTCTTGTTGTGTGGGAAAAAATGGGCCGTGTTTGGGTCCTAACCCACAGTTTGCGGGAAACCATTGGTTCAGTGCTTTTAAATGCACAGCATGAGTGGGAAACATCCCAAACTGTGTGTGGAAGGCTGCGTGCACAATCCAGGATAAAAAAAAATAGAAAAAAAGCTGTCAGGCTCACAAAAATAAGTTTAAATGCTTTTAATGGAGCAGAGCGTGCCGTATCCCTTTGGTGCACGCCAGTAAAAGCTCCTTTTGGGTTTGCAGTCGGAATATCTCTGAGGGTCCAGTGGGCCACTAATGGTGTGGCTTGGGAACAGAGTGTATCAGAGGAGAGCGAACAGAGAGAACACAGAGATCACACAGGGCTCACACACTGTCACCACACACACACACACACACACACACACACACACACACACACACTCCTCGAGGCTCACACACATCACTCTGAGACCGTTCTACAGGAGGACACAGGAGCGCACTGCTGACTGATAATGTTGAAACAGAGAGGGTGTGACATGTAAGTGTGTAGGTGTAGCATGTGTGTGTGTGTGTGTGTGTGTGTGTGCGCAGTACCTCAGCAGGGGATAACAGCTGGCATGCTGAGAGCCCCAAGAAGCTGCAGCATAAGGGAATGATCATTATGCAAACACACGTGCTCGCCTGCGCATACACACACACTTAAATGCACCTACATACACACACTATTGCACATCCCTGTAAAATTAAATCTAAAATGCTGCAGCTCTAAACTTGCATGTTTAGAAAATACTGTCAAAACCACTTAACGCCTGAGAACTAATTATAAATATGCGCAAAATGAATATGCATAATGACTATACCCCACTTGCACTGATAAAGGAAAAAGCTTGGAGAGCAAAAGCTGCCTCGCTGAGTTTGCGTGCAGGTGTGTGTGTGTGTGTGTGTGTGTGAGAGAGAGAGGGAACTAAGAGAGTGTGTGTGTTTTCCTCTCCTCTCCCTTTAATCTGCGTATAGGGGCAGTGGTGGGAATCTGCACACCATGCTAAATCGATACACTCCTGCCTGCTTTAGTATGCCTCCGTGTGTGTGTGTGTGTGAGCAAGCGAGCGAGCTTCAGTTTGTGTGTCTTAGTATGCAGCTCAGATACAGAGAGAGAGAGAGAGAGAGAGAGGTTACATAAGTAGAAAGAGGGACACACTTAAGTGGTTTTGACCTTGGGTACATCCCCCACCCCCTCCACCCCCCTTTTCTACCGGTTGAATAAATAAACTTGAAGTGCGGACATGAAGGTCCGAACTGTGTCTGTGTGTGAACATGAAGCTGATGCGTTTGCTCATATAGATTTAGAGCCTCAAAGTGAAACATCATCAAACCGAGGGGACTTTGGGATCCTTCCTCCCTTCCCCTCTCCATCTCCATATCATCTTTTTCTCCTCTCTTTTGCTTCCCGCCCCCCCGCCAATCTCTCCCTAACCTCCTTTGTTCTCTGCTTGTCGGTCCATTCTTCTGCCCTGCTTAGTTTGGCCTGCTTCACTCCGCTTAAATCTAATCTTAAACCAACCCCCCCAACCCCCCTTCATGTATCTCCTCATCCATCCAAATCCATCCTTCTCTTGCTTAGATTTTCTTTGACTACACTTCTCCTTTCATCTCGCATTCCTTTTCTGCATCCCTTCTTCCATCCATCCTTATCCCTCATTCTGACTGACCGCTGGTCCCCGAGGCTGTGAGCACATCAGACTGGCAAAGCTCTATCTTCCATCACCCGCCATCTCCCTCCCCTCCGCACTCTCCATCTCTTTCATTCGCTCTTTCGCTGCTGGCAGCATTGGCAGCATGACAGTGCTTTCCCAGGGCAAGGCCTTATGTAAACAGCCCCATAGCACCCAGCAGTGTGTGTGTGTGTGTGTGTGTGTGTGTGTGTGTGTGTGTGTACATGTGTGTGAGAAGGAGCGTTAAATTTCCTACTATGTGTGCTTTTGAAGAGAAAAACAAAGACAGGGACAGAGTGCATTTGTAGGTAGGTGTGTGTGTGTGTGTGTGTGTGTGTGTCAGAAATGCCTGCTAATAGCTGTGGAGGTCAAAGTCGCTTGAGTCGCTGATAAAGTACACAGATAAAGGTTAGGATCTCTCTGTAGCCACCTTCTGAGAGAGTGAAGCACGCTCACTCGCACTTCCTTTATTTTATTCCGCAGGCGTGTTTTGTCGATTGAAGATGATACGGTGCCTGCCTTTTGATTGGTTGACAAAGCTGTCTTTTGATTGCCCCTCCCCCGGGCCCGTCCCAGCCACGCTCTCGGACGACCTTCAGGAAAGTTTACCAAACTTTGCTTTGATTTACCCCCTCCTTCTCCCCCTTCCCTCCTCTTCCTCCCCTCTCCTTGTCTCCTCCCTCCAGCCTCCCCCTGGATTCCCCCAAACAGTCGACAGCCTCTCCATGATAATGAACAGCAGCTCAATCTGTACAGCTGACAAAGCGCAGGAGGAAATCATAAGGCTTCCATAGTGAGCGATGCTTTATTGCAATCCAATCTCAATCAGCGGCAATCAGGCCGTCTAGGCTGAAATATTAGGGTCATGCTGCCCTCCTACTGCACGGGATGCAGCAATCGTGAGTGTACAGCTCCAGTCTGGAGTTCAGTGTAACAGCGCTGATGATGACTGCCGTAATTTAACGGTGCTGTTTGATGGTGATGATGATGATTTTTCTGACTCTAAAAACTTCAAAATGCAGAGTGTGACGCCGTGAGACACTGATAATAGTGTTACTGTGCGCATCATTATAACTTCCTCCTGACAACAGCACCGGGAAGAGCCTGACATTCAGAATCTATAACAGAAAAACAACACTGTCCCACGCACAGAAATTCGTCTCTGCACCAATTTATTCTGCCAACTTTTTTGGCCGTCTTTCCTTTACTATCTGTCTGTCTTGATATTTTGAGCACATGACTGTTCATCTTTATAATGAGGCCAATTATGAAGGTGAAACTGACCTCTACAGATTCTACTGGAGACGTTTGCGAACGTCCCTCCGCTGACTCTCCAACGAACTCCCCCTTTTCTTTCTCCCTCCACAGAAACTTTGAGTGTTATTGACAGAAAGGCAGAAAGACGCCTACTGGCATCTAAAGATAGCTGGAGAAAACCCTTATGCCTCTTTGAAGTGCTAATTGATGCTATCGTAGTTAGAATCAGAGAGAAGTCCTCGGCTGCTGCCAATTTGTTGTGGTTTATTTTCCAAGAAGAGTAATCTTGATGTAAGACTTTGATCTGTCTGAACCTGGGTCTGTTCGCTTTCAGGCTCTGTGTTCTAACACAGCTTCTCGTCCAGAGCTTATTAACCTTACCCTTATTTACCTTACCCCTTATTATCTGACTTTATTAAAGCTTATAAACTACTTCCCTCTGCTGTGTTCAATGTCAAAAACCTCAGTGTCCTCTAACCTGGAGGAAATTAGAGTGATGCTGAAGGGGCTGCCATGAGTGTGTGTGTGAGGCTTTTATGAGTATATGTGCCTGTGTTCCCGCATCAATTACCCATCTCAGAGTGATTTGATTTTTTGTGTGAGTGTGTGCAGGTGTGTGTAGTAGGTGTGTGCCTTTGTGAGTGTATGCTTGTGTTTCTGCCTCAATTATCTACCTGAGCAGAATTTGTGCCTGCACATGTCTGTGTCTACACTTGTGTGGGTGTATGACTGTATGCATCAGAGGATGAGTGAATACTTGTGTGCATAAATAAGAGTGGCTAAGCATTAGCATCTGTGTGTGTGTGTGTGTTTGTGTGTTTCAGAGAGCAGTGTGGAGCAGAGGGCCGGCCCTGTCTGAGACTGGCAGGCAGAGTTATTCACGGATCACGGCAGACATATGGGCAGACTGGGACTTGCTGAAGACATGCCCTTACTGTTGGGACTGATACAATGAGATAAACAGATGTGGGGGAGGCCACACACACACACCCAGACACACAAACACACACAGACATTTGACAGACATGCACCAAGACACTTGACACAAGCAGAGACTTTAGAGATGCACACACAGACTTTGGAGATACTTCAACGCAGGCATAAACGCACACGTGCAGAAATACACACATGCTGGCAACACACACACGCAAACACACAAACAAATACACACAAGAACAAATTGCATGAGCAGACTAGAACATAAGCACAACAGATCCATAACTGTGCCTTCACGCTGACACACTCACAAAACCAAGAAAGAGACAACTTTACACACATGTGCAAACAAACATCCAACGCGCGCACAAACAAAACCACAAAACCCAAACCCTCACAGACTGATAACTCAACAGGGAGCTCTTCATCAGAACGAACATGCCCTTATCATCTACTGTTCCAGCTCAGTGGCTCCTGCACACTTTCCAACTGTAACCCCTCACTAACAACCCTATTTCTGCCCGCTGCCCCTCGGCGCTCTCTGTAGGTGCAACCGATACGCTTTTCTTTCTCTAAATTCCTCCACCAGCCAACCCCCATCCCACCCGCCCCCTCCCCCCTTGCCTTCCCACTCTCCCCTGTCTCTTCTTGCTTCGCGTCTCCGTGCCAACTCTCCTGAATGGTAGGGGGTGAAAGATGCAGCCAAAGGAGCGAAAAAGAGAGCAGGAGGAGGCGTGTGAGGGTTGAGGGGGTTGGAGGTTTGTGGAGAGGGTTCCATTCAATATGCCAGCTGTCCTGAGAAAAATACACACAGCATTGACTGGTGGAACGTTTTCTCCCCGAACAAGTGTCTCAGATATCCGCTACCTCACTTTTACCTAGTGGCAGGCTTCGCAGAGCTGCACGGTGATCTGGAATTTACACGTCTACAGCTGACCTACACTGGCAGCGAGACAGGTGATTGCAAATGGCGTAACAGGACAGGTAGTGAGAGAAGCTATTGCTAAGATGAGTAAAACTAATGTTATGCACTGAGGACTGGTGGTGGGTTTAGCTCAGTTAGGGCTTCAATCCCTGAGTCTGATAGACGAGTTCAGGACATTAACAAGCTAATCTTCAACACATACAGTAATTCCTGAGTTGACCTAAGTGGCCTAAATCACATGTTGCGTTTATCATCAGAGCTTCAGCTCTTTAGCTTAGCTTTAGCCTCAGCATTACTGGTAGCTAAAAGTGTCATTTTCAGCTCAGCCATGATATACAGTGCAGCGTGCCACTTCCTGGAGTGGTTATTGGTTGATGAAAAAATAAATCAACAACAGCTTACTTAATTGATGAATCATTTAATGAATTCATAAATCAAATTGCCATTCACTGCTTGCAGCTACTGTTTATCCTGTTGTATGTCATCAAACAAGAATGAAAGATATTGAAAATAATTGTTTAAGGGGCGATTTGTAAGTATTCTCTCCCGCTCAAGTGGTTTCTTGCCAGGAGCGGGTGGTGGTGACTGTCACTTGATGAGAGCTACAAGACAAGAGGTCTTCAGGGCAGATCGGAGGCTACAGTGAGTCGCTATCGGAGAGTGAAGAGACAGGCCACGGCTAGTTGGTTAGCATGCTAACTTCAGTAGCAGAAAAGACGCAATAGAGACAAGAGTTAACATTGGCGTTGCTTTCTACCGCTGGAGACAGCTCTTGGCAAGTAAAAGAATGCAGGTTGATGCTGAACTTGCAACGTTTCTTCTAGACTGGTCAGTAAACAGCTGTTAACGCTAACGCTGGCTATGTAGCAATAGCAGAACTTACAAATAGCCCCGTTAAGGAATGACCTACTTCATTTGACATATATGTTATTACATCTGGAAACCAAAGTGTTTTTATCTGTTCCCGGGAGACACTGAAAGGTGAAAAGTCTGACATCAGAGAAGGGCGAGAGGCAATAACTCTTCAAATGGAAATAATGGCGCAGTGTTGGGCAGTTTTTCCTCTGTTGTGTACAACAGGAAAGATCAGTTCAAATACTGCATATTTTGAGTTGTCTGTCTCTAAAAGTAAAATAAAAAAACAAACAAACTGTCAGATGTAGTTTACCAATTCCTAAACCGGAAAGGTGTGGAGGGGAGCAGGTGTCAGATGCTGTTCAACCATCCAACAAAGAGGTTGAAGTAAACTTACAACATAAGTTGCATAGCCCACCATTATGGTTAAAAACTTGCTGAAAGAATACAAAAATCCACAGCCTAGAAATCTGCTGAACTGAACAAAACAGCTCAAACAAACGACTGAGTGAACTTTGTTAGAATCAAGGTTTGAGAAGCAACACCTGACTGTCACAGGAACAAGGCGATCGCCATGTGTCACGATCCTTCGGTAAAATCTCTCCACTGAACTGGAACTTTGACACTTTGCAAGAAAAGGTGCTACAGTAAAGCTGAGAACTACTCTTTTTCTTCCCATACTTATACTTGTCAGGTATATATGAGAAAAACAAAATATAAACACCTAAGTATGTCACCTTAAAGAAACTTTTTCAGAAGCTTTCCCCCCAATAGACCCAAATGAAACACAACCACAAGATACTTTTTTTTTTTAATAAGCCTGGTTGGCATAGTAGAGCATTAGAGTTTCACCTCTACTCAATGAAAAGAGGAAGATGGGAAACATTAACCTGGCTGAGACAGACAAAGAATGGAAGATGAATAACTGAAGAAGAGAAGAAAAGGAGAAAATGGAAGAGAAGAGAAAGGCTGGAGCGTGCTCTGAGTAATTTGTCAATTTCAGTTTGTGGATTGTTTAGTTTTACCTTCTTTCAGACAAAGAAAAGAGAAGAAGTAAAAGAAAAGAAGACGAAGAAAAAGAAGAGGGAGTCTGTTTTGATGCAGAGTTCTGCACCTGGGGACCTGCTAAGGAAGCCAGGTTTGGAAAGCCTGTTTGAGTGTGAGAGAAAGCCTGTGAGAGAAAAACACTCTGTTGTGTTCTACGTGTGTGTGTGTGTGTGTGTCTGTGTGTGGGGAGTTATGCTTGTGTAACTTGTGCGTTATAGTGTGTGTGTATATTTCTATTTTGGTATTTTTGCTGTGTGTGCATGTGTGTGTGTGTGTGTGTGTGTGTGTGTGTGTGTGTGTGTGTGTGTGTGTGTGTGTGTGTGTTAGAGATAAAGTTTGTGTGGGAGATTGAGAAAAAGAAATTGAAAGACAGAGTGAAAGAGGTGGAGATAGACAGATATGGAGAGAGGTGAAGAGCCAGAGAGATAAACTGATGGGAATAGATGGCTTTCGAGAGCTGGAAAGATGGAGAAAGTGATAGACACGGGGCACAGAGAGAGGGAAAGAGAGAGAGGACGAGGGACCTTAGGGAGCCACTAATTCAAGGACCAGCTAATGCACACATCCATGAAGACCTGGAGCTTCCTTTGCAACTACAAAGGAGTCTGCTCTGTTTTCCTCTGAGGATGCCCAGCAGCACTCCTAACACTGTGAGGTCTTTGTTTCTCTCGTTTCCTCCCCCCCCCACTTCTCTCTCCATTTCTCTCTTTCTCTCCCACTCTCCTTTTCCGCATCTGTACACCTCCTAATCCTTGTTCCTTTCTTCTGCAGAATTGGCAAGCGTGTCTCTTTTATTTATTCATTTGCTTCTCACCTCCTTTTTCCTTTATCCTGTCTCCTTTTCTTTCCCTCACCTTTCTGACGCTTTATCCCCCCCTTCCTCTCTCTCTCCCTCTTTCTCCCACTCACTCTCTCAGTCGGTTTATCCGTGTCTCACAGTGTATTACTGTTTGGATTTGGACTGTTGGCTGTGTAAAACATCTTGTTGCTTATTCTCTGTGTGTCAGAGTTAATGACTTTGTCACAAACAATGACTGTTTACTTTTGCTGCAATTATTCATGTACACCAACTCACAAAGGTAAATTCTGACTGTATAACGTATACCATTGAGCAGAGGCTTTTATTAAAAGCAACTGACACTGTATGGTCAAACGTGTGTGGACACCACTTCTGGTCTGTTTCATATTTCAACATTACAACTCCGCCTACTGCACAAAGGTCCATAGAGAAACGGTTTTCCAAGCTTGGTGTGGAAGAACTTGACTGACCTGCCCTCAGCTCATGTGAATACCTTTGGGATAGAGTGGAGTGCCGACTGAGAGCCAGGCAGTATTTCTCAACATCATCGCTCAACTTGACAAATGCTCTTGTAGTCAGGTTCCAAAATCTTATGGAAAGCCTTTCCGAGAAAAATGGAGGCTGTTTGAGCAGCTGCTAAGGGTTTTCGGGACAAGATGCTCAGCAATGAAACATGGGTGTAATGGTCGACTGCTGCATTGGCCTTCTGGTGCACCTCCCTTCATGCACAGTGAAACCCCTACAGATGGTCCAGAATGTGTTGGCCTGTCTGGTCTTTTATCAGCCTGAAAGGGCACATGTCACTCTGCTGCTCAATGACCTCCACTGGCTACCCACGGTCGCCCGAATCAAATTCAAGTAACTACTGCTCGCCTACAGAGTGACTTCTGGGTTTGCACCCATCTACTTGAACTCATGCGCCACTGCTTTCCTCCAAAGAATGTCATCTGGTATTGCCATTACGGTATACAAGGCAATCACAGTCCAGACTGTTCTTATTTGTAGTGCTCCGATGGTGGAATGCTATCAGAGCAGGAGCGTCCCTCTCTATCTTCAAGAGTCTCTTGAAGACTCATCTCGTCCAAGAGCACCTCCTCTCCTAAAACCTCTAACACCCTAACATGCCTAACTAGCACTTAGTATACACTTTTGGTGCACTTCTTTACCTGACCTTCTTGCACTTTATCTTATTGAGCAGATTTAGTTCTTAGTATTTACTTAAAGGTCTCTTCCTGCAGAGAAGCTTTCGTGTCGTTCCTCACTTGTAAGTCACTTTGGATAAAAGTGTAAGTAATGAGTAAATATAATGTAAATGTAATGGTTGTACAGGTGGTAGTGCCTCTAGGGATGGTAATGTTATTTCCGAAGGTCGGTCCAAACTATTTGATGGATTACCATGTGGTTTTGTGCAGACATTCATGGTCCACAGAGGATAAATTCCAATGACTTTGGTGATCCCCTGACTTTTATCCGGCGCCATCAGCAAGTCAAAGTTCTCACTTATTCAGTGAAAATATCTAAAACTCTAATAGATGTATTGCTATAATTTTTTGTACAGACATTCATGATCCCCAGAGGATGTTTGGCTTTGTTAATCCCCTGAGTTTTCCTCTAGACACAGTGAAGTTAACATTTGTGGTTTCAAGTGAAAATGTCTCGATAAACTATTGGCTGGATTGCAATGAAATTTTGCACAGGCATTCTTGCTCCCCTCAGGATGAACTGTAATACCTTTGGTGATCCCTTAACTTACCCTTTACTTTGTGTTTAGAGCTAATTAGCAAGTATATTTGACAGGGACATTGCAAATAGGTCACCAGAAGAAAAGAACTATAAATGAGCCAGAGTTACACTTTGACTCCAAAGTGGGAGTAAAATGAGCTCCTCGGGATTTTCGTCTCGTCACGTCCTTGTAAACATACCTGCTGATTAACCGGATTCAGATTCCCAACATCCCCCTCGATTTGGTTTGCTCAGCCTGATTCATTCCGGACTCATTGTTTCTCTCTACATCTCTAATTCCCTGTGTTTCTCTCCTTCTCTCTCTCTCTCTCTCTCGCTCTCTGTCACCCCCCACCTCCCCTTCTTTCCGACAGCCCCCCTGCTTTTCTTGGTAATCCTAAATCGGGTGAACGGAGATAGAGTTTTTCTCATTCTCTCCCCTGGCCTCTCTTTTATTCCCCTCCAAATCTAAAGCTTCCTCTGCCCTTCAATCTGACAGGATGCTCATGCAAAACTGCACACACACACACAAATTAGGCACTTGAAGTAGGATGCTCTAAACATACACACTATACAGACGCATCAACATACACATAATGATTCCCCGAAAGAGTTCTATAGGGGGAAATTTGCCCAAATTCCTGCCTCATCCCAAACATTCCCAGCCAAGTCCGGCCCACTGCCTGCTCAATTCCTGCCGGCATCATCCAATCCTGCTGTCCTTTCACCGTCGGAGCATCAGAGGAGCCAATCAGATTAGTCGTGGAGAGGAAATTGGAGAAGGTTTGGCAGCGAGTCATCGAGCCTGCTTTTCCCTTTCATGTTTCTCTTTCACTTGCACTCTTCCTCACACACACATATGTATACACACACACACACACATTCAGAGATATACACACATGCAGGGGACAAGAAAGCGAGTTGCCCTGGGAGACAGAGGCCTGGGTGAAAGAAGGATGCTGGCAGTGAAAGGGCCTGACCCATCTTTTGGCAAAGAGGAGCCTCTCACCCCCCTCTAATGCACTGAAAGGAACAGCTCAACAATGCAGGGCAAAGCATTCTGGGTGATCCCTGGACCCCTGCACGTGCCTTCATGGTGGAAAAGAAGATGGGCCGTGCATGTGCTTATGTTGGTGTGTGTGTATGTGTGAAAGTAGCGGGGAACTTAAGCCGTGGGATCCGATTCTTCTTTTTCCTCAAGACAAAGATGGAAAAAACAGAGAGAGAGAGAGAGAGAGAGAGAGAGAAAACCCTCCCTCCTCCATTTCTCCTCCCTCCAAATTATGGCTCCTCTCGTTACCAATGATTTATATGCAAACAGTGTCATAATCTCAGTAAATTAACAATTTCTCTCCGAGATTTCTCCTGAAGATGATGAATGGCGACGACGGGCTACAAGTTGCGGGAGTCATAAGAAATGATTAGGAGTTTTAAGTGAATGCGGACGGCTCTACCCCTTGATAGCTTCACTGGGAAGGAGACTTCACCGAGCCGCTGACACCTGTCCGCTCCGCTTAGCTCTCCACATATGCAGAGTTGATCTGGGAACTGGGGGGGCATCTCCCTTCGGCTCTCCTCCTCACTTCGTATACAGTAAATACATCTTTCTCTCATCCTCCCTTGCTCATTTCTGTCTCTTCGTCCGCCTTTAGCAGGTTGGACAGGCCTAATCAGTCAAAGCCTCAGAAACACTCTGAGCTTTGCCACTAAATCCATAGGAGAGGAACAGGGGCCATATGTAAATCTATATCAGAGAGAGCATATCTGCCGCTGCTGAGCCCTGCCTGTGTCATGGATCGATACAGTGTCTGTGTTTTATTAATAACTCTAAACGATGCTGTGCCCAGTCAGCCATTTATCAAACGCAGCTCACTTTTGTGCAGCCCAGTCTCTAAACTATCATTTCACCCCCCCCCCCCCCCCCCCTTAATCTCTGACTGTATTAATTCGGCCAAACTCTTCAAATTCTTTTAATTCATGGGTGGTGCTTTTTTTTTTTCTTTTTTTTTAATCAGCTGTTTTGCATATTTGAGCCCATGTAACTACCAATCACTGTGTCTACCTTTCCAGGTGTCCACCGGTTTCCATTCAGCTCCATTACAAAATCCATGTATTAAGTAAGTCTTTTACGTACATATTTCCATATTATGCTACTTTATACTTTTGTCTACTACATCACATCACATCACAGTTATGTGACAGCTAGAGTTACTGGTTATTTGCAGATACTAAAGACAAAAGATCTGATCAGTCAGTGAAATATGATATGAAAGAGTATATATTATTCTGCACATCCACTGGTTTCCATTCATTTCCATACAGTATGAGATTTTATGGCAGAAACAAAAATGGTTAGACAAGACTTTTGTCAAATCTGAGAAAATTTCTCAGGTGACATCACTGAGGCAATGTCAGTTTGGAGACTGCACATTTTCAACAGAAAGACAGTGAACTGGGGCATGGAGTTTGTTTACCAGGCAGGGAGGGTCTCACAAAGGATGCTATCATTTCCCATTATTGGAAATGGAGCAGAAAACAGTGCAACACTTTTGGAGCTTGACCCACACCAGAGACTAACAGTCAGAATATTTAAGCCTCTGATGCACAATTTGCCCATTTTTATGTCTCCTGCAACATTATGAAAATGCAATACTAAATCTCTGGAGGCTCATTTCATAAAAGCAATCTATGACCAGTGCATCTTGTTCCGAAAGTGATTACAAATTCCACAAATTGCAGATACATTTGCAAGTCCTACGGCACTCTTGAAAGTGTAGTGTTTGTTTTAATTAGTGAAACATGTTAAAATGAGCAAGAGGAGATTATCTCATCACGTTGTAAATCACAGCAAATATGGTGAAACAGGCTCCTAAAGTCTCGCTCCACCGCTGTTGCTATGATGCAGTGCTGACTTTTCAACTCACTCACTGTGCTCAAAATTGCATTACCATGCACTGCTAATATAACACTGACAAAAATTAATGCACCCTTGATGTTCACTGCGAGCAAGAACAGCACACAAGCAAGTTTCCTGAGTTAATTGATTTTTTTTAATGGTGGACAGCACTGAATGGAGACTAAAGGGCACCTGGAATTGAAAAGTATAACCTTTGTATAACCATTTGAAAATTGGCTGCAAAAATATTAAGTCCACATGATTTGTAGATATAGAGCTAAAACATCCAAAGCCACTGTGGTATGGTCCTTTAGGGCCAGAGGATTTTGACACTGCAGATTATGTCAGTGTGGATAACTGGCTGTTTGTGAGTCTAGGGGGTCTGATAAGTTAAGTTTGTGGATCTGTGGAAGCAGAACATGAGATGCCTCCGCTCCTGGAAAAGGGTTTAGAAGGAATATTCAATTTGTCAGTGAGTGGAGGAGCGGAGCAAAGTGCATTTGAGAGGAGATGATGGTACGGTTTACCACGGCCTGATGCCTACCTGTGGGTCTAAGAAACGGAGGGGTAGGAGAGTGCGACAGAGGGAGGGAGGGAGGGAAAACAAGGAAGGTGGTGCGAACCACCAACGAGAAGTGGAACGAGAATGATGAAGCGTACGGACTGAGAGAGAATTAGAGAGGGCAAAGACAGGAGGAGGGTGAGGAGGAGGGAAAAAGGGGAGGTACGAAGGTGGGAAAGACAAATTGAAAGAACAGGGTGAGAGGTTTTCTATCCCTCCTCTCTCAGCTCTAAGACTCTCATTAGCAGTATTGATTCATGGCTTTTCAGGTCTTTAGCAGTCAAATGCTCGTCGCACACACGCACACATATGCACACAGTAGACACACATTCTGCTGCACTGCTGCGCACACATTCAACCTTGCCTTCCTACACACACACACACACACACACACACACACATTGGGGTATTATGGTGGGACAGGTTATAAAGTACCATGTGGTCCGCCCTCGCACAAAACTGAAATTTCAGCTCCATAAATAGCAGAGTATGCATTTTTAATTGCTCTCTGCACTGGAGCCCCACGAACACTACCTGTCAACACTGGTAAGCCGCTCTCAGCTTTTTACACATAATCTATTTCTAATTACTGGAAATATAATATGAAATATTTTAAGACATTTTAAAGTGGATTAAGGTGAAACCATATAAAGTGCTTTTTTTTTTTTTTCTTTTGCAGCAATCACTTTCAACCAATACTGTAGCTTTGAACCTTAATATTATACGGATCAGTGTTTTTGGAAGGCAAATACTTACAGTACTTAAAGTTTGAAGCTGCAGACACACATCTGAAACATAATTAAACACACACACGCACACACACACACACACACACACACATATTGGCAGCTAAACTAAAAGGTTATTGATGAATTTGCAACATGTGAATTCAAGCAGCACCATTTGTTAACAGCAGCAACACATCTTTAAATGCCTAGTTCTTGTTCTCCACACACACACACACACACACACACACATACATCTTCTAAACAGCTCTCTCTATCTTCTTAAACAGCTCTTGATTGGATGTTGTCGCTGACTGAGCGATTTCTCCTCTAGCCTTAATGTGTGTGTGTGTGTGTGTGTGTGTGTGGGGTCGATATGTGCATGCATGTGTTATAAGGCCATAGCTATTGTGTATTGATTTAGCTGAGCAGAGCTAAAACAGCCTCTAACAAGACTCAAAGTGACAGAAAGCAAAGTAAGACCACTAATGCCTTGTTAACCAGCCTCCTAGCTTATGTGATGCATACTGTACACACACACACACACACACACACACACACACACACACACACAGTCGGCAGTGAGGAGACTCATGCACGCTCTGCTGTGGACGTAAACACATACGTACCATTTTGGACCATAAAATAATAACATATAATTTTCACCAGATTTTATGTCTCCACGCGTCCAAAAGTAGTAGCTTCTTTAAACTGACAGGCACAGCTCAGGAAATGCTTCTTATAATAATAGGAGGTGAGGAGAAAACACAAATGAGCTGCTGATTATGCACCAGCTTTCCTCCAAGTACGGACAAAAAAAAATTTGAAATGGTTAACGTTTCCACTGCAAAAGTTATTTTTAAAAATCCAATTTCCATCCGGATTTTGTATGATTGCTTTTTTTTTTTTTTTTTTTTAAACATGATTTTTTGTCAGTTTTTAATATTCAAAATAAGCGGTATATATTCAGGGATTTAAAATTAATATAAAAACCAAAAATGATGAGCCCTTCGAAACTTCTCACTCACAAATGCTCAAGCATAGATACACACACTGTATATGCATGACATGTAGTTACAGTAAACACACACACACACACACTCCATCCCTCCAGAGGGGTTCAGAGGTAGCTGACAGCTGTTCTGGGTGTTGAGGGACAGAGGTGGGGGTAGTGTGTGTGTGAGTGGCGTGTGTGTGTGAGTGGCATGTGTGTGTGTGTGTGTGTGTGTGAGGCAGTGTTGCCTCTGAAGTGGTAGACGGCTCTGACTTGAAGGTCTGGGGGAAGGCAGGAGCTGTGACTCCCAGCGGAGCGATGCATGGCTTCCCTTCTTCTTCCTCTGTTGTCTTCCCTCCACTTCTCTACCCTCACTCCCCTCCTCCCCCTCCTTACTCCCCCTCTTTCCTCACACCTCGTCCATTTATCTCACACCACATCGCTCCCTAACCAACATGTTGTGTTCTCCTGTGAGAAGTTTCATTGACTAATTTTCCTACCCTTGTGTGTGTGTGTGTGTGTGTGTGTGTGTGTTACAGAGGAGCAAAGACTGACAGGATCAGGCTGGTTTGAACTTACTAACCTTGCAGCACTGCAGATGTGCACTACTGATTTCTAATATAGTCACAGCTATATAGTGTATAGTGTTTGTTTTGCTTTATTGATTCCATAGTTCAGTAAATACGTCGGACAGTCCAACAGTCCAACAGAATCAAGATTCCTCCTAGAAAACCCAACTTTTCAGACCCCTTCCATGTGACCATGCACTCTAATTCTTACCCTCACACAACCAACCCTGCAATCACACAGCCGCCTGGTTCCCTAACGTTTGTTTTACGGGTCCATAATTTCCTAATAATGACCCTGAAGATTTCCTGGAAAGAACTATCGGGGAAAATAAAACTGATACACTTACAGTTAATTAATTCCGAGAACGTCTTCTTAATCTCCTTGAAATCACATTTATTTCAAAATATGCTTTTGAATAACAAATATGTTTAGAGAGAAACAAAATGCTGCCTGAATTATGTTTTTATCAACACACACAGGAAATGTTTTTAATGCACGTCTCAAAATGTTCATCTGCTCTTGCAATACACTTGGTTAAGGTCGACACGCGACTCTTTTCCTTTTGTAACAATTATCCGAAAGCAAGATCTTTTCCTAACCTCAACCAAAGAGTTATTGCTTCCAAAACCAAAACATATGGGACTCAGGATGTGAACCCTGGTCTGATGTCAGTCTTGTGCGTTTCATCTCAAAATGTAATTGGCAAAACATAAAAAAAAATAAAATAAAAAAATAATTTCTAGGATACATGGGCTGATAGCGCCTGAAAAAGCTAACAAACACTGATGCCTCGCGTCAGTCACCATTCCACCATTCAAGGTAATTAGATGCTAATATAATGGATGTAGTGCTATATTGACCATGCACAGCTGTTGCATCAGTAATGCTTAATTTTACGGGTCCATAGCTTCCTAATAATTTCCCAGGAAGTTTCTTTGAAGGAGCTAAATATAGCACGGGGAAGACAGTGACAGTGTTTCATGCACTTCCAACTGAATTCATTCTAATTGATGCTAGTGTGTGAAACCAAAAGTCTTTTAGTCAGCTGATAATGCTGAAAATGTGGAATGTGTCCACAGGTTAGAAACCCTTTTTTCAATAATGAATAATAAACAAATATTTACTTGGGCTTATGTGATGCTCTCAAGGAAATTCTGAATTTGCCTTTATTAGTACCATCTTACAGTTTTTTCCAGGAAACTTCCTTTCTAACTATTAGTGACTATTAACTTTTGTTTTGTAAACAAAATTGCAGATCCTTAAAATAAAGAATTACTCAGTTGTCAGATGAAGTGAACAACTATCGTTACCCTACATCCCCCATGACATGAACACGACATAATTATGGCCTCCAGGGTAATATTATAATTCTGATATATTACACTTATTAATGTTGAAATAAAACAACATGTTTTAGCTGTTAATGGGGAACAAGTGTTGAAACTGTAAATGAAACTCCCACACATTTCTTCTTAGATCACTAACTGAACATCAACGCACATAAAACATCACATTTCCTCAAGACTGTCATCACTCTAGGTGTCGCCTGAGACATCAGCTGCCCACATGCTGCCATTAAAATGAAACACATGGCTAATACATACGTTAAAAAATGTATTCTCATTCCAAACTAGACATGAAGATATATTGGACATGACACGCCGTTTTAAACAAGCTAATTAGTTGTTGGAAAATGTCAAACTGGGAAGATAGAAGCTTTCTCCAGGACGGTGATGATTTAATAATACTCAGTGAGTGAATGAGATAAAACGACTTGCCTCTGTGATCTGCCTCTAATCCACATCTGATAGCAGCAGTAAATACCACAGCTCACAAATGAGGTTGAGAGGATTCCTACGTCTCCAGCGGCTCGTTTTTCATTCGACTCATCACTCTTGCATCGTTCTCTCGCTCTTCTCTCCTACACTTTTTTGTCAATAAAATAAAGAGCTATTTAGTTACAGTGGCATGGGAACACTAAATTGACTTGGAGACACTTTTTAAGCATCTGCTGTGTGTATAGTCCTCTGTCTCTCCCTCACACCGTCTGCTTACTTTCGATGATATAGAGAGCTGCTGCAGAGCGAGCGGCACAGTACAAGGTGTCATTTTTCAATATCCAGCCCAATTTTGATGTATCTTTTTCTTCCCTCTCCCCTCTGTTTGCTGTCCATTAAATAGAAAGCTATTTAGTTACATTGACAAGGAAACTCTAAACTGGTGGAGGGACACTTTTTTTCCCTTCTCTTTGATGCATATCTCTGTGGATATTTCTCCCCTCTGCTTCCTGCCAGGTACACAGAAAGCTAAAAAAGGGTACAGATGTTAGTTGTTGGTGACATCCCACTTTTGGCTGTGTTGTGATCTTCGCTTCTAAGATGAACTGTTTGAAAAATGTTTATTTTCAACTCTTGGATGTTGCAAGGTAGGGTTGGTAAGGTAACTAGCTGGTTAGGTCTTGGTTTGACAGGTAAGTCACCAAAATGAGAACTTGAGATTTGACTTATTCTTTGAGATATGAATCTTTTGAGACTGACTTGACTCGAGAATTGAAGAAAACTCAGTTCTGACCCACTAAAACTTAAGTAACAATAGCTGAGAAGCAGGTTTATGTTGCTAAATGTCAGAGCTTGTTGTACGTTTTGTTATTGCTACATAGCCAGCGTTAGCATTAACAGCTGTTTACTTACCAGTCTTGCCAAGAGCTTCAGCAATTGTTGAACTTACAAGTCAAGAGGTTATAATATGCCCTCTGAGCAGCGCTACTTCTTCAGGACAGATTGGACGCTACAGTGACTAGGTATTGGAAAGCGACAAGACCATCTGGCTGGACTGAGGATAACTGGTTAGCATGCTAACTTCAGTAGAAGAAAAGAAGTGATAGAAGAGCCTTCCAGCACTGGAGACAGCTCTTGGCGAGTAAAGGAATGAAGTTTGATGCTGCACTAGCAACATTTCCTCTTGAATGGTAAGTAAACAGCTGTTAATGCTAATGCTGGCTATGTAGCAATAGCGAAACATGTCACAGATTAACCACAGAAAATATTTGTTGCACGGTTCTTGTAAGTAACACATTTTTCAGCTTCATCTTACATTATGTACATTTGTAACTGTGTGTCAGTCATTATAATCAATTTAGGATTGTCCTGAATTTATGCACTGGTGATTCACATCTACTCTTAAGGCTTGATTCCCGACAGGGCAAAGGTAGAAAAGTACCCTTAAGGCCCCAAAAAGGTGACTGTGTGGCAATTGGTTTGTGGTACCTCGATTGACTGAGAGCTCATCATTTTTGGTTGTGGTACTGGTAATTTTATTTGTTTGGGAAAATGGGAATATGTATCACTAAAATAAATCAGGCTTTTCAACTGATTTAATGCAGGTCTTAGTGGGCTCTATTTTATTTACTCAACTTGAGGCCCTTTCATGTAAAAACCACCAAATTATAGTTTAAAGAATTGTAATATTTAAACTAATATTATGCTTATATGATGCACATTTCTAAATTAATATGCTTAACCGAATTACCACACAGAAAACCTTGGGCCAGGTAGTTTTCCAGCATGAGAATAGTGTAGACACTACACAGAGTGGGATGAATGATGAGAATATGAATAATGTTTCATATTTGCATAAGTATGAACACCTGTTCTTCTGCACAAGGACCTCAAACAACCTACCTAAAAAGACATCTGTCATGAGTTACATTTTGCTGATGAACACTTGACTTTCTTTAAAGGACTTGCAACTTGACCTGAGTCTGTTTCGGACCAAGTGGAGACTCGAGTTGGATTTGCAGACTGAAAGCTTGAAGGGAATTATAACACTGCCTTTCTGTTTCTACTTATACTTTGCTGCTCTTACAAAGCAATACCCAGTTGTCATTTAATCTCATATCCAGCCCCCAAACTTGATTTCTTTTATTAAAACAGGAGAAACATTTCACCATCGAGCAAGTTAATTCCACTTGTTCCAAAATTTTGATCTTATTTCAGGCATTTTCCAATATCATAAGATATTTTTGCAAGGCAGATTGTTGCACAAGCGTAAAGAAAATTACACTTGAGTCGACAAAATAATCAAGATGACTCTACGAGGATCAGGTGAAAATTGTGACACCTTGTACTGACAGACCTATTTCTACCTTTAATACACTCAGTAATATGTTGTGCTGGTATTAGTTTTTAAACTCGGATCCTCCCTCCATCCCCCTCTGCCTCCTGTCCACTGAAGTGAGCACTAACCAGCTACAGCCAGTGAAAACACTAAATTAGCTTGGAGACACTCTCTCCCACTTCTGTCTCTCCTCACTTTGCTGTCCATTAAATAGAGAAAGCAGGCGCTTGTACAGCACGTATCATTTGCTTTATTGAATAGCATCAGCCACGGTCACCCGCTCTCCTTAACAGAAAAACACCCTCAAAGTAATAAAAACACCACAATCCCAGGATAGGAAGCAAAAATGTTGAGGCTTTGAAATTCCAAACATCAGGGCAGTGCTTATATCTAATGCATTTCTATCACCAACAGCACTTTGATGTAACTTTCTCTCTCCGCTCCTCTCCTCTCCTCCCTGCTTGCCATCTATTAAACAGAGCTACAGCGGCAGCAGTAAGTTGCCCTAAATGAGTTTTGAGACTTTTTTAATCAAAGCATCTCCCATGTGTATTTCTTCTTCCTACTCTGTTTGCAGTTTATCAGATAGTGAGCCAGCCAACTCCATCACTGAAGCTACAGCTACAATAAGACGTACAGTAAAGACCATGACGGCACCACTTTTTTTTCTTTTCTTTTTTCATTTTCAATTGAAACATCTCCCCAAGTCTCTTTTCTACCTCCTCCGTCTTTCCTCGCCACTCTGCTTGCTGTCCATTAGTGTGCAGGCTGTCTGCAGCGGTGTGGTGGCGGGGCTAAACTGTGCATGTAAAGCTCTGCTCTCGTTTAGGTTCTTTTCCTCTTGACATGGACTCAGCTGACTGTTCCCAATGCTCACTCACCCATTAGAGGGAAAAGAGTTGACTCTCCCTCCCTCTCTCTCTCTCTGTGTTTCTCTTTTTGTCTCTACATGTTCTCTGCTTGGCTTGTGCCTATAGCGCTTCCCTTTTGCTCTTTTGCCCCCCCCCACACAGACTAGTACATGTATTCTTGCGCTTTCTGCCTCACTCTCCCCTGCTCTTATCTTGTTCCCTCTACATGCTTTTGGTGGCTCATAGCGCTTCTCTTTTCCATCTCCATCTTTTTTTCCCTGCTGCTGTACATGTCCTCTCCATTACTCTGCTCTCTGTACCTATAGCCCCCCTGTGCTCTCTCCCCTCTCTTCTCACTACATTTCTTTCCTTTCATTTCGCATCAGTAGTGGTGGAAGCAGGACATGGATCCTTTGCTTAAGTAACAGTGGCAAAACCACAATTTAAAAATATAAAAGTAAAAGCGCTGCATTCAAAATCACACAAGGATCAACAACAAAATGTACATGCAGAAATTACAGTATCTATTATAAGATTGGATTACCATGACTTAAGCATTTCAATACTGTAGCTGTAACTTTATTACTTTATCTAATATTTGGTGGTTAATTCAATAACAAAGAGTCTTATTTAACAAGGCTCAGCATACCTTTTGTGTGTAAAATCTTAAAGTATAAGACTGTTATTATCCTAAGTGCAAATCACATGAAAAGATCAAAACCAACAAAGTATCAGAGTCCATCTCTCAGTACTTTCAAACCTCCCGACCCTTTCTGTCAGTCAGAGCCCCAAGTCCATTAATTTCTCCTTAAGATGTAAATCTTTATAAAACAGGTCACAGATCCATTTTTAATAAAGGCTAACTGGCTTTCTAAAACAGCTGGGCACTGTAGTTTGACACAAACGTTACTCAAACAAGAGTAAATAGTGCATTTGCTGGGGTCTATTTACTGCTGCGTATTGTTACATATTTGGTATTCAAACTGAAACACAATGCCCACATTCAACGTAATGAAGGAACATGTTCTCCAGTCCAACTGTGTGGCTCATTGCTGTGTTTTTAGTCGTTTCAGGTACTTGTAAAGTGAAATGAATTTTTGGTTTTGTTCTCAGGTAATTTTTTTTATGATAATATTGACAGACTTATCCTTTAATCTGCAAGGTAACTGATAACAGTCGAAGTTGAAGTGGAAGTAAAGTAGCATTCAGTGGAAATACTCAAGTAAAGTACCCAAAATGGTATTTAAATGCAGCACTTGACTGGATGTGTTTTCCCCCAGCAGGTCCATGCCACCCACTCTTTTTTCTCACCTTGCTCTTCTTCACTTCCTTCTTACTCCGGCCATTTCCCTCTTTTCTCCACTTCCCTCCTTTGCACTTTACGCCCCTCTTTCATCCCTTCTCTCTCTCCTTCCTCCCACTCCTGTACCTCGTTCTCTCTCCCTCTTTCCTCCCCAGAGGGAATGAGTAAGTGTATGGTTGAGTGGAGAAGAGAGGTGGGTCTTGCCCTCCCAAATTCTATTTCAGAGAAACTCGAGCTCAGAGAAGCATGTCTGCCTTCAGAGAGCAAACGCTGGCCTGCTTTTACAGTTTCATAAGCAGCACGGGAGAGCGCACGCCATGCGGAGATAAACACGAATCCCAGAGCCAATAAATACACCAAAGGAAAACAGACGTCAAACGTTTTGCCAGCACTTGCTTCCTTTAACCCTGAGCCACGTAATGAGTCGTATAGAGAAGTCAGCAAGTGAGTGTTCCCACGCCTATACATCATTTATATCAACGCAAAGACACACAGCGGTAAACACACGTGTACATGAACACGCACGTACTCAGATGACCTGTGCTTTCCGCGTTGCTTCTTTGGGTGAGGTCTCTCTTTTCGGCCTGACGAGTAATGGTGGCAACACACACGCACACTCACATACACACACACACACACACACACCAAAAAGGAGCACGGCTGGCAGAAAGGGTATGAATTATACATCCACCCTGTCTCTATGCATTAGATAAAAAAAAAGAGAGATGGGGGAGAAAAAGAGAGATGAAGGGTGAGAGAAAAAGAACTGGCAGCAATGTATGAAGCAGATAACATGGTCCTGATACATGACATGTTACCTTGTGATGAAGGGGACAAGAGGTGGGAGGAGGTGGGGGTTACATCCATAAACTGTCTATCACTTTGACAGTGTGGCCTTAAGACAGACATTTGCGTTTGTTTTGGGTGTGTACTATGTGTGTGTTATCTGTATATATATATATATGTGTGTGTGTGTGTGTGTGTGTGTGTGTGTGTGTGTGTGTGAGAGAGAGATGCACAGGTCCACAGCTGGATGTAGGAATAGCTCCTAGCAACATAT
Organism: Seriola dumerili; assembly: GCF_002260705.1. Taxonomy (NCBI): domain Eukaryota; kingdom Metazoa; phylum Chordata; class Actinopteri; order Carangiformes; family Carangidae; genus Seriola; species Seriola dumerili. Next base: position 5,512,898 of record NW_019174404.1, read on the forward strand.
TTCTGCTGCTGTGATGCTCATTGGTTCACAGTTCAAAGAGTTCTTTCCTCTGCAGATGGGGGATGCGGGAGAGAGGGAAATGCACACATGCATGAACACACACACGCATGCATGTGCACGCATGCACACACACACACAAAATTGATTTTGGGCAGAATTTTTTTTTTTTTGTTTTTTTTTTTTACTTCCAAAAAGTACCAACCTCGTTTCAGATTTGTCTGTTTCTTGGGGTAAAAAAATGAAGCTAAAGTGCTTCGGGGACATGTGAGAGAAACCTGTGTTTTCACCAGAGACGCCAACCAAATCAACTGTGGTAAAAATGCAGGGAGGACCTCCTGCCCGTCACCGCTGTCAAGAGAAGTTCTTCACATTGCTGAAGAGTCAGCCTCTCGGGAATAAAAATAAATTCACATTCTCAGATTGAGAACTGTCCAGTATTTGCAGTTACTATGATACTGGCTGGTTCTTTTAGTTAGGAGCCTTGTTTTCTCATTCAGTTTCTCTTTTGAATTTTACTTCTTGTTTATATTTGCTTTATTGGTTTGTTTTGCGAGATGAGAGGGGCTTTTATCAGCTAGAATTCACTCACCACATGAAGTATAATGGGACGTCGGCTCCACAGAAGCACCACGCATGTTAAAATACATTTTACTTTAAATACTAAATGTAGTTCATTTGTGCTCCCCTATGAGCTGTTCTCTTTAAGGGCTCTTTATAGTAATAATAATATGACTAATACTTCATGTTACATTTTCCTGAATGTGCTGTTCCATTTACTTTCAGCTTCTCACATCCAGTTCACTCATGTTTTTGCTTGTTGTCTTATTTGAGGTGAAATGTGTTCAACACAGTATCTTCAGGAAGTTAATCTTTAATTATACATCTTGTGTTTGTTTTTAATGCTGTTACCACTGCCATGATAGGAGAACAGACAAAGCTTGAACAGGTTTCAAGGGAACTGAGTAAAAAGAGGGGTAAATTGATTAATAAATCAGCGAAAACAGCAGGGAGGACAACGAAAACAGAAGTCAAAAGATTCTCAAGATGTAGTTCGTCTTTGATGTCGTTGCTTTATTTTGAAGGGCCTTTGTAAAGCTTCTTGCTTGGGTTTCAGGACATCAAACCTGCTGCTATATAAGCATCCCAAACATAAAATATTTTCTTGATGCCTATGCAGCCATGCCTCTGCATTTGTGAAGAGGGGTTAGTTTTCAATTCTGCAGTAAATTTAGTTCCATTTATAAATCAGCATCTATAACAGAATCGTCATGGGTTTATTGTGTGCTCCCAGCAGTTTTCATGTATGCTCTGCACACACTCCTTTATCCATGTGCACAGGCAAATACACAACTACAGCCAGTGTGTGCAAATTCAGGCTCACACATCCACATTTGAATAATTTCTTTGCCTCCACATTTTCACAGAGACATGATAGTGCTATTATTGAGGATGGAAGTGTTTTTTTAAAGGCTGAGTGTGGTCTACATCACACTCATATGACGGATGTAAAGAGGGAGTCACAGAAAAAAGAGGAGTAGTTATCACGAAAGAAAAAAAGGACATTTATATTGGGGGGGAAAAAATGTAAAACTGTAAAGGAGTCAATTTTCGCTGAAGCAAGGGTACAAAAATATTAACACCTCCACACCTGGCTCTTGTCAATAAAAAGTAATGAGAAACAGTAACTTTCTAAATCTATGTTGTTCCCTCTCATCGCATGTCTTCTGAAGGCAGCTTAAGACTCACCCACCAGCGTGGCCTTAGGGTGTGCGCCCGGCAAGCAAGACCTACCCAAGAAGGATTTGATCTGCAGTGGTTGCCCAGAGCTATTTGAATTGGATTATCCCAGAACTTTCCTGGTAGGCATATGAGTTCATATTATGCTCAGAATGTGAGATTTCCATGGGTAAATAATTTGGATGCAGACGGTGGCAGTTGGTGTCACAGCCGAGAGACACAGCAAGACACAACAAGGTCATCTGCAAACGGGAGGCTGGGTTGGAGAGAAGGAGACGCTCTGCTGAGAGTGAAAGCACCTTCCTCATTACTGACTCAGAGTTGTTTGCTAAGTAGCTCCCCAGATGATTTGGTAAGAGTGTGTTTAGGACCAGGCGACAAAGGGAGGCTTCTGAATAAAAACCTCAGTAACTGACACTCATGGCCCATTTGTTTCCTCTTCATAGGGAGGAGGTAAACAGTGTCTTCAGATTTATTATCCTGTCACAACAAAAACCTCGCCTACACCTACACTGACAGGAAGTTTACAAACCTTTTTCTTGTGAACTGAAATGTACCCAGTTTTTGCAACCAAAATATAGGGGCTTTAAAGGGGTTGTTAAACTGTGGTTGAATGTGGTTTCTTGCTGGGAGCGGGTGGTGGTGATTGTAATTTGACAACTCGTTAACTCATCCTTAAAATATTAGAGGTTATAATACGTCTTCAGAACAGATGTGAGGCTACAGTGAGTCGCTAGGCCAGGGCTAGCTGGTTAGCGTGCTAACTTCAGAAGAAAAGATAACATTGGCGTTGCTTTCAACCACTGCAGATAGCTCTTGGTGAGTAAAGAAATAAAGTTTGATGAGGAACTTGCACCGTTTCCTCCAGAATAAGTGAGTAAACAGCTGTTAACACCAACACTGCCTATGTAGCAATAGCAAAACTTAGAAATGGCTCCTTTAAGAGTTTCATGTGAAACACTAGTTATTTACTCATCTGTGTCTTTCTTTTTTAAATCATTGGCTCAAATCATTCTTACTATGTGTTCACAGTCACACACAGCCACTGCAGAATAAGGCATTTGGGATTAAGCTCCAGGACCAACCACCAACAGCTGGATTCTAAAGCCACTTCTGACCAATGGCCATTAGAAGTAATTTTTCAAGATGAATCTAATTTTTATTATTACAAAAGAAGTTACATTCTCAATTGCTAATTACACTGCTAATGTGTGTCTTGATAGTAAGTTATTGTTTCATTGAGAAGATTAAGACGATGTGTGGTACACAAACTTAATTCCTGCACAACTAACAAGATTCTTCCCTCAACAGGATACTAGTTGGGTCTCGGGTGACTTACAGTATATTTGGAAACATGTTTGCCAAACTAATCAGTGTTGCAGACTATAATGCTCAACCATGATAATTGGCTGTTTCGCCCATGCTCTTCCCCATTTCTTGATGTGATGTTGCTGACGGACAAAACTAAGCTCCTGGTTTCAAAAGGTCCCATCAGAGACTTATGTGTGACATCACAGGCACACTCGTGATGGCCATCTGGCTCTGCTGGGACAGGTGTTTTGCCTGAGTGCAAGTTAGTACAACTGACTGCACCCAGCCAAAAATCATAGATGCATCCATTTTCTCTTTCTGTCTTTTTTTTTTTTTCTTCCTGTACAGTACGTTATTTTAACACCATCTAACACCTATCCAGTACAACATCAGCAGTTTTGTAAGCAAGTCTGTTACATTGTTTTCCTTGTGACAAACTGAAGCCTCGTCCGGGATTTGAACCCACAAACTCTTGCATCCCTATGCATGACTCAAACCACTACACACTATTGTTTAGTTCAGGAAGTGAAAAAAACGGTCAGCAGATTTATTTTGCCTCCACAGAGCTGTTGACGTGTTGATGTAAGGTTAAAGTGTCTACGGTAACATCAGAGAGCATTTTAAATGATCTTCTAAAACAGAATCATTACCGACTTACCATCAGCTCCAGGCTGACTTATCACATACTGCCACGCTCATGAGCATGCTCAACGCACACCATACACTCTACATGAAACACACTCAACATGCCCTTGATCACAAAGCCAAAAGCACATACACATTATCACTTGATCTCTCTCTCTCTCTCTCTCTCACACACACACACACACACACACACACACGCTTGATCACTCCCAGGCATACATAGTCAATTACACACATTCACACATGCTCAGCTGCACACTTGCACATAATGTAGTTCCATGCATGTATCAACTGCAAGCACACACACACACACACACTTTGTGACCCGTGTATAATCTGCTCCCCAAAGATTTCCCACCTTGCCGATCAATAATTCATCAATCTAATCTTCAATAATGTTTGTAATCAAACTTTCATGTGACAGTACAGCGTTAGACTGATTTTAATAAAGAAAAATCAAGGAAGTCGTAGCGAGCTGCAGTGTGCACATAATGCAACATGCATGAGGAGGCAACCTATAGGAGGTGAAGGGCAAGCAGATATAACTGGATGAGTCAAAGGTTGGTGTTTCTGCAGGGAGCAGTAAGCGATATGAGAGCAGACACCGGGGAGAGAGAGAGAGCCTAACTATTCTGTGACTCCTCTCTGCTAATGGCTTTAATGAGCTTTCTGGAGTCACAATTCTTCAAGACGTAGAAATGCAAAGGAGATCCACGATGGGGGCAAACGGAGAGAATGAAGACGTGAAACGAAGTACATGTAGAGAGCGAGTCATGGCAAACAACTTAAGAGGTGAGAAGAGTGGCAGGGATGATGATAGCGAAAGTAGTGCACATGTACATATGTTCACACAGGTCCAACCACACACACACACACACACACACACACACACACACACACACACACACACACACACACACACACACAGGGTCATTCATCACCATTATTCACCAATTTGAGTGCCGCGAGGAAGCTGCAGTTTCCAGCAGTCAACATCGCAGCCGACACTGTGCTTGTTTTTGTTTAGGGTTGACCCATTTTAGATAAACAAAACATCAATAACGCTTTCCTCAGCAAACACACAAGTCATGCCTGCACACGCACGCGCGCGCGCGCGCACACACACACACACACACGCACACAGAGGCGAAAAACACGCGCCGCTCGTCTCCCAACTCACTGCGAGAGGAAGTCAGCGAGGGTGTTTGAAGTGTGTTTGATCAAACACAGAGTATGCAGCACCACTAGCGGATGCCACAGCCTATACTCCTCACTGCACTCAGAGACAGCGATACACGCCTCCTGTCAATTTTCTTTCTTTCTCTCCGTCCCTCACGCTCTTCTCTTCATCCTCACATTACTTTTTCTCTTTTTTACGTCCATCTCCAGCGATCCTCTGTCCATACATCCCTCTTTCCCCATTTTTTTTATTTATTTTTTTACATTTTTCTGTTCATTTCCTTAACAAATCACATGGTAATTGCTTCAGACACTAATCTCATTAAGATACATGGCTGACAGCTTTAAAAAAAATAATTTGGACCAATTCTTTTCTCCTTTAATTTCATAACACATCCTTATCTCAAACAAAAAAAATGGAAGCTCCTCAGAGCCACTAATTCACCACTGTGCATAAACTATAAATACATCCATTACTATCTGTTCCTTCCTTCCCTGCTGTCTCTGGCTTCACCTCAGGCTTTGGATGATTGGTGCCACAGTGAGTTTCACGTCACCCACTTGTGTCCATGCATCCAGAGTGGGAACCAAAAAAAAAAAAAAAAAAAATGCAGACAGTCGCAGTTCCTGCAGGAGCTCTGTGTGTTCAGAGGCTGATACCTCCTGCAAGGAAGCACGTTCTTTTAGTGCAACAGCTACTGTATGAAGGACGTCAACACAAAGGCCGGTGAAGAACAGAGCCCTCCTGCAGCCCCTTTAGTAATCAGGGATGAGAGGAGGCGGGAGAGGAGGGAGCAAAAAGGGGGGAAGCCGATAGAAGAGGAGCCTAGCAGTTACCTCAGAACTACACAAGAGGCGAGGAAAATTTGCCAAGCTTTGATTAGGCTCTTCAAACTGGTGTAAGGATCGTTTCTTTTTTCTTTTTTTTTCCTCAACTGAAGCCAACACACTTACACACTCCTGAGCCACATCTCAACACCCACATACAAAGCCACAGATATATCCACACACACAGCTGGCAGGCAGGTGCACAGATGCATACACAAAAAACATAAAAAAAAAACATAAAAAAAAAAGGTGGACACAAAAAATGAGCAGCCCCCCCCCCCCCCCCCCCCATTTTGTGACATAACAACCTCTGTGGCATCTGTGTGAGTGAGTTAGAGGTGATGCCTCAAAGAATGAAGCAATCTCATCAGCAGAGAATCTCCTCATTTTCTATTTCCAGTCGCAGAAAAGAGAGAAGTGCCAAAAAAAAAGAAAAACTAATAATGGTCTCATATGTCCTCTCTCTCTCCCTCATTTTCCATAGAGATGCAACAGAAGGGAGAGAAGAAGAATCTTAATGGAGTGCTCTGATTCTCTTCTCACAAACCTCCTTCAGAGAGAGAAAGTGAGGGAGAGAGGGGTGGGAGAGTTATGGCGGAGTTAAGGGAAGATGGGTGAGTATGGGGAGGGAGAACAACACAGAGGAGGTGACTCATCATGGTCCTTTCATCATGAAGTGAGTTACTTCAGACACTTTACTAATCACACTCTTTGACTTCATCATCATCATCATATTCATCATACCACTATAATCAACAACAACATCTCTTTCAGCATCAGTGTCATCATTCTCAACACTATCTGCAACATAGCCACCATCATCATCATCATCATCATCATCATCATCATCATCATCATCATCATCATATTCCCATGAAAATCACTTCCACCAGTGCCGTCAACATCTTCATTATTGTCATGGTCGTGGTCATCATCATCATACAATAACATTCATGACGTTCATCACCTTCACTTCTTTCCTCCTCATTCTCACACCATCATCATCACTATCTTCATCACACCAGTGCAGTCACTGGTATCATCAGTATCTATGCAAATGTTAGTGGTGTTACTATCAACAACATAGGTGCCATCATCATCATCATCATCATCATCATCATCATCATCATCATCATCATCACTGTCCCATCCCATTATTTTACCTCTGTCGTCCCTAATCCGCACCACCGCCATCATCCTAATCATCATCATCATCATCATCATCATAGTGCGATCACTATCACCATTAACATCACTGCCTATTAGTATTAAGGTCACCGTCATTACAACTCAGACATCAGCCATCATTACCAGTATCCTCATTAACTTTAGCATACCAGTGCAGTCATTATTATAAAAATATACTGTAACCTTTATAAGGACTATCATCATCATCATCATCATCAGTATCTTCATCATACCACTGCCATCACTATTATCGATATAATGTCTATTGGCATTAATATAATAATGATACAGATGTGAAACAGTGATAATCTCTTAATCCAATATCATTTTCACCTCTATCCTTCATCACCACCATCTTTATATGAACGCAGCCACTATGAATCTAATCTTTGCGCATATATTGCTGAATTGATGATTTGTGACGCATGGTTTTATATTTTTACTATAAAATACAATAGACAAATTTCCTACCTTGGTGGGACAATACACTTCTATTCTACTCCCCTCATCCTTCTGATTAGCACTGCCATCACCATCATCATCATTACATCATTACCATTAATATAATCAACATCACATGAAAGCAACCACGGCCATCATCGTCCCCATCATCATCATCGCTGTCATCACCCTCATTTTCCTCATCAAAACTCTAATCACTATTGTTATGTCCCCCGCTGTTTTCATTATCCTCCTCATCATCATCATCATCGTCTTCATAAACATCCTCAACATCATCATCATGATCAACACTGATTTTGTTTGTGTAAATAAATGCCAAATATGATTTTTTCTTTTCTTTTGTTAGATTTTCAAGCCAGACGACCATGTTCTAAAAGCACATTTTAACAGGCAGAAATAAATCAAACAACATTTTAAATTAATCTGGAGGGAAATATAAACAGACAGCTAAAATAATCCAACACAACTGCTGTGTGAAAACGCTCTAAAAATAGTTGCCCCTGCATGAGTTCGAGATCCGTCCCTCAGCCTGGTGCTTTAAAATGCAGATGGCCAAAAGCAACCTTTGTAAAAGGTCTTTTGTCCCGAAGGTTGTCAGCATCCTCGACAACACTAGATGAATTATTACAACTGCACTGTATTAAATGAGTCTGCTCCTGTACTGAACCTGTAATGTATGAGGTGTAGAGTTTTAATTCAATACTTGGCCAAATTTCCAGCCTGGATTGGACAATAATGACGGAGTCTATCATCATCGCCATCATTAACACCTCTCCTTTCATCTTCATCCATATGTTCATCATCACTGTGCCATCCGTATCACCTTCATCATTTCAGGAGGATCAATATCATCACCAGTGTCATCATCATCGCCTGCTCTCATCCTGTCTATCTGGAGAATCAGATTAGTGGCCAGTTTTCTAATATAAAGTCCTCTGGGTCTTGCTTAGCCCAGGATTAGACCTGAGGTGAGGATTATTCTGCAGGTCAAAAGAAAAATTGCAGCTCAGACAAAATTACACACACACTGGAGCAGAAAGTGGCATACATATGGACACCTCGGAGAGCCGTATAGGAATCAGAGGGCTGAGTTAGTTAGCAGACATGGCACCGAACAGAATTAAGTAGCGACAAAATCATGGGAGCGCTGGAACATCTGTTGGTTCTGCCTTATTATGTCCCATTAGCATAGTGTAAAATGAGGGGTTTGTTTACGGTGCCCCCATTCATTTCATTCTGGATGAAATCAAGGTAGCAGGGCATCCATTGCTGGCTGGGAATTAGATCATTTCTGCCTGCCTTGTCTGATGGATTACAATGCAAATGATTCACTCGCTCCTTCTTTTGTTTGACTTTCCACTCCTACTGTTTGAAAATCTACTGGGGATTTTTTATTTTTTTTGGACGAGGATGAAAAAAAACGGTTTTCATTATTGCTCCAACACATGCGCACATACACACACATATACACACACTCATACAAACGCAAGCCAAGAGTTTCATGATGCTAGAGTGCAGGCTGACAAGGAGGAAATAACCTTGTTGTCATAAATACGCTGTCCAAACTGTTTTAGGATAAACTTGGTTGCCAAAATGTAAAAACATCTAGGCGATTATCAGCGTGACGGTTCCCAGGGTCAGCTCTTAATTGAGTTCAGTCTCACCTACACTGATGGCATGTGGAAAACAGGGAGGGGAGATATCTTTCCATCTCTCAAGCACATCTTCTCTTCCTCTATTTTAAATGCCAGCTTTCTCATTCTAAAAGCTTGTGCGCACCAGAGGGCATCTTTAACATTGGGCAAGGCTCCCTGCTAAAGGCCAGTGTTTCCTCTGTAATACCAGCCCCTCGACACTCACCTGCTGGGACTAGCCAACCATGTTCTTATAGATACTCTCTCGCCAGCAACACTGCTGCTTGCCTGCCTGACTCATACTTCCAGAAGTAATCTTCCTTTGCCTCCATCTTTCTCAACTTCGATTTCCTTCTTTTTCCACCTAATTTCTCCTCCCGCTGCATCTCCCTTCCTTTGATTGCAAACTCTCATCTCATTTCTTCTTTGTAAAAATTTTTTTTTTTTTTTTTTTAAATGAAATGGACTTGTCTTTGTGACACACTCAACTTTTTGTCCTTTTTCATATTGAGCGTCCCTAATCCTTCAAGAAGATCTTTCTATTTCCCTTTCCCTTTTTTTGTCTTTTGTCTCTTAGGGCCTGTCCGAGGCGTACCCAGACAGCAGTGTATGTGTTATTATCAGTCTCCAGCTGGTCTGTATGAAGACTGAGCGGCCAGGGTCCCATCAGAGTATCGGGCAGACAGAACTGAAAGACTCCTATTCTTTCGCTCGGCTAACACAATCAGCACAACCAGCCGGGACCTGAGGAAAAGTATTAGAGGGGAGCAGAAACAAGGACGGAGCAGGAATGACAATGCCCATTGTTTGCTATGTATTGAGTGCAGTCTGGCATCTTTCATATTCTGGGCCAGTATCTCCCTATTTTGTCCTCTCTTATTCATGCTTTCATTCTTTCATCCTGTCTGTTGGCCTCTCTGTCTTCTCCTTAAAACCCCTGGCTCACTGACTTTCCCTATCTCCAGGCTCGAACTGTTTCTCCCTCTCGCTCTCTTTCTCTCTCGCTTCATTAAAACAACAACTCCTGGGATCTCCCCAGGTTGTTTCGGAGCACTTACATCATCATCGCCATCACTGCCATAGTCATTATCATCAACAAACCTCATTAGCGGAAGGTAGCAACAGAAGCAGTAGCACTGCAGCGTAATATCTTTACTCATTCTTTCAACCTGCTCCTCTGCATGAACAATCAAACATGGGGGGGGGTGTTAAGTAAACATTTCATATTGCATTACAGATTCAGTGCCATGCTGGTGACATACTAAACAGATCACTACACTCCTATGGGCAGATCAAATGATGATGATATTTTGCAGCATGCACAGACACTCTCTAGGGCAGGATTGAAAATCCGGAAAAGGGCACCTTTCTGTGAAAAACGCACAGGAGGAGCCTGGTTTTATTCGCTCTGGGGTACGATATATTTTTTTTTTGGGTGGGGGAACCTTTGAAAAAGAAATAATTCCTAAGACAAGGATTACGATTCTAAACCACTACCTTAATAACAGAAAGAATAAAAATCCTTAATCCTAAAGTGAAGGAAAGATATCGCTGCCACAGAGAAATAAAATCACGGGGTGCTGGAGATATTTCTCAATCTGATATTGATTTTCAGCTCTAATTGATGACACATGTTAGCACAGGAGCCTGGGTTGTCACCGGCTTGTCGCGAAAAGAGGTGAAGACCGAATGTCACACACAGTAGAAAATCAAAAAATCAAAAGGCACTATCATCAAGAGACAGAATACATTACCAATTTACAAGGCAATTTTTTCCTCACTCGTTTTGCAATTCATGCAATATGCAATTCGATTCCTGTAATTTGTCAGCAATTAGTTTATTAGAAATACGACATTTTAAGGCATCAACCTTCATCTGGCATCAATTTTTTCTTACTCTCTACAAAAGGTCAACACTGTACTGTGTGTCTAATAAATTTAGTGCTGATATTGTGCAGGAATTCAACACTTTCCTTTGCATGACTTCATTTCTCTATGTGCCCGTTTACCAGCTGTGAATTAGACTAGACTAGTTTGAAAATTATGTGCTTTTAAAATATAGATTTTATATAGCCTAAGCATGATGATAAAGTTGACGGTTTATGATGGATTGTTGTACGTCCTGGTTTGGATTTTGTACGTTTTTGCTGACATCAGCTGGAAAAGGACAACTGACACTGACACGACAGTAGCCCAGTTAACGTTGCAGTCTTTCGCAAAAGCAATCTTATTTAAGAAAAGTCCACAAAAAACATTTGCAAATGGTCTGTGTTTTTAAAAGTGGGTTTTCTCCTCTTGCAATATCATTCCAATTAAACTTGATGATGGATTTCCAGCAGTCTGCAGTCTTGGTTGGAAATGGCTCCCTGGGGCATGATACGGCCCCAGCGACTTGGATGCGAAAAATAGTGTTTCCATTTCAATTTTGTGAAACATTGCCTTGTCGAATAGTCTGAAAAACCATCTCATGCGAGCGTATAAATTCTTTAGCAACATTTGAGGGTTTTTTTGAAATTCTTAAAAGTTGTTTTGAAGGTCGCAAGGTTAATGGAATTGCACCCAGTGATAGAAAAAAAGCTCAAGTCAGGCACAACAGAAAGCAGATAAACTGAAAGACACAGAAACTGTTCGTGTACTGCGATTTCATTAGCAAACTACCACTTTCTTTAGTCTGCGGCTATTTTTTCTTCATAATAAAATATTCTGCAGGTTACATTTTTGGTTTGTAAAATGATTTTTTTTAAAAATCGCCCTAAAAAGGCCGAGCACTCTTACCTAGAACCCAAGTTGACGTCCTCAAACAGCTCTTTCTCACAGCAAACATTTTGGCTTCCTCTTAGCAGGAAAAGCACAGGTGTAATTAAACACACTAACGATGCTGTGCCAGCGAGGCAGCATGCACAGCGAGCCTGCCTGTGGAACACCTGAATGCAATGTCATCGTTAGTGTAATCAGTGTTTGAAAATTCAATATGCTGTAAAAACAGTCTGTTGCTTGTTTTTTTGTTTTTTTTTAACAAGGAATCCAAGGCCCAAACCCAGAGATACTCACTTTTCAATGATGTAACTCAGAGAAAAGCATCAGTCACCAGTGAATGCCTTCAGCTATGCCGTGGCTCTAGGGATTGCAACTATGTGACGGACTGCTATGAAATTTTCTACAGACTTTCTTGGATGAATCCTGTTGACTCTGGTGATCCACAGACATCCATGTTCTAGCACCATCATCAGGTCAAAAGTCTAATTTGTCCAGCACTTTGGTTTATGACCTGCAAACTGAATGAGATTCTTATATCAGCCTCAGCTTAACTTTGTTTTTAATACTAATTACCTCTGCCAAGAAGGTTATGTTCTCATCCATGTCTTTGTTTGTCAGTTGGCTTTGTTTGTTTGTTTGTCAGCAGGATTACACAGAACGTACTGAGCTGATTTTGCACCGAACTTGGTGGAAGGATGAGACACGGGCCGGGGAAGAAGCCATTACATTTTGGGGCATATGCGGATCATTTGCTCTGAGTTAGAATTTTTTTTTTTTCACTGGCGTCTGGTGTTTGTTGCTGCCCTTGCCCGTGCTGCCATGCTAAACTAAGTATACTAACAGTATGTCAGCGCTGTCATTGTGAGCATAACATTAGCATTTAGCTCATAGCTTTGCTGTGCCTAAGTACAGCTCCACAGCTGCTAGATGAATTACCTACACAGTCAATTATCAAAATTGTTGATTAATTCTCTGTCTATTGACTAAGTGATTAAATGACTTAATAGCTCCAGCAGTAATAAAACCCAGGACTTATTTCCATTGCAACTGCACCCTTCTGAAACTGTTATGGAAATTTACTGTGACATGTTCTCAGTTATGTACTTGGTTTTAGTTGGTAGGAAAATGTCGAGAAGCAGAAGTTTTGGAAGATGACAAATATGTTTTGTTTTTTTTATTTCCAAAATCAGCATTGCCAATCATATCATATCAAAAAAATCAATCTATAGGTCAGAGGGCGGCAGGTGTTTCTGTCAGTGTGCTTTGCTCGCTCCACTGTGTAAATGTGTCTTAGCTCTCTTCAGAAGAACCGTATCGTAAAGCTGTATGTTCCCTCTCTGTCGACTGAGATGGTTTTGCTTTATTTAACAGAGGCAAAATAACATCTGTGTGGTTAAGACTCCCAGAGTCAAACATCCACTTTTTGACTTTCATACCGTAACTAAAGGAACTGGCAGTGCATTTAATATCAGCAGACAAACTGTTCCACCCTAATGCCCCTGAATATTCAGATGACCTCCTCCTGCCAATCATTGTATTGAATGTGCTGATGACTAAGATCAGCTACACTAGATCTTGTTATGTAACTGTCTCTCCTGCTGAGCTGGGAGAAATAATTTGCGAGGCAGGAGCCCTGACTTTAATTACTCTAAGTATCGTTTTTAGCTCAGTGTGAGAGGAGGCTCTGGAGGACACGTATCACTCCCGAGACTGGGTTCTCTCTGCACGAGCTATAGCATCTCCGACATTTTAAACAAACACATGCACGGTCCAATCATGCGGGTCACAGCATGAACATGTACGCTGATGTAGGGCAGCTTTGTGTGTGTGTGTGTGTGTGTGTAGGGAAAGATTTTGCCTGTGGCAGTGTGGACAGTGCAGGGTCCTTTGCAAGAAAAACATGCTAACCACATCCCCACACGGCGTGAGAGGGAGGGGAGAAGTCGTGATACAAGGGAGGTGGGAGGGGAGGGAGATAAGAGAGAGTGCTTGATAGGGAGACACACAGAGACAGAGAGGAATGGAAGGATGGATGGAAAGAGAGGTGGAGTGGGTGGTGGTGGTGGTGGCAGTGGAAGATGGATTTAACCCAGGGGCAGGTTTGAGTCTGACAAACTGTCAGTAACTGAGCGGGGGTGACTACAAGTCTACATGTAAATTGGATACAAATCTGTACGTGTATGTGTATGTGTGTGTGTGTGGTAGGGCTGAGGAAGTGCTAGTGACTACACATATCCCTGGGCGCCACAGGGGACACAACGGAAAGACTGTGTGTGTGTGGGTTTATGTGCAAGGACTCATGGTGTGCTCGACCGTGTGTACGGACAGCGTGTTTGTTGGGCGTGTGTGTTTGTACGTGTGCGTGCATATAAAACTTTCTGTGCGCGGTATATGCAAGAGTGTGTGGGTGCTCAGTGCAAGACACTTCTTCCTCAAAGGCTGTGTGGGTGCGTGTGTGTGTGTGTGTCTCCAAGGAGATAGATTCTGTCCCATAGAATGAGAGTGTCGTCAACCATCAGCGCTTCTCACTGACACGGAGTTCCTCAAAGACACAGAGATGAAGAGAGAGGAGAGAGGAGGAACAAAGAAGAAAAGGAAAAGAAAGTCTTTTGAAGGATAAACCATGGGATTAGATAAGGTGCTCCTTCTGGACCATTGAACCAGTGCATGTGTGTGTGTGTGTGTGCGTGGACGAGAGCCCATTGCTCTGAGCACATTAGCTGCTCAGGGTGAACAAAGCCCCTCACCTGAAAGCTTTATAATATGGGCCTGAGAGCCAGAGGGGGCTCAGTGTGTGTGTGTCCATGTGTGTGAGCACATGCAGCTTGTGTGCCAGCCAGCAAGAGGAAAAAAGGATGGGTTTTTACTCAACGGACGGCCAGTCTGGGTGTACGTGCACATGAGTGTGTCCCATATCTAGCTACCACCGACTGTGTGTGTGCGTGTGTGTGTGTGCAAGTAAATAGATAAATGGAGGCTGTCTAACCTTGTATTCAATGGACAGCCATTCTGGTCGTACATGATTGTGTGTGTGAGTTTGTGACCTAAATCTAGCTGCGGCTGGTGTGTAAGTGCCGACATGTATGTGTGTGATCCTCCTATATTCCTTCCTGCATGTGGCATAAATCCCTTTATGTGGGTCTGGGAGATTTCCAGATCCTGTTCCAGTGTTGCAGCATTGTTGTGATAATGTGTAGTACGGTACTTTGTTACTGTGCAGTACCACGTATCTCATCACAACAGGAGGATGGACGACACTCTAAGTGTGTGCGAGTGCTGCTCCCCGCCGTGACCAAAAGTGGCCGGAGCTGTTTGAATTGGATTATCCCATACATTTTCTATTATCCAGCAAGACCTTGAAAGAGATAGGCCTGTTGAGAGCCAGAGCCCTTGATATAAAGGGGTTTGGCCAATTTGTAGTATGCCTCCTCTCTCAAGGAGAAACATTTGTTTAACTCATTTTATTTATCTTGACTTATCCAGGTTAGACTCGTGGAGATCAAGGCGCTCCTAAACAGAGCTGGCTAACATACTGGCAACACAATTAATTAGCAGGTGGGAAAAAAAACAATTAAAACATGTCAGTGTGGATGGTGATTAATCCCACAAAAGCACACAAGCGAAAAGTAGAGCAAGCAAGACTGTGGTTGACAGAGAAGAAGAAGACAAACATTAACTGAAGCAATTGAAAAACATCACCAGTTGTTTTGTCACTCTAATACAATGAGGGTAAATATAATTTCAATGTGAAGGCTCTCAAATCGTAGAAAAATGTATGCATGTTTTCTTGGGGACAACTTTGAGAAAGACTTGTTGCTGCTGAAATTTCTGAATGTCAGTTTTTCAATGCTCTAAGCACCAAAGACTAAATTAAATGAACCTCCATTCTATTTGAGATATAGATCTAAAAAAAAAAAAAAAAAAAAAAACCCTCGGCACATTAAACCAAAACTATGGCTAGATACATACATCTAGGGCAAAGACGAACTCAAGAAATACATGTATAATACCTGGCAACAAGTATGACACAGTTTTGTAGGGGCAACATGTCTGCCATCAGTTAAGTTACAACAGCTGCCTTCTGTGGCTAAATGTACGCTAATGAGAACAAAACCAGTGCGGCTACAGGTGGGAAAACCAAAACAAACGAGCTTAAAGACCCTAAAACACTCCATAGAACAGCAGAGTTATGTCACTAAATGTGACCCCTTTAATATTACACATGGTGATTTGATCTATTGTTAATATAAAATAGTGACCGTAGCAGATTTAAAGTATAAGGTTATGCATTTAAAATATGGTTTAATGTATACAACAGATGTAAAACCAGTTCATTACTTGTGTTAGGAGAAAGTCAGAGTGAAACTAGGGCTGCAGTAGAGCTAACATAACCAGCATTATTTTGGCACTCGTTCAGAAAAGTTGCTAGTGTCTTATGACTCATCTCTTCATGCGGTTTTCCACAATCCCTTTTTTTTTTTTTGGAAACAGAGTTTATACTGGCACTACAAAACAGTGAGATTGTTCAAATTCTCCCAGTCGGTACTCGTGACCTTGTAGAAAACACCCTTGTCAAACTGTTTCATTGGGAGCAACTTTTGATGAACACAAGAAGAGACAACGCATCCTTATAGCTCAATACAAGCCGCGCGCTTGATGTTGTGTGATCAATCGAGACACACAGCTGTTTATTTTCCCAGCTGTTTGTGCCTCAGACAGTAACTGCTGCTTTGAGGTGATGCATTACCCTTGGATTTGTTCCCTGAGCTCCTCATCAGTTATTGGTGACTAAATCACCATTCTGAGAATTAATCGGTGACAAACTAAGACCTTTTGCATTTTTTTCCCGCGTGCTGGAATAGTACTTTGTATGTGAAATATTAGCCTACATCAAATGTGCCATGGAAGACTGCACTCAAATAAGTTCACAGAGAAAGTCAATTTTATGGTCTTTTTTTCACCACTCAATATACAGCGGTACCACTCTGTAGTGCTGAATGGTAAATTCTGGGTTCGATATCTGGTGGTTGGGTCACTCTTACCTTGAAAAACAAGCTGGTTGGGTTTTATCATCACAACACTTCCTGATTTCTGTCTGACGTGTGATCAAATAATCCAATCAGAAGTCAGGAAAGTAATACTTTGATATTTTAATGAAAAACTACACACTGATTCAGATTATGAGGACTGTTTTAAATTAGTCAGATAAGATGTTAATATTGCTATTTTTTAGTGCATATAATTTCACTCATCAAAGCAACATCTCAGAGTCCCATGGGGCAAACATTGAGTGGTTAGATGATCAATCAGGTTACAAGCAATGCAACAGTTCAGCTATATTATATAAACTGTTATTTAGAGGTGAAACCAAATGTACTGGAAGCTACAGTTAGATTTTTAAGATTTAGAGTTAAGATTTTTACATAAAATGATCAGTTGTGCTTATAAAATAAGAAATAAACCTGACTCAAGTTGTTCTCAAACTTTTTGGCAAGTTATCCTTTACCAAAAAAAAAAACACAACAAAAAATCAGTGTCTTGTTTGTGGCTCCTTGCCAAATTTGAGAAGCCTGTAAATTGTTCCACCAGGAAATGATCACCCCCTAAACAAGAGTCAAATAGTTTTATCTACTCTAAATAGGTAATCCATTATTTCACAAAATAACACAAATTTGTGTTGCATTTGCTGTTTCTCCTCTTTCCTAAGCACAGTGATCATCTCACGACCACTCAGATTTATCTTGTGACCCTTTGGATGGAACCCAAACCCCACTTTGGGAAACTGTATATAAAGCAGTTACACCTACACCTACACCAAGTTACACATTGATGTACCAGTATTAGCAATCTAATGATGTCATAATAATAATAATAATAATAATAATAATAATGATAATAA
This sequence comes from Seriola dumerili, assembly GCF_002260705.1. Classification (NCBI taxonomy): domain Eukaryota; kingdom Metazoa; phylum Chordata; class Actinopteri; order Carangiformes; family Carangidae; genus Seriola; species Seriola dumerili. The sequence continues at coordinate 5,530,538 of NW_019174404.1, forward strand.
TGATAAAGAGTCACAGCGGCCGTTTTACTTCTACTTTTGATACTTTAAGCAGATTTTGCTTATAGTGCTTCTGTGCTTTTACTTTGGTGAGATTTTGAATATGGGACTCTTGCTTATAAGGAGGAATTTTATATTGTTGTATTGGTTCTGGATTTTACTTCCTCCGCTGGTGCAATCTGAGGAATAATTTACTGTCAGTCAGTTCCTCTTCCCAGTTAGTTTGCTCACTTTGGAGTGTGATTACCAGTACGATTGTCTGAATGTTTGTGTTTCCTCCTCTATTGGACGTCTATTTGGCAAGTAACTCAGCCAAAACTTTGTAAATAAAACCCAAATTAATAAACCAGAATTATCCTGTTAATCTGACATGATCTCTCTTTTTGCCATCTCCATACCTCTTGAAAACTTGCCTTACTCCTCAAACTTCAGTAAGAGAATTAGCTTTAGATTTAAGTTGAGGAATGAATGTTGGCAGTCGAAGGTCCTCACAAGTACAGCGGGACTGAGTAGTGTGTGTGTGTGTGTGCGCGTGTGTGTGTGCAGAAAAAGGCGCAGCATGAGCAATGACAGTGCCAGGGTCTAACAGGGGGAACCAACCTCGCCAGGGCTCCAGAGCCTAGATTCATTGCTTTAGTAGCAATGCATTTTTGATGTGCCCCCCTTCTGCTTCAACTTCTCTGTACGACCCTGGCGGAATAACAGCGCCCCCAGCAACCATCCATATAGCTTAATTTTAGCATGTGATGTTTGCAGTGTGTAGGTGTTTGTGTGTGTGTGTGTATGTGTGTATATATATATACTGTATATGTGTGAGAAAGAAGGAGCACAGAGAGACGGAAAGGAAGACGGAAAGAGCGAGGGAGACGGCGAGAAAGGGAGAAAATGTTCCCCCTTGCCTGTTAAATATTTGAGAAGCCTTCTGTGGAAAAGTGATGCAGTCAGAGACAGGCCTGTTAGCTCTGTGTGTGTGTGTGTGTGTGTGTGTGTGTGTGTGTGTGTTTGTGCGCGTTTGGTTGATGTAGAGAGACAGACAGGCCCGTTAGTTTGGACTAATTCAGCCGTGAGTGAGGGAGAGGGAGCACTTTCACTGTTTATTTATCTACCTGGGAGAGAGAGGGAGGACAAAAAAAAGAAGAGGGGGGGAGAGAGAGAGAGGAAGAGGAAGGGGTGAGAAAGTGAGAGAGAGAAAGAGGCAGGCCAGGTTGTCACAAACCATTAGACAGACGGACCCAGTGTGCTCTGCCCCATGTCAATGAGCGGCCCGGCTAAAGACAACCGCGTGTGTGTGTGTGTGTGTGTGTGTGTGTGTGTGTGTGTGTTGATGGGCGTGCATGTGTTTGTTTGCGTTTGTTTATTTATGGATGTGGTTTTTGCACAAGTGCTTGCAATCGACAGAGAAATAATGTGTGCATGTGTTTACTGGCACAAGTCGCTGAGATTAGCTGAAAGGAAGGTAAAGGGTGTGTGTTGTGTGAGTGAGAGAGTGAGTGAGTGAGTGAGAGACTGAGAGGGAGAGTAAATCTCTAGACATTGATGAGGAGAGGGGGCAAGATGCCCTCATTGTCTAAGACAAAAGGCTCCCTGTGCCACAGAGCAAAATATCCAGTGTGCGTGCACATGCACACGTGAACACACACTTCTACTTGTGTGCGCCTATGTCTGTGTGTCATGCTTGCTCATCGTAAAAGGGATCATTTATTACAATATTCATCCAAAACACTGCTGAAAGCCGAAGAAAAAAAGGATAAAAGACAAAAACAAAGAGGTGCTCAGATGGCATGTGTTACAAAGAATGGAGGTTTTTTTCAGATTTCAAGGTTCAGCTGCATGCTGGGAATGTTTAGAATTATTATGAGAGCCTTACATAGCAGGCAGAGAAACAATGGTTTCAAGCAGACACACACACACTTAGGCCTAACTCCTACTAAAACTCACTTGGGATTGGAGCTGTTCCAGTAGACAGCGTGTCTGTCAAATATGATCTTCTCCTCCGCCCACACGGACACCCAGGACAGGACGGTCAGCACCACCACCTCCATCACACACCTCTGCCCGAGCTGGCACAACATCATAGACATCCAGGGGCAATCTCTCTCTCTCTCTCTTTAACTGGGATCAGGCTTTCACTGCACTGCTGCTGCTGCTGCTGCTGCCGCTGCTGCTGCAGAAATCCTCTCTAGATCATAAATGTCCTTCTGCGCGTCTTTGGACGAATCGGGTCCGCGGTTCATGGATCGTTGACTGGCTTGATGCGAGTTCCGATAACCTCGAGGGTGTTTCAAGTCATACTGGACGGTTGAAATTCACTTTCAAACTTGGTCGGCCTCAGACGGGAGAGCACAGATTCACATGTTATTTACAAGCGCGTCGTCGGCAGGATGCTGCGAGTGCGTCTCTTCTGCAAGGTCCGAAACTTTTCTCCCATTACGCGCAGCCGGGGGAGATAGATGCGCTACCTGGGTTAGACCCCCTTCTCTCCATGAAATTACAATCAATCACCTTTCAGAATTCATCCGAGGTTTGTAATTCTATCAGCGGTATCGTCACTCACCAGCAGACACGAGACAACGGTCAAATCGACCGTCATATTTGTTTACCCAGATTTGTGTAGAGCCTGGCGCACGCTTTGTTCGCTCCCCTCACAACGCAAATCTCTTCACAGCAGGGAAAAAAAAAACTACGTCCACTTGACCTTTTCTCTTATTGCATTTGAATGAAATAAATTCCAGACGGACGAACACGCTCCTTTCCGGTATTTTCAGTCCAAACTTATCGCACCAGAACAACTGAGAGACAGGAGCATCCTCCACGAACAGCCGCGAGCATCTTACAGCATCTCAACTTGGTGATCCCTCCTCTGCCACTGGGCTCTTATCCAATGTGACTCGAGTCGCGGTGCGCCTTCACTGCCCCGTGCGTCACGCTGACCGGCGGCAGCCACGATCACAGCTTTAATCCGAACATGCTCCGGTGCAAACCTCCACCTACGGCGGGCAACAGCGCACACCCGCACCCTGATTCGGTGTAGCCTAAGTAACCCCCACCCCCCTCTCTCTCTCCTCTCTCTCTCTCCCACATCTCGCTCGCTTTCTTTCTCTTTCTTTCCTTCTTTCTGCGCGGGCGGGGTCTGTAGCTGTGCCGTGCCGTGCTGTACCGCGCTCCCTCTGGGGACTCTGTGCTGGCTGACTCACTGATCCCCGGCGGTACACAGCTGAGGATGTATAGAGGAAAGCCCCAACTCAATTAAACATTTTTTTTTCTAAATTTTATAGAGTTACCTGACCATTTTGATGTGACACGAATTAAGAATTGGTGCAAACAAATGAATTAAGGTGATCTGCTGGAAACTGTAGCTGAAGCTGTCTCTGTTTTTGACCGATTACTCGTTAAACTTGTTACAAACCACCACCACCACCACCACCACAGCCGTCTGCTTCACTGAAGCCGGTTTATCGCAGCTGGGCTTGCAAAGCACCCATAAAGTTCACGATCAGTTTGAAAGCTGCGGCCTGATGGATGGATGGAAGGGGGGCCTCGTAGAGAGAAAGAGAGAGAGAGAGGAAAGGAGAGAGAAGGCGTCTGATGGATCGCTGGAACAGTGGAGTCATTTTCCATCAGTGTCCATTAGGCCCAAAGGGCAAGCGGAGGCAGCACCAAGTCTAAAACCTGTGAGCCATAAACCTCCAGAGAGCTGTCTGACAGAGCGCTGCCACCCCTGCTGCCTCTGCCCTCGTGTGTGTGTGTGTGTGTGTGTGTGTGTGTGTGTGTACGCACATACTCTTCTGCAAAACATATCCATCTTATGCATTTACACTCAGAGCAAACAGACTGAAATATATAGTAACTGCATTGTTTCCACAAAGTGCGCCATGGTTCTTCCGACGTGTCGATACTTGGAGCAGAATGAGCCCCAGTGAGGATCAATCCAATCTCAACAAGATGAGAATTGATTCCAGAAAATTATTTGCAACGAGTTCATTTACATCCTTTAACAAGAAAGGCATCAGCACGCTAGTAAAAAATGCATTGAAACACAAAGTAAAAGGGGTTTTCTGCAGTGTACAAACTCTTCCAGGCTCCTACAGGAGACAGTTTCCCCAAATCAAACTGACTTGACTTGTCCCGCCGTTCCTGAATCTAATAGACCCGTGTTATCATTTTAAAAACTGAACCTTTCCGCAGCTCCATCTTTCACATCTTATTGTGCCTCTCGGTTGGATCCATTATGCAAAGTGTCCTAGTTTTGCTTTGCCCTGCTCTGCCTGCGAAGTAATGCCTATAATTTGGGCTGCTGAATCCAGGCAGGAAGAGAACCCATGCACCCCCATAACCCAAATACAGCTGCATGTTGTCCGCCTCTGTGGATGAATTATTCAACATCTGTCTGAGGCGTGCATATGTAAACAGGTGGATAGTCTCCTGATGGCTTTTTTTTTTTTCTTAAGGGGAGACACATACAGACCAAAGGCATCCTTCACCTCAGCTTCAGGCTTTTCCTCCTCTGCTATGTCACTCTGAAAGCGAGTCTAAATCTCATGTAAGCTGTGCAGACTAAACAGTATTGGGAGGATTCAGATATGAAGGATTCTTTAAGTGATCCTAAATCTAAATTAATGTGGGTCAGGGAGTCAGTATGGACACATTCCTCTTTAGGAGGGCATTAAATCCTGGAATTTATAGCTGGTTAAGTCTGTGATTGCTCTGCAGTTTAACTACAGAGACAAATTATAGACATATGAATGTCCTCAAAGCTCCAGAACTTAAAACACAAAACAGATGAATGTCTTTCAATGCTGTTGACTAAAGCATCCATCCAAATTCAGCCAACCTTTCAAGTCTCACACATTAGACATCCAGCCCTTTTTTTCCCCTCAGTGACTAACTGGCTGTTGAGGGCATTGAACATGTCACAAATGATACACAGGAGAGTCTCTTGAACCACTTGTTCAGTCTGGCCCCATTCAGCCACCACTGGGATCACATTTGTGTGTGTGTGTGTGTGTGTGTGTGTGTGTGTGTGTGTGTGTGGCCTCTGTGTTTGCTTGATTAGAGGCCACAGGACTAATGTAAATAAATGTTGCCAGATGCAGTGGGATCACTAACCCTCACATGGTTTCATTTAGTCCTACGCGCACGCACGCTGGATGAAGCCAGGAACATCCCAAGGGTCTGGATTGGCCAAACAAATGGGAGAGAAGGTGGGGTGCGGTTACACAAATGACACACTGAACTAGTTAAAAGTACAAATGTGGAGACAGTCTGAGATGTTGTAACAGAGCTTTAAGTACATTCAGTAATGCTACTTTATTTGGGGTCAAATAACTTTTGGATTGGACTAATTTTGGAAATGTTTACCCTTGCTGTACATGCTTGCCAGTTTTACTTTTTAAAAAAAAAAAAAATGTCTCAACAGATTAAATTTACCATATTTTTTTTTGAACTGGTGACTTCTGGAATTTGGTAACCTTAAAAAAAAAAAAACCCTACCACAGATCTGTGTTTGAATCATTTTACTTTGAGCTACCCTTCCACCCAATTATGCAATCTCTTTGCATTTCAATATATTCCCGAAGAGAATTCTGTGTAGACTGCTCTCTGCTCTAAATTACTCTCGGTGCAGAGTGAAATACTAAGATGCTGCAAGTAAACAAGGGTCTGAGGTATCAAAGCAGCATCAAAGTTGCTGCCATGGAGTTTCCAGACTGGCAGGGATACACAGTGAACTGCAAAGATGTTTGAAAAGAGGCAGCAGAACACGAGCCATCAAGAGACTGGTTGCAATTTTTGGCAAACGTGACCATATTCTAATGACTTTAGGGCGACATTAAAATAAGAGTACCGCCTTCTGTTAGCATCCTAAAACATGCTGTAGAAATTTTTGTGTTGTGTCTGTTTCACCTAGCAAGTATCTTCAGTCTGGTATCTGTCTATAACTGTGACCTTCAAGCATGCCGTCTTATGCAAAGTAATATCAGCAGAGAAACAATTGCCTTTGCAGTGGAATTCGCACTAACTTGCAGCTCACCATGTTTTAAGACCACACTCCACAAGATACTGGGATTATACAAGAAAATCCAGCTACTCTCAGCCACAAATACAGACACCACTGGACTCAATTCTCCTTTTCTCTCATTTGTCCCCCTCCAAAAGTAAGGAAGATCTGAGGTTAATCCTCTCCACCGCTCTGTAAGGAAGTCGAAGAAAAAAAAAAAAAAAAAAGGTATAATGCCAGAAAACCCAAGGAGGCACTTGAGATTAAGCCACCAACTATTGACATTGTGTGAGTGACAGGTAAAGTCACCTCTGCTTAACAGCCTTCGATTACCATCAGAGAGCAAGACCTCCCCCTAGTGGTTCAAGAGGTGTATAACCAGTTTGTCATTTTTTTCCCACCTCCATCCCTCACATCCCTGAGGAACTTTCTGATACACATGGATGCCAGATATGCCCGATAGCCATGCTTGTTTTTTTTTTTTATCTTAATTACTCATCGTCTGAGACGAAGCAATTTAGTTTCCACAGCAACCTGGCTCCTCTCCATAAGAGTAAGACAGACCGGCTAAACTGAAAAGGTCAAAGCAGAGCACAGGAGGATTATTCAGAATCATTGAGAATAGCAAGTATCCAGCGTTGCATATTGAATTAAATCTCCACCCTGCCATCATCATCATCGCAGCCGTTTCATCAAATGGATTGCAACGAGATTGAGCTGAGCCCAGATGAGCAGTCAGTCAAGTTTCAGATGGGATGAGTACGAAGTTGGAAATACAGTAAGAGATTAAAAAAAAAACCCACCAGTAGTAAAAACAGGATGGGAAATGTGGAAAATGTTACGAGATGTTAACCGATACAGAGCAGCAGGTCCACAGGACAGAGGGGAAGAGACAGAAACCAAATGAGGCCAGATGAAAGAAGGAACAAACTAAAGATTTATTGAAGGCAGCAGAAGATGCAAGAGACAAGAACAGAATGGCAAAGGGGGGAGGGGGGAGCGGGGCACATACAGAGACACTTCTGTGTTCAGATAGGTTTAATGTCTTTGTGTTACAAAAGTTTTTTTGTTTTTTACAGCTCCAGAGAGCTCAATAGGTCTGTATTGTTTTATCAAAATATACATGTTTTGAACGTAAAGTGGATATAATCCAAATGATTTTGTGGTACAAAAACATGAATATATACAACCATCAACCCCCGCTTCATACAATAACCCCACCCCGCCCCCATATAAAAAAGGAGAGAAAAATAAAAGCTTTTAACAATAACTGAAAGGCATATAATCTTCTACACTGTCAACATCACAGCTAGGACTGTGGATCAATTAAGTATCCATTCTAAAGCGATCTCTACCCAAAATTAGGCTCTTTGTAAAGTCAATCAAACAAAAGGGGTACAATATACAGTATATGTTGTTACCCAAAACATATTTTAACTTCATGTGACTTTTGTCCAAGGCATTTGAGGAACAGAAAGAAGGAAATCGAAGCCTTGTGTTCTTGTGGAATAGCAGGAATGTGAAAAAAAACCTTTAAGAAATCACAACACTACAAAACAGCAGGGATAGAAGATACTTTGGTCCTTAACAGCAATAACCGTCTGCAGCTACATGAAGCTTCGTTAAATCATGCATAATAATCTTTTACAAAAATAGAGACAGAGCAAGTCTGTATCTGGTCCAAGACTACAGTGGTGGAAACTGGTGCGTGAGGCACGCAGGAATGTGACGATGTTTAAGACTTCAGCGTGAGGGTGTCAACTTGGACCTATCATTGAGGAAAAGTGCACTAAAGAACCTGACTGTGGCTTAAGTGGACACAGGCAGGGAATGGGTGAGGGTTGTCCCACCCTGTAATCATGTTATCCTGAATTTAAGAGAAAAAATATACTGGGTTTTCCGACACAGTCCAAGACTGTCGTTACTATCAATTGACAAATGCCCCCCAGCTGCCCTCTCACAGGTACAATTACCTGAATATAATGGGATAAAGGCATCTTTGCAGACAGGTAAGATAAAACAGCTGAATGAGAGGTAAACAAAGTCAACTGATGAGGCTGCAAAGTGTGTCAGCCTCAGATTAAAAACTCAAGGAGTCAAGGCACTGTGATAATGATCAAACCCAGCCACTACATATAGGTATCAGTTAAGCTTAGAATTGATACACATTTAAATGCTAACATTAAAAAGAAAAGATAAATGAATATATAGGTGTCCACTTATAGATGAACATAATATGGTTAAATAAGGCCCCAAACACCACTGGCCCTACGGAGAGAGGACTAAAGGAAAATGAATGGGACCTGTAGGCGAGGAGGGCTGAATACAGCTCTACTTCCTGCCACAATACACCTAATAGAGCTACATCACCTAGCAAGGATATTAGGCATCTAACTGACTTACATTCATAGTTTCTACATATATAATGAGGCTATATGCATACAAATCCTTAGATAAGAAACAGAAGACTGAATGAGCCACTTTCCCCCATTTTAACAATGCTGGTACATACCGAAAGGCATGAGAAAACAAAAAGGCATTTTGAGAACCACATCTTTTCCAAATGAAGCCAGAGCAATGCTTAAGGCAATCTGGTTGGGGCAAAAGTAAGGCACAAGACTGTAGATAAAGATAATGAAAGAAGAATGCGTCCTTATTATAACAACTTCAGATAGTGGTATGGATCCCCCAAAGCAAATATGTGGGTAGTTACAAGAAGATAAAATAAAAATGGATACTGGGAAATAAATTGTTTGTTGGTCTGTGAGCCAAAACAAAATCATTGTCTCTAACCGTTTCTGACTGGCCAAACAGGTTCAAAGTGGCATTTCAAAAAAAAAAAAAAAAAAAAAAAAAAAAGGCACACACACATAGATATATCCACACGACTATCATAGTAAAAGGAATGCTGAAGTGTGTCTGGTGTGGATATGATTCATCCACATAAGCATACATCTGTGGTGGAGGGTGTCTTTTTTTTTTTCTTCCTTTTTTCTTTATAATTTTTTTTTTTAATTTTTTTTTTTTATTTTTTTTTTTTTTTTTTTTTTTTAAGCAATTTGGTCTAAAGTGACAGTTCATCAGCTTCCCCTACTTTACCTCCAATATAGTAAAATGTTTCAATGCAGAATGTTGCCCGTTTCCCAGGACCCCACTCAAAACTTTGTGATGGAACAAATTATTAGGTTTGGGCACCAAGGACCTGTTCTGAACTGGAACCAGATCCCATTTTATTTTATTTTTTTTTTTAAAGACCTGGGATTTTCTCCGACACACGCTGTGATTCTATTCTTTGACTCCTGAACTAAGTTTGGTCTTTTTCGTTTATGTCGCCTATGCATTTGGATAATGTTTGACAAGTGATATAGGAAATTGGAATCATTGATCACAGGAAATTGGAATCATTGATCACAATTTCCAGCATTGGAGGAAGTCTAACTTCCTGTGGCATGGTTTTTGATATCCCAAGTTGAAGTCATAATGCCCCAGAATCAGCTACTGCAAGCCACTGTAGCTCAAACACAAACAAGTGTAGAACAGCGACAATTCAATTTGTGAATGGCAGGAAGGAATATTCATATTTGTCTACATTTATTCCAAATGTTTTTGTTTTCAACCTATTTTGGTGTTTTTGTGATAATATGAAAAGATTTGGAATCCGGAATAGGAACTGGAATCAATAAGGAGACTTGATCAAATCTGATACGCAAACCTATAAATGGTGGGGAATGACCAAGTATTGAGGTGAAGGGAGCAACACTCTACACAGAAACAGTCTTAAATATGTTATGGTTGCCATTTCCACTCAAGGCAAACTTGAGAAAAGTAGCATTCAGATGGCAATAGATTTGGAGGGAGGAAGGAAAGGCACTCAGATGGTGGACTTGGAGAAGGACACTCGAAGGTGGTGGTTCTCCCCCAGATCGTGGTTGTGGAACTCGATGAGGGACTCAATTGCCTCCTCGACTGACCCCATCTGGATCAGGGCCATCTTGCGGTCTTTCCTGTTAAATATAGAGAGAACAATGTGTTCTGAAAGTGTCAAAATGGTGCCAACTTTTGTGTAGGCTGTTTGCTATGTTGTAGTTGAATAACAGAACTTGTTCTATACTCTTAAAGACATCTTACGCAGACTTTAAACATTGATCAACTCCGCTTGTCTGAATTGGCTTTGCATTAAATGAATGTTGTGACATTTTTTAAAGTTTTCAAACACCAATTAGGACATAAATGAAGAAAATCGAGCAACTGGATTGAGACTCACTGAAAGAACTTGAAGGCCTTGACTGTGGCTCCTGAGCTGGCAAACAGCCTCCTGAGGTCATCCTCCATCACAGAGGGCCTTAAAATCAGAGGGCAAAGAAAAAAATAAAACAAAGAATCAACATAAAGCATTTATGTGGGTTTATATTCCCTTTACTTATTTGTACTAGTGTGGTAAAAAAAAAAAAGAACAAGAAGTATGATTAAATCTAAAAATGCACCTCTAGAGTAGCATGTTTAGAAAAGACTGTCACAACTACTTAATCCAAAGCACTAAATATAGAAAAAAAATGAGTCAGGACTACAAAGGAAAAAGCTTAGAGCATAAAGGACGCTGGGGAGAGAGTGGGAATGAAAAGGACACTCTTGCAGCAGCACTCACGGTATGTTGGAGAGGTGGAGTGTTGCAGAGGGTGGGAAGATGTTGGAGTAATTCTTGGAGCCAGGCTTCTTGAAACGGTGCAGCGGGGAGTTGCTGTAGTCCTTTGTGAGGCCCTGGTCCTCGTGGCCTTCTCTGGGAAGCTGCACTGTGGTGTGTTTTGACAATGTCACACGCATGGCCCTGCCGTGAAGCCGCTGGCCATTCAGGTGGCTCATAGCTGAGAAACATGAATACAATAGTCAACACCACACCCAAAACCTGGTTTCCGCATACAATTCTAGTCTGACTTAGACCTTAAAATAGTTTGAAGTAATTTCAATTTTAAGTTTAACAAAAGGCCCAATGAGGCCAATTTAATTGATTTTAAACCGTTTTCCATCCTTACCCTCTCCTTGATACATCGACACTACATTTATTAAAAGATTTTCTAAACACATTTAGAGTAGTTACAGAAGGTAAAACAAGGAAATAATCAGAAATAGGCAATCAGCTATTTATCAAAGGAGGACCTGCAGTGGTTGCTCATTTGAGACCCACTAAGTGAAGGCTCAAAACAATGTATGGTAAAAATGCAAAAAACAAGATGAAAGAAAACGCTAGATCAAAGAAAGTAAATAGGGTGTAGCAAGTCTGGAGTGTAGCTACCTAGCTGAGCCTGTGTGCCATCAGACATCTGGATCAGAGCATTCTCCTTCTTATTGAACAGGATCTTCACCCTCATCACATCGCCATACACACCTAGTGAAGAAGAGGAAGGTGTCACACTACAAGTGCAAGAATGACTAACACAGCCTTAACATGAGCCACACAGCCAATCACAGCAACAAAAACAATTTAAAACCATCAAATCAGACACATTAATATTCATACTAAATGGACACTGTCTGATTAAAAAGTAATTGTCAGACTATTCAGTAATTTTCTATTTAATTCTGTGTGGGATTTTCTACAACTAATCCTACATAAGCCCTCGTAGATAATAATTACAAAGATGCTACATGGTTATGCCTGAGAAGGAGAAGATAATGATTTGAGGAAAAAACAAATAAATAAGTAAAAATCAATGAATAGTAAAATGAGTGGTTCTGATTGGTTTGGTCGCTCTACAGAGGAAAAAAGTTGATTACTTGATGAACTTGAGGGCGTGATAGAAAGACATGCAAGAATAAACTAAACATGCATATACCTACATTAGAGTAACTGAAACAAACTGCAGAAGAATAATATGTTGACATAATCCAAGGGATATGTCAATTCCAATCACTAAAAAAGCAGCAGCATTTCATCTCTGAATGTAGTTGTCAAGTGACTCAAGGCAACCACAGAAAAATTAAATTAAGAAAAATGAAATTTGATGAATTTTCATGGCTTAAAATTTAGATGGTGCAGAACTAAATAAATTGTTGACTTTTATCCACTTCCAGAGGGTGACGCTTTAGAATTTAGATCAGCTTCTTGCCTCATTCCTGAACAAAATGATCCCTACATTTCTATTTAGCAGAGCAATATTTCCATTCAGGGGCTGTGCTCTTTGAAGATGAAAAACTGCAAATACTTTTTGCCCATGGACAGTAAACCATGGCTGTTAGAAATTAAATGAAATGCTGCAGCTTTGTGTGGTTTTTCTCACCTTACTTTCCTTACACAAACCCACAACAACCAAAACAGGTCATAACAAACCCCAAAACAAACAGACACCCCCACCCTTCAATAGCCCTGTAGCCTGATGACGAGCCATCAGTGGTTAAAAAAAACAAAAACAAAGCCAACAACATGAGACAAGACATGCCCACCTTGCCAGGTAACAGTAGTAATAAAAAAGGAGATGAAAGGATGATAACGTACCGAAAAGAATAAAGAGGCAGTGTGGCGTAACGCTCTTTAGAGACAGCAGGGGGAGCAGCGGGGCAGGGGGCCAAAGGGGGAGAGGGAACAGGGGACAGGGGAAAAGAGACGGAGCGGAGTGGAGGACAGTGGAGTGGAGTCGGGACATGTCCGCAGGCCACAGGCAGCGAGGTCCACAGGAAGGCCACAGTACCATGGAGGAAGGAGAGGCATGAGGGACGAAGAGAATGAAGAGAGGACAAGAGGAAGAGAGGATTCAAACAGCGTGAGAGAGGAGGAAGAGAGGAGATAGTAGAAGATCAGGTGGAGAAAAGGAAGATGGTGGATGGACAGATGATGGCAAAAATCATGGGGACCAATGTTGTGTTTTTGTGTTTTCAATTTGTGGGTGGTGTCCAAATTGGGGACAATGAATAGGGGAGAAAGAGGGATGGGTGGGAGGGAGGAGGAGTGGTCGTAGTAGTAACAGAGGAGTGGCAGAGGGGAGGAGGACAGAGGGAACAATTGGTCATGGGGCGTGCAGTCAGTTGGCAAGAGTTGAGGTGAGGGTGTTTTAAAACAAAAAAGAGAGAGAGGGGGACAGAGAAAGAAGAGAGAGAAAAAGGAAGTAAAAAACAAGGTCAGTATACACAAAGAAATGTAGTGCTTCAGACAGTAGAACTGGCTAAATTAAAATGCATTGTCACTATGGGAACACTAGAAGAAAAAGAAGAGAAAAAAAGATTAACAATGAAATACAGAAAAAGGCAGAGACAATATGTACTTTTAGATTACAGGCTATGTTTGTTTAAATTATGTTTAATTACATTAGAATAAAAACAGACAAATCTGAATATCAATTATAATAATGCTAAAAACTGGTCTTTAAATTAATATCCTTATTGTAATGAATACATAACTACAGTAAATGTAATGAGTGTGACAGACTACTTATACATGCTACACACTATATGTATAAAAAAAGATCTACATAATGGACAAGATGTGTTTCTTTAACAAATACAAAGAAAAAAGTAATATTGTCTCTCCAACAACTCAAGAATGATTTCAACTAATGGACAAAAATGAAGATATGAAATGGTAAGTTTAAAAAAAAAAAAAAAAAAAAAAAAAAAAAAAAAAAAAAAAAAAAGATATTTTTTTAAAAAAAAAAAAAAAACACACGCCACCTGGCCATTACAGACTGAAAACAACTCCATACATGGTATCATCCTCCTGTAGCCTTTACTGAATCTAACCTGTATTTTA